>NW_028227280.1:4124459-4534716 GCF_978045245.1 Mus caroli
GTTGCACTGAAAAACTTAGAATTTACTGAAAAACCCGCATTAGACGAAATGCACAGTGTAGTACATAGTATATGAGTGAGTTGCACTGAAAAACTTAGAATTTACTGAAAAACCCGCATTAGACGAAATGCACAGTGTAGTACATAGTATATGAGTGAGTTGCACTGAAAAACTTAGAATATAAGAAACGCACAGTGTAGTACATAGTATATGAGTGAGTTGCACTGAAAAACTTAGAATATAAGAAACGCACAGTGTAGTACATAGTATATGAGTGAGTTGCACTGAAAAACTTAGAATTTACTGAAAAACCCGCATTAGACGAAATGCACAGTGTAGTACATTGTATATGAGTGAGTTGCACTGAAAAACTTAGAATTTACTGAAAAACCCGCATTAGACGAAATGCACAGTGTAGTACATAGTATATGAGTGAGTTGCATGAAAAACTTAGAATTTAAGAAACGCACAGTGTAGTACATAGTATATGAGTGA
Organism: Mus caroli; assembly: GCF_978045245.1. Lineage (NCBI taxonomy): Eukaryota > Metazoa > Chordata > Mammalia > Rodentia > Muridae > Mus > Mus caroli. The sequence continues at coordinate 4,124,955 of NW_028227280.1, forward strand.
GTTGCACTGAAAAACTTAGAATATAAGAAACGCACAGTGTAGTACATAGTATATGAGTGAGTTGCACTGAAAAACTTAGAATATAAGAAACGCACAGTGTAGTACATAGTATATGAGTGAGTTGCACTCAAAAACTTAGAATATAAGAAACGCACAGTGTAGTACATAGTATATGAGTGAGTTGCACTGAAAAACTTAGAATTTAAGAAACGCACAGTGTAGTACATAGTATATGAGTGAGTTGCACTGAAAAACCTAGAACATAAGAAACGCACAGTGTAGTACATAGTATATGAGTGAGTTGCACTGAAAAACTTAGAATATAAGAAACGCACAGTGTAGTACATAGTATATGAGTGAGTTGCACTGAAAAACTTAGAATATAAGAAAACGCACAGTGTAGTACATAGTATATGAGTGAGTTGCACTGAAAAACTTAGAATATAAGTTACGCACAGTGTAGTACATAGTATATGAGTGAGTTGCACTGAAAATCTTAGAATATAAGAAACGCACAGTGTAGTACATAGTATATGAGTGAGTTGCACTGAAAAACTTAGAATATAAGAAACGCACAGTGTAGTACATAGTATATGAGTGAGTTGCACTGAAAAACTTAGAATATAAGAAACGCACAGTGTAGTACATAGTATATGAGTGAGTTGCACTGAAAAACTTAGAATATAAGAAACGCACAGTGTAGTACATAGTATATGAGTGAGTTGCACTGAAAAACTTAGAATATAAGAAATGCACAGTGTAGTATATAGTATATGAGTGAGTTGCACTGAAAAACTTAGAATTTACTGAAAAACCCGCATTATACGAAATGCACAGTGTAGTACATAGTATATGAGTGAGTTGCACTGAAAAACTTAGAATATAAGAAACGCACAGTGTAGTACATAGTATATGAGTGAGTTGCACTGAAAAACTTAGAATATAAGAAACGCACAGTGTAGTACATAGTATATGAGTGAGTTGCACTGAAAAACTTAGAATATAAGAAACGCACAGTGTAGTACATAGTATATGAGTGAGTTGCACTGAAAAACTTAGAATATAAGAAACGCACAGTGTAGTACATAGTATATGAGTGAGTTGCACTGAAAAACTTAGAATATAAGAAACGCACAGTGTAGTACATAGTATATGAGTGAGTTGCACTGAAAAACTTAGAATATAAGAAACGCACAGTGTAGTACATAGTATATGAGTGAGTTGCACTGAAAACTTAGAATATACGAAACGCACAGTGTAGTACATAGTATATGAGTGAGTTGCACTGAAAAACTTAGAATACAAGAAACGCACAGTGTAGTACATAGTATATGAGTGAGTTGCCCTGAAAAACTTAGAATATAAGAAACGCACAGTGTAGTACATAGTATATGAGTGAGTTGCACTGAAAAACTTAGAATTTACTGAAAAACCCGCATTACACGAAATGCACAGTGTAGTACATAGTATATGAGTGAGTTGCACTGAAAAACTTAGAATATATGAAACGCACAGTGTAGTACATAGTATATGAGTGAGTTGCACTGAAAAACTTAGAATATAAGAAACGCACAGTGTAGTACATAGTATATGAGTGAGTTGCACTGAAAAACTTAGAATATAAGAAACGCACAGTGTAGTACATAGTATATGAGTGAGTTGCACTGAAAAACTTAGAATATAAGAAACGCACAGTGTAGTACATAGTATATGAATGAGTTGCACTGAAAAACTTAGAATATAAGAAACGCACAGTGTAGTACATAGTATATGAGTTGCACTGAAAAACTTTGAATATAAGAAACGCACAGTGTAGTACATAGTATATGAGTGAGTTGCCCTGAAAAACTTAGAATATAAGAAACGCACAGTGTAGTACATAGTATATGAGTGAGTTGCACTGAAAAACTTAGAATATAAGAAACGCACAGTGTAGTACATAGTATATGAGTGAATTGCACTGAAAAACTTAGAATTTACTGAAAAACCCGCATTAGACGAAATGCACAGTGTAGTACATTGTATATGAGTGAGTTGCACTGAAAAACTTAGAATTTACTGAAAAACCCGCATTAGACGAAATGCACAGTGTAGTACATTGTATATGAGTGAGTTGCACTGAAAAACTTAGAATTTACTGAACAACTCGCATTAGACGAAATGCACAGTGTAGTACATAGTATATGAGTGAGTTGCATGAAAAACTTAGAATTTAAGAAACGCACAGTGTAGTACATAGTATATGAGTGAGTTGCACTGAAAAACTTAGAATATAAGAAACGCACAGTGTAGTACATAGTATATGAGTGAGTTGCACTGAAAAACTTAGAATATAAGAAACGCACAGTGTAGTACATAGTATATGAGTGAGTTGCACTCAAAAACTTAGAATATAAGAAACGCACAGTGTAGTACATAGTATATGAGTGAGTTGCACTGAAAAACTTAGAATTTAAGAAACGCACAGTGTAGTACATAGTATATGAGTGAGTTGCACTGAAAAACTTAGAATATAAGAAACGCACAGTGTAGTACATAGTATATGAGTGAGTTGCACTGAAAAACTTAGAATATAAGAAACGCACAGTGTAGTACATAGTATATGAGTGAGTTGCACTGAAAAACTTAGAATTTACTGAAAAACCCGCATTATACGAAATGCACAGTGTAGTACATAGTATATGAGTGAGTTGCACTGAAAAACTTAGAATATAAGAAACGCACAGTGTAGTACATAGTATATGAGTGAGTTGCACTGAAAAACTTAGAATATAAGAAACGCACAGTGTAGTACATAGTATATGAGTGAGTTGCACTGAAAAACTTAGAATATAAGAAACGCACAGTGTAGTACATAGTATATGAGTGAGTTGCACTGAAAAACTTAGAATATAAGAAACGCACAGTGTAGTACATAGTATATGAGTGAGTTGCACTGAAAAACTTAGAATATAAGAAACGCACAGTGTAGTACATAGTATATGAGTGAGTTGCACTGAAAAACTTAGAATATAAGAAACGCACAGTGTAGTACATAGTATATGAGTGAGTTGCACTGAAAAACTTAGAATATACGAAACGCACAGTGTAGTACATAGTATATGAGTGAGTTGCACTGAAAAACTTAGAATACAAGAAACGCACAGTGTAGTACATAGTATATGAGTGAGTTGCCCTGAAAAACTTAGAATATAAGAAACGCACAGTGTAGTACATAGTATATGAGTGAGTTGCACTGAAAAACTTAGAATTTACTGAAAAACCCGCATTACACGAAATGCACAGTGTAGTACATAGTATATGAGTGAGTTGCACTGAAAAACTTAGAATATATGAAACGCACAGTGTAGTACATAGTATATGAGTGAGTTGCACTGAAAAACTTAGAATATAAGAAACGCACAGTGTAGTACATAGTATATGAGTGAGTTGCACTGAAAAACTTAGAATATAAGAAACGCACAGTGTAGTACATAGTATATGAGTGAGTTGCACTGAAAAACTTAGAATATAAGAAACGCACAGTGTAGTACATAGTATATGAGTGAGTTGCACTGAAAAACTTAGAATATAAGAAACGCACAGTGTAGTACATAGTATATGAGTTGCACTGAAAAACTTTGAATATAAGAAACGCACAGTGTAGTACATAGTATATGAGTGAGTTGCACTGAAAAACTTAGAATATAAGAAACGCACATATAGTACATAGTATATGAATGAGTTGCACTGAAAAACTTAGAATTTACTGAAAAACCCGCATTAGACGAAATGCACAGTGTAGTACATAGTATATGAGTGAGTTGCCCTGAAAAACTTAGAATATAAGCAACGCACAGTGTAGTACATAGTATATGAGTGAGTTGCACTGAAAAACTTAGAATATAAGAAACGCACAGTGTAGTACATAGTATATGAGTGAGTTGCACTGAAAAACTTAGAATATAAGAAATGCACAGTGTAGTATATAGTATATGAGTGAGTTGCACTGAAAAACTTAGAATTTACTGAAAAACCCGCATTATACGAAATGCACAGTGTAGTACATAGTATATGAGTGAGTTGCACTGAAAAACTTAGAATATAAGAAACGCACAGTGTAGTACATAGTATATGAGTGAGTTGCACTGAAAAACTTAGAATATAAGAAACGCACAGTGTAGTACATAGTATATGAGTGAGTTGCACTGAAAAACTTAGAATATAAGAAACGCACAGTGTAGTACATAGTATATGAGTGAGTTGCACTGAAAAACTTAGAATATAAGAAACGCACAGTGTAGTACATAGTATATGAGTGAGTTGCACTGAAAAACTTAGAATATAAGAAACGCACAGTGTAGTACATAGTATATGAGTGAGTTGCACTGAAAAACTTAGCATATAAGAAACGCACAGTGTAGTACATAGTATATGAGTGAGTTGCACTGAAAAACTTAGAATATACGAAACGCACAGTGTAGTACATAGTATATGAGTGAGTTGCACTGAAAAACTTAGAATACAAGAAACGCACAGTGTAGTACATAGTATATGAGTGAGTTGCCCTGAAAAACTTAGAATATAAGAAACGCACAGTGTAGTACATAGTATATGAGTGAGTTGCACTGAAAAACTTAGAATTTACTGAAAAACCCGCATTACACGAAATGCACAGTGTAGTACATAGTATATGAGTGAGTTGCACTGAAAAACTTAGAATATATGAAACGCACAGTGTAGTACATAGTATATGAGTGAGTTGCACTGAAAAACTTAGAATATAAGAAACGCACAGTGTAGTACATAGTATATGAGTGAGTTGCACTGAAAAACTTAGAATATAAGAAACGCACAGTGTAGTACATAGTATATGAGTGAGTTGCACTGAAAAACTTAGAATATAAGAAACGCACAGTGTAGTACATAGTATATGAGTGAGTTGCACTGAAAAACTTAGAATATAAGAAACGCACAGTGTAGTACATAGTATATGAGTTGCACTGAAAAACTTTGAATATAAGAAACGCACAGTGTAGTACATAGTATATGAGTGAGTTGCCCTGAAAAACTTAGAATATAAGAAACGCACAGTGTAGTACATAGTATATGAGTGAGTTGCCCTGAAAAACTTAGAATATAAGCAACGCACAGTGTAGTACATAGTATATGAGTGAGTTGCACTGAAAAACTTAGAATATAAGAAACGCACAGTGTAGTACATAGTATATGAGTGAGTTGCACTGAAAAACTTAGAATATAAGAAACGCACAGTGTAGTACATAGTATATGAGTGAGTTGCACTGAAAAACTTAGAATATAAGAAACGCACAGTGTAATACATAGTATATGAGTGAGTTGCACTGAAAAACTTAGAATTTAAGAAACGCACAGTGTAGTACATAGTATATGAGTGAGTTGCCCTGAAAAACTTAGAATATACGAAACGCACAGTGTAGTACATAGTATATGAGTGAGTTGCACTGAAAAACTTAGAATATAAGAAACGCACAGTGTAGTACATAGTATATGAGTGAGTTGCCCTGAAAAACTTAGAATATAAGAAACGCACAGTGTAGTACATAGTATATGAGTGAGTTGCACTGAAAAACTTAGAATTTACTGAAAAACCCGCATTACACGAAATGCACAGTGTAGTACATAGTATATGAGTGAGTTGCACTGAAAAACTTAGAATATAAGAAACACACAGTGTAGTACATAGTATATGAGTGAGTTGCACTGAAAAACTTAGAATATAAGAAACGCACAGTGTAGTACATAGTATATGAGTGAGTTGCACTCAAAAACTTAGAATATGAGAAACGCACAGTGTAGTACATAGTATATGAGTGAGTTGCACTGAAAAACTTAGAATTTACTGAAAAACCCGCATTACACGAAATGCACAGTGTAGTACATAGTATATGAGTGAGTTGCACTGAAAAACTTAGAATATAAGAAACGCACAGTGTAGTACATAGTATATGAGTGAGTTGCACTGAAAAACTTAGAATATAAGAAACGCACAGTGTAGTACATAGTATATGAGTGAGTTGCACTGAAAAACTTAGAATATAAGAAACGCACACTGTAGTACATAGTATATGAGTGAGTTGCACTGAAAAACTTAGAATTTAAGAAACGCACAGTGTAGTACATAGTATATGAGTGAGTTGCACTGAAAAACTTAGAATATAAGAAACGCACAGTGTAGTACATAGTATATGAGTGAATTGCACTGAAAAACTTAGAATTTACTGAAAAACCCGCATTAGACGAAATGCACAGTGTAGTACATTGTATATGAGTGAGTTGCACTGAAAAACTTAGAATTTACTGAAAAACCCGCATTAGACGAAATGCACAGTGTAGTACATTGTATATGAGTGAGTTGCACTGAAAAACTTAGAATTTACTGAACAACTCGCATTAGACGAAATGCACAGTGTAGTACATAGTATATGAGTGAGTTGCATGAAAAACTTAGAATTTAAGAAACGCACAGTGTAGTACATAGTATATGAGTGAGTTGCACTGAAAAACTTAGAATATAAGAAACGCACAGTGTAGTACATAGTATATGAGTGAGTTGCACTGAAAAACTTAGAATATAAGAAACGCACAGTGTAGTACATAGTATATGAGTGAGTTGCACTCAAAAACTTAGAATATAAGAAACGCACAGTGTAGTACATAGTATATGAGTGAGTTGCACTGAAAAACTTAGAATTTAAGAAACGCACAGTGTAGTACATAGTATATGAGTGAGTTGCACTGAAAAACTTAGAATATAAGAAACGCACAGTGTAGTACATAGTATATGAGTGAGTTGCACTGAAAAACTTAGAATATAAGAAACGCACAGTGTAGTACATAGTATATGAGTGAGTTGCACTGAAAAACTTAGAATATAAGAAACGCACAGTGTAGTACATAGTATATGAGTGAGTTGCACTGAAAAACTTAGAATATAAGAAATGCACAGTGTAGTATATAGTATATGAGTGAGTTGCACTGAAAAACTTAGAATTTACTGAAAAACCCGCATTATACGAAATGCACAGTGTAGTACATAGTATATGAGTGAGTTGCACTGAAAAACTTAGAATATAAGAAACGCACAGTGTAGTACATAGTATATGAGTGAGTTGCACTGAAAAACTTAGAATATAAGAAACGCACAGTGTAGTACATAGTATATGAGTGAGTTGCACTGAAAAACTTAGAATATAAGAAACGCACAGTGTAGTACATAGTATATGAGTGAGTTGCACTGAAAAACTTAGAATATAAGAAACGCACAGTGTAGTACATAGTATATGAGTGAGTTGCACTGAAAAACTTAGAATATAAGAAACGCACAGTGTAGTACATAGTATATGAGTGAGTTGCACTGAAAAACTTAGAATATAAGAAACGCACAGTGTAGTACATAGTATATGAGTGAGTTGCACTGAAAAACTTAGAATATACGAAACGCACAGTGTAGTACATAGTATATGAGTGAGTTGCACTGAAAAACTTAGAATACAAGAAACGCACAGTGTAGTACATAGTATATGAGTGAGTTGCCCTGAAAAACTTAGAATATAAGAAACGCACAGTGTAGTACATAGTATATGAGTGAGTTGCACTGAAAAACTTAGAATTTACTGAAAAACCCGCATTACACGAAATGCACAGTGTAGTACATAGTATATGAGTGAGTTGCACTGAAAAACTTAGAATATATGAAACGCACAGTGTAGTACATAGTATATGAGTGAGTTGCACTGAAAAACTTAGAATATAAGAAACGCACAGTGTAGTACATAGTATATGAGTGAGTTGCACTGAAAAACTTAGAATATAAGAAACGCACAGTGTAGTACATAGTATATGAGTGAGTTGCACTGAAAAACTTAGAATATAAGAAACGCACAGTGTAGTACATAGTATATGAGTGAGTTGCACTGAAAAACTTAGAATATAAGAAACGCACAGTGTAGTACATAGTATATGAGTGAGTTGCACTGAAAAACTTAGAATTTAAGAAACGCACAGTGTAGTACATAGTATATGAGTGAGTTGCACTGAAAAACTTAGAATATAAGAAACGCACAGTTTAGTACATTGTATATGAGTGAGTTGCACTGAAAAACTTAGAATATACGAAACGCACAGTGTAGTACATAGTATATGAGTGAGTTGCCCTGAAAAACTTAGAATATAAGAAACGCACAGTGTAGTACATAGTATATGAGTGAGTTGCACTGAAAAACTTAGAATTTACTGAAAAACCCGCATTACACGAAATGCACAGTGTAGTACATAGTATATGAGTGAGTTGCACTGAAAAACTTAGAATGTAAGAAACACACAGTGTAGTACATAGTATATGAGTGAGTTGCACTGAAAAACTTAGAATATAAGAAACGCACAGTGTAGTACATAGTATATGAGTGAGTTGCACTCAAAAACTTAGAATATGAGAAACGCACAGTGTAGTACATAGTATATGAGTGAGTTGCACTGAAAAACTTAGAATTTACTGAAAAACCCGCATTACACGAAATGCACAGTGTAGTACATAGTATATGAGTGAGTTGCACTGAAAAACTTAGAATATAAGAAACGCACAGTGTAGTACATAGTATATGAGTGAGTTGCACTGAAAAACTTAGAATATAAGAAACGCACAGTGTAGTACATAGTATATGAGTGAGTTGCACTGAAAAACTTAGAATATAAGAAACGCACACTGTAGTACATAGTATATGAGTGAGTTGCACTGAAAAACTTAGAATTTAAGAAACGCACAGTGTAGTACATAGTATATGAGTGAGTTGCAATGAAAAACTTAGAATATAAGAAACGCACAGTGTAGTACATAGTATATGAGTGAATTGCACTGAAAAACTTAGAATTTACTGAAAAACCCGCATTAGACGAAATGCACAGTGTAGTACATTGTATATGAGTGAGTTGCACTGAAAAACTTAGAATTTACTGAAAAACCCGCATTAGACGAAATGCACAGTGTAGTACATTGTATATGAGTGAGTTGCACTGAAAAACTTAGAATTTACTGAACAACTCGCATTAGACGAAATGCACAGTGTAGTACATAGTATATGAGTGAGTTGCATGAAAAACTTAGAATTTAAGAAACGCACAGTGTAGTACATAGTATATGAGTGAGTTGCACTGAAAAACTTAGAATATAAGAAACGCACAGTGTAGTACATAGTATATGAGTGAGTTGCACTGAAAAACTTAGAATATAAGAAACGCACAGTGTAGTACATAGTATATGAGTGAGTTGCACTCAAAAACTTAGAATATAAGAAACGCACAGTGTAGTACATAGTATATGAGTGAGTTGCACTGAAAAACTTAGAATTTAAGAAACGCACAGTGTAGTACATAGTATATGAGTGAGTTGCACTGAAAAACTTAGAATATAAGAAACGCACAGTGTAGTACATAGTATATGAGTGAGTTGCACTGAAAAACTTAGAATATAAGAAACGCACAGTGTAGTACATAGTATATGAGTGAGTTGCACTGAAAAACTTAGAATATAAGAAACGCACATATAGTACATAGTATATGAATGAGTTGCACTGAAAAACTTAGAATTTACTGAAAAACCCGCATTAGACGAAATGCACAGTGTAGTACATAGTATATGAGTGAGTTGCACTGAAAAACTTAGAATATAAGAAACGCACAGTGTAGTACATAGTATATGAGTGAGTTGCACTGAAAAACTTAGAATTTAAGAAACGCACAGTGTAGTACATAGTATATGAGTGAGTTGCACTGAAAAACTTAGAATATAAGAAACGCACAGTGTAGTACATAGTATATGAGCGAGTTGCACTGAAAAACTTAGAATATAAGAAACGCACAGTGTAGTACATAGTATATGCGTGAGTTGCATTGAAAAACTTAGAATATAAGAAACGCACAGTGTAGTACATAGTATATGAGTGAGTTGCACTGAAAAACTTAGAATATAAGAAACGCACATATAGTACATAGTATATGAATGAGTTGCACTGAAAAACTTAGAATATAAGAAACGCACAGTGTAGTACATAGTATAAAAGTGAGTTGCACTGAAAAACTTAGAATTTACTGAAAAACCCGCATTACACGAAATGCACAGTGTAGTACATAGTATATGAGTGAGTTGCACTGAAAAACTTAGAATATAAGAAACGCACAGTGTAGTACATAGTATATGAGTGAGTTGCACTGAAAAACTTAGAATATAAGAAACGCACAGTGTAGTACATAGTATATGAGTGAGTTGCACTGAAAAACTTAGAATTTAAGAAACGCACAGTGTAGTACATAGTATATGAGTGAGTTGCACTGAAAAACTTAGAATATAAGAAACGCACAGTTTAGTACATTGTATATGAGTGAGTTGCACTGAAAAACTTAGAATATACGAAACGCACAGTGTAGTACATAGTATATGAGTGAGTTGCACTGAAAAACTTAGAATATAAGAAACGCACAGTGTAGTACATAGTATATGAGTGAGTTGCCCTGAAAAACTTAGAATATAAGAAACGCACAGTGTAGTACATAGTATATGAGTGAGTTGCACTGAAAAACTTAGAATTTACTGAAAAACCCGCATTACACGAAATACACAGTGTAGTACATAGTATATGAGTGAGTTGCACTGAAAAACTTAGAATATAAGAAACGCACAGTGTAGTACATAGTATATGAGTGAGTTGCACTGAAAAACTTAGAATATAAGAAACGCACAGTGTAGTACATAGTATATGAGTGAGTTGCACTGAAAAACTTAGAATATAAGAAACGCACAGTGTAGTACATAGTATATGAGTGAGTTGCACTGAAAAACTTAGAATATAAGAAACGCACAGTGTAGTACATAGTATATGAGTGAGTTGCACTCAAAAACTTAGAATATGAGAAACGCACAGTGTAGTACATAGTATATGAGTGAGTTGCACTGAAAAACTTAGAATTTACTGAAAAACCCGCATTACACGAAATGCACAGTGTAGTACATAGTATATGAGTGAGTTGCACTGAAAAACTTAGAATATAAGAAACGCACAGTGTAGTACATAGTATATGAGTGAGTTGCACTGAAAAACTTAGAATATAAGAAACGCACAGTGTAGTACATAGTATATGAGTGAATTGCACTGAAAAACTTAGAATTTACTGAAAAACCCGCATTAGACGAAATGCACAGTGTAGTACATTGTATATGAGTGAGTTGCACTGAAAAACTTAGAATTTACTGAAAAACCCGCATTAGACGAAATGCACAGTGTAGTACATTGTATATGAGTGAGTTGCACTGAAAAACTTAGAATATAAGAAACGCACAGTGTAGTACATAGTATATGAGTGAGTTGCACTGAAAAACTTAGAATATAAGAAACGCACAGTGTAGTACATAGTATATGAGTGAGTTGCACTGAAAAACTTAGAATATAAGAAACGCACAGTGTAGTACATAGTATATGAGTGAGTTGCACTCAAAAACTTAGAATATGAGAAACGCACAGTGTAGTACATAGTATATGAGTGAGTTGCACTGAAAAACTTAGAATTTACTGAAAAACCCGCATTACACGAAATGCACAGTGTAGTACATAGGATATGAGTGAGTTGCACTGAAAAACTTAGAATATAAGAAACGCACAGTGTAGTACATAGTATATGAGTGAGTTGCACTGAAAAACTTAGAATATAAGAAACGCACAGTGTAGTACATAGTATATGAGTGAATTGCACTGAAAAACTTAGAATTTACTGAAAAACCCGCATTAGACGAAATGCACAGTGTAGTACATTGTATATGAGTGAGTTGCACTGAAAAACTTAGAATTTACTGAAAAACCCGCATTAGACGAAATGCACAGTGTAGTACATTGTATATGAGTGAGTTGCACTGAAAAACTTAGAATTTACTGAAAAACCCGCATTAGACGAAATGCACAGTGTAGTACATTGTATATGAGTGAGTTGCACTGAAAAACTTAGAATATAAGAAACGCACAGTGTAGTACATAGTATATGAGCGAGTTGCACTGAAAAACTTAGAATATAAGAAACGCACAGTGTAGTACATAGTGTATGCGTGAGTTGCAATGAAAAACTTAGAATATAAGAAACGCACAGTGTAGTACATAGTATATGAGTGAGTTGCACTGAAAAACTTAGAATATAAGAAACGCACATATAGTACATAGTATATGAATGAGTTGCACTGAAAAACTTAGAATATAAGAAACGCACAGTGTAGTACATAGTATATGAGTGAGTTGCACTGAAAAACTTAGAATATAAGAAATGCACAGTGTAGTATATAGTATATGAATGAGTTGCACTGAAAAACTTAGAATATAAGAAACGCACAGTGTAGTACATAGTATATGAGTGAGTTGTACTGAAAAACTTAGAATTTAAGAAACGCACAGTGTAGTACATAGTATATGAGCGAGTTGCACTGAAAAACTTAGAATATAAGAAACGCACAGTGTAGTACATAGTATATGAGCGAGTTGCACTGAAAAACTTAGAATATAAGAAACGCACAGTGTAGTACATAGTATATGCGTGAGCTGCAATGAAAAACTTAGAATATAAGAAACGCACAGTGTAGTACATAGTATATGAGTGAGTTGCACTGAAAAACTTAGAATATAAGAAACGCACATATAGTACATAGTATATGAATGAGTTGCACTGAAAAACTTAGAATATAAGAAACGCACAGTGTAGTACATAGTATAAAAGTGAGTTGCACTGAAAAACTTAGAATTTACTGAAAAACCCGCATTACACGAAATGCACAGTGTAGTACATAGTATATGAGTGAGTTGCACTGAAAAACTTAGAATATAAGAAACGCACAGTGTAGTACATAGTATATGAGTGAGTTGCACTGAAAAACTTAGAATATAAGAAACGCACAGTGTAGTACATAGTATATGAGTGAGTTGCACTGAAAAACTTAGAATTTAAGAAACGCACAGTGTAGTACATAGTATATGAGTGAGTTGCACTGAAAAACTTAGAATATAAGAAACGCACAGTTTAGTACATTGTATATGAGTGAGTTGCACTGAAAAACTTAGAATATACGAAACGCACAGTGTAGTACATAGTATATGAGTGAGTTGCCCTGAAAAACTTAGAATATAAGAAACGCACAGTGTAGTACATAGTATATGAGTGAGTTGCACTGAAAAACTTAGAATTTACTGAAAAACCCGCATTACACGAAATGCACAGTGTAGTACATAGTATATGAGTGAGTTGCACTGAAAAACTTAGAATATAAGAAACACACAGTGTAGTACATAGTATATGAGTGAGTTGCACTGAAAAACTTAGAATATAAGAAACGCACAGTGTAGTACATAGTATATGAGTGAGTTGCACTCAAAAACTTAGAATATGAGAAACGCACAGTGTAGTACATAGTATATGAGTGAGTTGCACTGAAAAACTTAGAATTTACTGAAAAACCCGCATTACACGAAATGCACAGTGTAGTACATAGTATATGAGTGAGTTGCACTGAAAAACTTAGAATATAAGAAACGCACAGTGTAGTACATAGTATATGAGTGAGTTGCACTGAAAAACTTAGAATATAAGAAACGCACAGTGTAGTACATAGTATATGAGTGAGTTGCACTGAAAAACTTAGAATATAAGAAACGCACACTGTAGTACATAGTATATGAGTGAGTTGCACTGAAAAACTTAGAATTTAAGAAACGCACAGTGTAGTACATAGTATATGAGTGAGTTGCACTGAAAAACTTAGAATATAAGAAACGCACAGTGTAGTACATAGTATATGAGTGAATTGCACTGAAAAACTTAGAATTTACTGAAAAACCCGCATTAGACGAAATGCACAGTGTAGTACATTGTATATGAGTGAGTTGCACTGAAAAACTTAGAATTTACTGAAAAACCCGCATTAGACGAAATGCACAGTGTAGTACATTGTATATGAGTGAGTTGCACTGAAAAACTTAGAATTTACTGAACAACTCGCATTAGACGAAATGCACAGTGTAGTACATAGTATATGAGTGAGTTGCATGAAAAACTTAGAATTTAAGAAACGCACAGTGTAGTACATAGTATATGAGTGAGTTGCACTGAAAAACTTAGAATATAAGAAACGCACAGTGTAGTACATAGTATATGAGTGAGTTGCACTGAAAAACTTAGAATATAAGAAACGCACAGTGTAGTACATAGTATATGAGTGAGTTGCACTCAAAAACTTAGAATATAAGAAACGCACAGTGTAGTACATAGTATATGAGTGAGTTGCACTGAAAAACTTAGAATTTAAGAAACGCACAGTGTAGTACATAGTATATGAGTGAGTTGCACTGAAAAACTTAGAATATAAGAAACGCACAGTGTAGTACATAGTATATGAGTGAGTTGCACTGAAAAACTTAGAATATAAGAAACGCACAGTGTAGTACATAGTATATGAGTGAGTTGCACTGAAAAACTTAGAATATAAGAAACGCACATATAGTACATAGTATATGAATGAGTTGCACTGAAAAACTTAGAATTTACTGAAAAACCCGCATTAGACGAAATGCACAGTGTAGTACATAGTATATGAGTGAGTTGCACTGAAAAACTTAGAATATAAGAAACGCACAGTGTAGTACATAGTATATGAGTGAGTTGCACTGAAAAACTTAGAATTTAAGAAACGCACAGTGTAGTACATAGTATATGAGTGAGTTGCACTGAAAAACTTAGAATATAAGAAACGCACAGTGTAGTACATAGTATATGAGCGAGTTGCACTGAAAAACTTAGAATATAAGAAACGCACAGTGTAGTACATAGTATATGCGTGAGTTGCAATGAAAAACTTAGAATATAAGAAACGCACAGTGTAGTACATAGTATATGAGTGAGTTGCACTGAAAAACTTAGAATATAAGAAACGCACATATAGTACATAGTATATGAATGAGTTGCACTGAAAAACTTAGAATATAAGAAACGCACAGTGTAGTACATAGTATAAAAGTGAGTTGCACTGAAAAACTTAGAATTTACTGAAAAACCCGCATTACACGAAATGCACAGTGTAGTACATAGTATATGAGTGAGTTGCACTGAAAAACTTAGAATATAAGAAACGCACAGTGTAGTACATAGTATATGAGTGAGTTGCACTGAAAAACTTAGAATATAAGAAACGCACAGTGTAGTACATAGTATATGAGTGAGTTGCACTGAAAAACTTAGAATTTAAGAAACGCACAGTGTAGTACATAGTATATGAGTGAGTTGCACTGAAAAACTTAGAATATAAGAAACGCACAGTTTAGTACATTGTATATGAGTGAGTTGCACTGAAAAACTTAGAATATACGAAACGCACAGTGTAGTACATAGTATATGAGTGAGTTGCACTGAAAAACTTAGAATATAAGAAACGCACAGTGTAGTACATAGTATATGAGTGAGTTGCCCTGAAAAACTTAGAATATAAGAAACGCACAGTGTAGTATATAGTATATGAGTGAGTTGCACTGAAAAACTTAGAATTTACTGAAAAACCCGCATTACACGAAATGCACAGTGTAGTACATAGTATATGAGTGAGTTGCACTGAAAAACTTAGAATATAAGAAACGCACAGTGTAGTACATAGTATATGAGTGAGTTGCACTGAAAAACTTAGAATATAAGAAACGCACAGTGTAGTACATAGTATATGAGTGAGTTGCACTGAAAAACTTAGAATATAAGAAACGCACAGTGTAGTACATAGTATATGAGTGAGTTGCACTGAAAAACTTAGAATATAAGAAACGCACAGTGTAGTACATAGTATATGAGTGAGTTGCACTCAAAAACTTAGAATATGAGAAACGCACAGTGTAGTACATAGTATATGAGTGAGTTGCACTGAAAAACTTAGAATTTACTGAAAAACCCGCATTACACGAAATGCACAGTGTAGTACATAGTATATGAGTGAGTTGCACTGAAAAACTTAGAATATAAGAAACGCACAGTGTAGTACATAGTATATGAGTGAGTTGCACTGAAAAACTTAGAATATAAGAAACGCACAGTGTAGTACATAGTATATGAGTGAATTGCACTGAAAAACTTAGAATTTACTGAAAAACCCGCATTAGACGAAATGCACAGTGTAGTACATTGTATATGAGTGAGTTGCACTGAAAAACTTAGAATTTACTGAAAAACCCGCATTAGACGAAATGCACAGTGTAGTACATTGTATATGAGTGAGTTGCACTGAAAAACTTAGAATATAAGAAACGCACAGTGTAGTACATAGTATATGAGTGAGTTGCACTGAAAAACTTAGAATATAAGAAACGCACAGTGTAGTACATAGTATATGAGTGAGTTGCACTGAAAAACTTAGAATATAAGAAACGCACAGTGTAGTACATAGTATATGAGTGAGTTGCACTCAAAAACTTAGAATATGAGAAACGCACAGTGTAGTACATAGTATATGAGTGAGTTGCACTGAAAAACTTAGAATTTACTGAAAAACCCGCATTACACGAAATGCACAGTGTAGTACATAGGATATGAGTGAGTTGCACTGAAAAACTTAGAATATAAGAAACGCACAGTGTAGTACATAGTATATGAGTGAGTTGCACTGAAAAACTTAGAATATAAGAAACGCACAGTGTAGTACATAGTATATGAGTGAATTGCACTGAAAAACTTAGAATTTACTGAAAAACCCGCATTAGACGAAATGCACAGTGTAGTACATTGTATATGAGTGAGTTGCACTGAAAAACTTAGAATTTACTGAAAAACCCGCATTAGACGAAATGCACAGTGTAGTACATTGTATATGAGTGAGTTGCACTGAAAAACTTAGAATTTACTGAAAAACCCGCATTAGACGAAATGCACAGTGTAGTACATTGTATATGAGTGAGTTGCACTGAAAAACTTAGAATATAAGAAACGCACAGTGTAGTACATAGTATATGAGCGAGTTGCACTGAAAAACTTAGAATATAAGAAACGCACAGTGTAGTACATAGTGTATGCGTGAGTTGCAATGAAAAACTTAGAATATAAGAAACGCACAGTGTAGTACATAGTATATGAGTGAGTTGCACTGAAAAACTTAGAATATAAGAAACGCACATATAGTACATAGTATATGAATGAGTTGCACTGAAAAACTTAGATTATAAGAAACGCACAGTGTAGTACATAGTATATGAGTGAGTTGTACTGAAAAACTTAGAATTTAAGAAACGCACAGTGTAGTACATAGTATATGAGCGAGTTGCACTGAAAAACTTAGAATATAAGAAACGCACAGTTTAGTACATTGTATATGAGTGAGTTGCACTGAAAAACTTAGAATATACGAAACGCACAGTGTAGTACATAGTATATGAGTGAGTTGCACTGAAAAACTTAGAATATAAGAAACGCACAGTGTAGTACATAGTATATGAGTGAGTTGCCCTGAAAAACTTAGAATATAAGAAACGCACAGTGTAGTACATAGTATATGAGTGAGTTGCACTGAAAAACTTAGAATTTACTGAAAAACCCGCATTACACGAAATGCACAGTGTAGTACATAGTATATGAGTGAGTTGCACTGAAAAACTTAGAATATAAGAAACGCACAGTTTAGTACATAGTATATGAGTGAGTTGCACTGAAAAACTTAGAATATAAGAAACGCACAGTGTAGTACATAGTATATGAGTGAGTTGCACTCAAAAACTTAGAATATAAGAAACGCACAGTGTAGTACATAGTATATGAGTGAGTTGCACTGAAAAACTTAGAATTTAAGAAACGCACAGTGTAGTACATAGTATATGAGTGAGTTGCACTGAAAAACTTAGAATATAAGAAACGCACAGTGTAGTACATAGTATATGAGTGAGTTGCACTGAAAAACTTAGAATATAAGAAACGCACAGTGTAGTACATAGTATATGAGTGAGTTGCACTGAAAAACTTAGAATATAAGAAACGCACATATAGTACATAGTATATGAATGAGTTGCACTGAAAAACTTAGAATTTACTGAAAAACCCGCATTAGACGAAATGCACAGTGTAGTACATAGTATATGAGTGAGTTGCACTGAAAAACTTAGAATATAAGAAACGCACATTGTAGTACATAGTATATGAGTGAGTTGCACTGAAAAACTTAGAATTTAAGAAACGCACAGTGTAGTACATAGTATATGAGTGAGTTGCACTGAAAAACTTAGAATATAAGAAACGCACAGTGTAGTACATAGTATATGAGCGAGTTGCACTGAAAAACTTAGAATATAAGAAACGCACAGTGTAGTACATAGTATATGCGTGAGCTGCAATGAAAAACTTAGAATATAAGAAACGCACAGTGTAGTACATAGTATATGAGTGAGTTGCACTGAAAAACTTAGAATATAAGAAACGCACATATAGTACATAGTATATGAATGAGTTGCACTGAAAAACTTAGAATATAAGAAACGCACAGTGTAGTACATAGTATAAAAGTGAGTTGCACTGAAAAACTTAGAATTTACTGAAAAACCCGCATTACACGAAATGCACAGTGTAGTACATAGTATATGAGTGAGTTGCACTGAAAAACTTAGAATATAAGAAACGCACAGTGTAGTACATAGTATATGAGTGAGTTGCACTGAAAAACTTAGAATATAAGAAACGCACAGTGTAGTACATAGTATATGAGTGAGTTGCACTGAAAAACTTAGAATTTAAGAAACGCACAGTGTAGTACATAGTATATGAGTGAGTTGCACTGAAAAACTTAGAATATAAGAAACGCACAGTTTAGTACATTGTATATGAGTGAGTTGCACTGAAAAACTTAGAATATACGAAACGCACAGTGTAGTACATAGTATATGAGTGAGTTGCACTGAAAAACTTAGAATATAAGAAACGCACAGTGTAGTACATAGTATATGAGTGAGTTGCCCTGAAAAACTTAGAATATAAGAAACGCACAGTGTAGTACATAGTATATGAGTGAGTTGCACTGAAAAACTTAGAATTTACTGAAAAACCCGCATTACACGAAATGCACAGTGTAGTACATAGTATATGAGTGAGTTGCACTGAAAAACTTAGAATATAAGAAACGCACAGTGTAGTACATAGTATATGAGTGAGTTGCACTGAAAAACTTAGAATATAAGAAACGCACAGTGTAGTACATAGTATATGAGTGAGTTGCACTGAAAAACTTAGAATATAAGAAACGCACAGTGTAGTACATAGTATATGAGTGAGTTGCACTGAAAAACTTAGAATATAAGAAACGCACAGTGTAGTACATAGTATATGAGTGAGTTGCACTCAAAAACTTAGAATATGAGAAACGCACAGTGTAGTACATAGTATATGAGTGAGTTGCACTGAAAAACTTAGAATTTACTGAAAAACCCGCATTACACGAAATGCACAGTGTAGTACATAGTATATGAGTGAGTTGCACTGAAAAACTTAGAATATAAGAAACGCACAGTGTAGTACATAGTATATGAGTGAGTTGCACTGAAAAACTTAGAATATAAGAAACGCACAGTGTAGTACATAGTATATGAGTGAATTGCACTGAAAAACTTAGAATTTACTGAAAAACCCGCATTAGACGAAATGCACAGTGTAGTACATTGTATATGAGTGAGTTGCACTGAAAAACTTAGAATTTACTGAAAAACCCGCATTAGACGAAATGCACAGTGTAGTACATTGTATATGAGTGAGTTGCACTGAAAAACTTAGAATTTACTGAAAAACCCGCATTAGACGAAATGCACAGTGTAGTACATTGTATATGAGTGAGTTGCACTGAAAAACTTAGAATATAAGAAACGCACAGTGTAGTACATAGTATATGAGCGAGTTGCACTGAAAAACTTAGAATATAAGAAATGCACAGTGTAGTATATAGTATATGAGTGAGTTGCACTGAAAAACTTAGAATATAAGAAACGCACAGTGTAGTACATAGTATATGAGTGAGTTGCACTGAAAAACTTAGAATTTAAGAAACGCACAGTGTAGTACATAGTATATGAGTGAGTTGCACTGAAAAACTTAGAATATAAGAAACGCACAGTTTAGTACATTGTATATGAGTGAGTTGCACTGAAAAAATTAGAATATACGAAACGCACAGTGTAGTACATAGTATATGAGTGAGTTGCACTGAAAAACTTAGAATATAAGAAACGCACAGTGTAGTACATAGTATATGAGTGAGTTGCCCTGAAAAACTTAGAATATAAGAAACGCACAGTGTAGTACATAGTATATGAGTGAGTTGCACTGAAAAACTTAGAATTTACTGAAAAACCCGCATTACACGAAATGCACAGTGTAGTACATAGTATATGAGTGAGTTGCACTGAAAAACTTAGAATATAAGAAACGCACAGTTTAGTACATAGTATATGAGTGAGTTGCACTGAAAAACTTAGAATATAAGAAACGCACAGTGTAGTACATAGTATATGAGTGAGTTGCACTCAAAAACTTAGAATATAAGAAACGCACAGTGTAGTACATAGTATATGAGTGAGTTGCACTGAAAAACTTAGAATTTAAGAAACGCACAGTGTAGTACATAGTATATGAGTGAGTTGCACTGAAAAACTTAGAATATAAGAAACGCACAGTGTAGTACATAGTATATGAGTGAGTTGCACTGAAAAACTTAGAATATAAGAAACGCACAGTGTAGTACATAGTATATGAGTGAGTTGCACTGAAAAACTTAGAATATAAGAAACGCACATATAGTACATAGTATATGAATGAGTTGCACTGAAAAACTTAGAATTTACTGAAAAACCCGCATTACACGAAACGCACAGTGTAGTACATAGTATATGAGTGAGTTTCACTGAAAAACTTAGAATATAAGAAACGCACAGTGTAGTACATAGTATATGAGCGAGTTGCACTGAAAAACTTAGAATATAAGAAACGCACAGTGTAGTACATAGTATATGCGTGAGTTGCAATGAAAAACTTAGAATATAAGAAACGCACAGTGTAGTACATAGTATATGAGTGAGTTGCACTGAAAAACTTAGAATATAAGAAACGCACATATAGTACATAGTATATGAATGAGTTGCACTGAAAAACTTAGAATATAAGAAACGCACAGTGTAGTACATAGTATATGAGTGAGTTGCACTGAAAAACTTAGAATTTACTGAAAAACCCGCATTACACGAAATGCACAGTGTAGTACATAGTATATGAGTGAGTTGCACTGAAAAACTTAGAATATAAGAAACGCACAGTGTAGTACATAGTATATGAGTGAGTTGCACTGAAAAACTTAGAATATAAGAAACGCACAGTGTAGTACATAGTATATGAGTGAGTTGCACTGAAAAACTTAGAATTTAAGAAACGCACAGTGTAGTACATAGTATATGAGTGAGTTGCACTGAAAAACTTAGAATATAAGAAACGCACAGTTTAGTACATTGTATATGAGTGAGTTGCACTGAAAAACTTAGAATATACGAAACGCACAGTGTAGTACATAGTATATGAGTGAGTTGCACTGAAAAACTTAGAATATAAGAAACGCACACTGTAGTACATAGTATATGAGTGAGTTGCCCTGAAAAACTTAGAATATAAGAAACGCACAGTGTAGTACATAGTATATGAGTGAGTTGCACTGAAAAACTTAGAATTTACTGAAAAACCCGCATTACACGAAATGCACAGTGTATTACATAGTATATGAGTGAGTTGCACTGAAAAACTTAGAATATAAGAAACGCACAGTGTAGTACATTGTATATGAGTGAGTTGCACTGAAAAACTTAGAATATAAGAAACGCACAGTGTAGTACATAGTATATGAGTGAGTTGCACTGAAAAACTTAGAATATAAGAAACGCACAGTGTAGTACATAGTATATGAGTGAGTTGCACTGAAAAACTTAGAATATAAGAAACGCACAGTGTAGTACATAGTATATGAGTGAGTTGCACTCAAAAACTTAGAATATGAGAAACACACAGTGTAGTACATAGTATATGAGTGAGTTGCACTGAAAAACTTAGAATATAAGAAACGCACAGTGTAGTACATAGTATATGAGTGAGTTGCACTGAAAAACTTTGAATATAAGAAACGCACAGTGTAGTACATAGTATATGAGTGAATTGCACTGAAAAACTTAGAATTTACTGAAAAACCCGCATTAGACGAAATGCACAGTGTAGTACATTGTATATGAGTGAGTTGCACTGAAAAACTTAGAATTTACTGAAAAACCCGCATTAGACGAAATGCACAGTGTAGTACATTGTATATGAGTGAGTTGCACTGAAAAACTTAGAATTTACTGAAAAACCCGCATTAGACGAAATGCACAGTGTAGTACATAGTATATGAGTGAGTTGCATGAAAAACTTAGAATTTAAGAAACGCACAGTGTAGTACATAGTATATGAGTGAGTTGCACTGAAAAACTTAGAATATAAGAAACGCACAGTGTAGTACATAGTATATGAGTGAGTTGCACTGAAAAACTTAGAATATAAGAAACGCACAGTGTAGTACATAGTATATGAGTGAGTTGCACTCAAAAACATAGAATATAAGAAACGCACAGTGTAGTACATAGTATATGAGTGAGTTGCACTGAAAAACTTAGAATTTAAGAAACACACAGTGTAGTACATAGTATATGAGTGAGTTGCACTGAAAAACTTAGAATATAAGAAACGCACAGTGTAGTACATAGTATATGAGCGAGTTGCACTGAAAAACTTAGAATATAAGAAACGCACAGTGTAGTACATAGTATATGAGTGAGTTGCACTGAAAAACTTAGAATATAAGAAACGCACAGTGTAGTACATAGTATATGAGCGAGTTGCACTGAAAAACTTAGAATATAAGAAACGTACAGTGTAGTACATAGTGTATGCGTGAGTTGCAATGAAAAACTTAGAATATAAGAAACGCACAGTGTAGTACATAGTATATGAGTGAGTTGCACTGAAAAACTTAGAATATAAGAAACGCACATATAGTACATAGTATATGAATGAGTTGCACTGAAAAACTTAGAATATAAGAAACGCACAGTGTAGTACATAGTATATGAGTGAGTTGCACTGAAAAACTTAGAATATAAGAAACGCACAGTGTAGTATATAGTATATGAGTGAGTTGCACTGAAAAACTTAGAATATAAGAAACGCACAGTGTAGTACATAGTATATGAGTGAGTTGCACTGAAAAACTTAGAATTTACTGAAAAACCCGCATTACACGAAATGCACAGTGTAGTACATAGTATATGAGTGAGTTGCACTGAAAAACTTAGAATTTAAGAAACGCACAGTGTAGTACATAGTATATGAGTGAGTTGCACTGAAAAACTTAGAATATAAGAAACGCACAGTGTAGTACAGAGTATATGAGTGAGTTGCACTGAAAAACTTAGAATTTAAGAAACGCACAGTGTAGTACATAGTATATGAGTGAGTTGCACTGAAAAACTTAGAATATAAGAAACGCACAGTTTAGTACATTGTATATGAGTGAGTTGCACTGAAAAACTTAGAATATACGAAACGCACAGTGTAGTACATAGTATATGAGTGAGTTGCACTGAAAAACTTAGAATATAAGAAACGCACAGTGTAGTACATAGTATATGAGTGAGTTGCACTGAAAAACTTAGAATTTACTGAAAAACCCGCATTACACGAAATGCACAGTGTATTACATAGTATATGAGTGAGTTGCACTGAAAAACTTAGAATATAAGAAACGCACAGTGTAGTACATTGTATATGAGTGAGTTGCACTGAAAAACTTAGAATATAAGAAACGCACAGTGTAGTACATAGTATATGAGTGAGTTGCACTGAAAAACTTAGAATATAAGAAACGCACAGTGTAGTACATAGTATATGAGTGAGTTGCACTGAAAAACTTAGAATATAAGAAACGCACAGTGTAGTACATAGTATATGAGTGAGTTGCACTCAAAAACTTAGAATATGAGAAACACACAGTGTAGTACATAGTATATGAGTGAGTTGCACTGAAAAACTTAGAATATAAGAAACGCACAGTGTAGTACATAGTATATGAGTGAGTTGCACTGAAAAACTTTGAATATAAGAAACGCACAGTGTAGTACATAGTATATGAGTGAATTGCACTGAAAAACTTAGAATTTACTGAAAAACCCGCATTAGACGAAATGCACAGTGTAGTACATTGTATATGAGTGAGTTGCACTGAAAAACTTAGAATTTACTGAAAAACCCGCATTAGACGAAATGCACAGTGTAGTACATTGTATATGAGTGAGTTGCACTGAAAAACTTAGAATTTACTGAAAAACCCGCATTAGACGAAATGCACAGTGTAGTACATTGTATATGAGTGAGTTGCACTGAAAAACTTAGAATTTACTGAAAAACCCGCATTAGACGAAATGCACAGTGTAGTACATAGTATATGAGTGAGTTGCATGAAAAACTTAGAATTTAAGAAACGCACAGTGTAGTACATAGTATATGAGTGAGTTGCACTGAAAAACTTAGAATATAAGAAACGCACAGTGTAGTACATAGTATATGAGTGAGTTGCACTGAAAAACTTAGAATATAAGAAACGCACAGTGTAGTACATAGTATATGAGTGAGTTGCACTCAAAAACATAGAATATAAGAAACGCACAGTGTAGTACATAGTATATGAGTGAGTTGCACTGAAAAACTTAGAATTTAAGAAACACACAGTGTAGTACATAGTATATGAGTGAGTTGCACTGAAAAACTTAGAATATAAGAAACGCACAGTGTAGTACATAGTATATGAGCGAGTTGCACTGAAAAACTTAGAATATAAGAAACGCACAGTGTAGTACATAGTATATGAGTGAGTTGCACTGAAAAACTTAGAATATAAGAAACGCACAGTGTAGTACATAGTATATGAGCGAGTTGCACTGAAAAACTTAGAATATAAGAAACGTACAGTGTAGTACATAGTGTATGCGTGAGTTGCAATGAAAAACTTAGAATATAAGAAACGCACAGTGTAGTACATAGTATATGAGTGAGTTGCACTGAAAAACTTAGAATATAAGAAACGCACATATAGTACATAGTATATGAATGAGTTGCACTGAAAAACTTAGAATATAAGAAACGCACAGTGTAGTACATAGTATATGAGTGAGTTGCACTGAAAAACTTAGAATATAAGGAACGCACAGTGTAGTATATAGTATATGAGTGAGTTGCACTGAAAAACTTAGAATATAAGAAACGCACAGTGTAGTACATATTATATGAGTGAGTTGCACTGAAAAACTTAGAATTTACTGAAAAACCCGCATTACACGAAATGCACAGTGTAGTACATAGTATATGAGTGAGTTGCACTGAAAAACTTAGAATATAAGAAACGCACAGTGTAGTACATAGTATATGAGTGAGTTGCACTGAAAAACTTAGAATATAAGAAACGCACAGTTTAGTACATTGTATATGAGTGAGTTGCACTGAAAAACTTAGAATATACGAAACGCACAGTGTAGTACATAGTATATGAGTGAGTTGCACTGAAAAACTTAGAATATAAGAAACGCACAGTGTAGTACATAGTATATGAGTGAGTTGCCCTGAAAAACTTAGAATATAAGAAACGCACAGTGTAGTACATAGTATATGAGTGAGTTGCACTGAAAAACTTAGAATTTACTGAAAAACCCGCATTACACGAAATGCACAGTGTAGTACATAGTATATGAGTGAGTTGCACTGAAAAACTTAGAATATAAGAAACGCACAGTGTAGTACATAGTATATGAGTGAGTTGCACTGAAAAACTTAGAATATAAGAAACGCACAGTGTAGTACATAGTATATGAGTGAGTTGCACTGAAAAACTTAGAATTTAAGAAACGCACAGTGTAGTACATAGTATATGAGTGAGTTGCACTGAAAAACTTAGAATATAAGAAACGCACAGTTTAGTACATTGTATATGAGTGAGTTGCACTGAAAAACTTAGAATATACGAAACGCACAGTGTAGTACATAGTATATGAGTGAGTTGCACTGAAAAACTTAGAATATAAGAAACGCACAGTGTAGTACATAGTATATGAGTGAGTTGCCCTGAAAAACTTAGAATATAAGAAACGCACAGTGTAGTACATAGTATATGAGTGAGTTGCACTGAAAAACTTAGAATTTACTGAAAAACCCGCATTACACGAAATGCACAGTGTAGTACATAGTATATGAGTGAGTTGCACTGAAAAACTTAGAATATAAGAAACGCACAGTGTAGTACATAGTATATGAGTGAGTTGCACTGAAAAACTTAGAATATAAGAAACGCACAGTGTAGTACATAGTATATGAGTGAGTTGCACTGAAAAACTTAGAATATAAGAAACGCACAGTGTAGTACATAGTATATGAGTGAGTTGCACTGAAAAACTTAGAATATAAGAAACGCACAGTGTAGTACATAGTATATGAGTGAGTTGCACTCAAAAACTTAGAATATGAGAAACGCACAGTGTAGTACATAGTATATGAGTGAGTTGCACTGAAAAACTTAGAATTTACTGAAAAACCCGCATTACACGAAATGCACAGTGTAGTACATAGTATATGAGTGAGTTGCACTGAAAAACTTAGAATATAAGAAACGCACAGTGTAGTACATAGTATATGAGTGAGTTGCACTGAAAAACTTAGAATATAAGAAACGCACAGTGTAGTACATAGTATATGAGTGAATTGCACTGAAAAACTTAGAATTTACTGAAAAACCCGCATTAGACGAAATGCACAGTGTATTACATTGTATATGAGTGAATTGCACTGAAAAACTTAGAATTTACTGAAAAACCCGCATTAGACGAAATGCACAGTGTAGTACATTGTATATGAGTGAGTTGCACTGAAAAACTTAGAATTTACTGAAAAACCCGCATTAGACGAAATGCACAGTGTAGTACATTGTATATGAGTGAGTTGCACTGAAAAACTTAGAATTTACTGAAAAACCCGCATTAGACGAAATGCACAGTGTAGTACATAGTATATGAGTGAGTTGCATGAAAAACTTAGAATTTAAGAAACGCACAGTGTAGTACATAGTATATGAGTGAGTTGCACTGAAAAACTTAGAATATAAGAAACGCACAGTGTAGTACATAGTATATGAGTGAGTTGCACTGAAAAACTTAGAATATAAGAAACGCACAGTGTAGTACATAGTATATGAGTGAGTTGCACTCAAAAACTTAGAATATAAGAAACGCACAGTGTAGTACATAGTATATGAGTGAGTTGCACTGAAAAACTTAGAATTTAAGAAACACACAGTGTAGTACATAGTATATGAGTGAGTTGCACTGAAAAACTTAGAATATAAGAAACGCACAGTGTAGTACATAGTATATGAGCGAGTTGCACTGAAAAACTTAGAATATAAGAAACGCACAGTGTAGTACATAGTATATGAGTGAGTTGCACTGAAAAACTTAGAATATAAGAAACGCACAGTGCAGTACATAGTATATGAGCGAGTTGCACTGAAAAACTTAGAATATAAGAAACGCACAGTGTAGTACATAGTGTATGCGTGAGTTGCAATGAAAAACTTAGAATATAAGAAACGCACAGTGTAGTACATAGTATATGAGTGAGTTGCACTGAAAAACTTAGAATATAAGAAACGCACATATAGTACATAGTATATGAATGAGTTGCACTGAAAAACTTAGAATATAAGAAACGCACAGTGTAGTACATAGTATATGAGTGAGTTGCACTGAAAAACTTAGAATATAAGAAACGCACAGTGTAGTACATAGTATATGAGTGAGTTGCACTGAAAAACTTAGAATTTAAGAAACGCACAGTGTAGTACATAGTATATGAGTGAGTTGCACTGAAAAACTTAGAATATAAGAAACGCACAGTTTAGTACATTGTATATGAGTGAGTTGCACTGAAAAACTTAGAATATACGAAACGCACAGTGTAGTACATAGTATATGAGTTAGTTGCACTGAGAAACTTAGAATATAAGAAACGCACAGTGTAGTACATAGTATATGAGTGAGTTGCCCTGAAAAACTTAGAATATAAGAAACGCACAGTGTAGTACATAGTATATGAGTGAGTTGCACTGAAAAACTTAGAATTTACTGAAAAACCCGCATTACACGAAATGCACAGTGTAGTACATAGTATATGAGTGAGTTGCACTGAAAAACTTAGAATATAAGAAACGCACAGTGTAGTACATAGTATATGAGTGAGTTGCACTGAAAAACTTAGAATATAAGAAACGCACAGTGTAGTACATAGTATATGAGTGAATTGCACTGAAAAACTTAGAATTTACTGAAAAACCCGCATTAGACGAAATGCACAGTGTATTACATTGTATATGAGTGAGTTGCACTGAAAAACTTAGAATTTACTGAAAAACCCGCATTAGACGAAATGCACAGTGTAGTACATTGTATATGAGTGAGTTGCACTGAAAAACTTAGAATTTACTGAAAAACCCGCATTAGACGAAATGCACAGTGTAGTACATTGTATATGAGTGAGTTGCACTGAAAAACTTAGAATTTACTGAAAAACCCGCATTAGACGAAATGCACAGTGTAGTACATAGTATATGAGTGAGTTGCATGAAAAACTTAGAATTTAAGAAACGCACAGTGTAGTACATAGTATATGAGTGAGTTGCACTGAAAAACTTAGAATATAAGAAACGCACAGTGTAGTACATAGTATATGAGTGAGTTGCACTGAAAAACTTAGAATATAAGAAACGCACAGTGTAGTACATAGTATATGAGCGAGTTGCACTGAAAAACTTAGAATATAAGAAACGCACAGTGTAGTACATAGTGTATGCGTGAGTTGCAATGAAAAACTTAGAATATAAGAAACGCACAGTGTAGTACATAGTATATGAGTGAGTTGCACTGAAAAACTTAGAATATAAGAAACGCACATATAGTACATAGTATATCAATGAGTTGCACTGAAAAACTTAGAATATAAGAAACGCACAGTGTAGTACATAGTATATGAGTGAGTTGCACTGAAAAACTTAGAATATAAGAAACGCACAGTGTAGTACATAGTATATGAGTGAGTTGCACTGAAAAACTTAGAATTTAAGAAACGCACAGTGTAGTACATAGTATATGAGTGAGTTGCACTGAAAAACTTAGAATATAAGAAACGCACAGTTTAGTACATTGTATATGAGTGAGTTGCACTGAAAAACTTAGAATATACGAAACGCACAGTGTAGTACATAGTATATGAGTGAGTTGCACTGAAAAACTTAGAATATAAGAAACGCACAGTGTAGTACATAGTATATGAGTGAGTTGCACTGAAAAACCTAGAATATAAGAAACGCACAGTGTAGTACATAGTATATGAGCGAGTTGCACTGAAAAACTTAGAATATAAGAAACGCACAGTGTAGTACATAGTATATGAGCGAGTTGCACTGAAAAACTTAGAATATAAGAAACGCACAGTGTAGTACATAGTATATGAGCGAGTTGCACTGAAAAACTTAGAATATAAGAAACGCACATATAGTACATAGTATATGAATGAGTTGCACTGAAAAACTTAGAATATAAGAAACGCACAGTGTAGTACATAGTATATGAGTGAGTTGCACTGAAAAACTTAGAATATAAGAAACGCACAGTGTAGTATATAGTATATGAGTGAGTTGCACTGAAAAACTTAGAATATAAGAAACGCACAGTGTAGTACATAGTATATGAGTGAGTTGCACTGAAAAACTTAGAATTTAAGAAACGCACAGTGTAGTACATAGTATATGAGTGAGTTGCACTGAAAAACTTAGAATATAAGAAACGCACAGTTTAGTACATTGTATATGAGTGAGTTGCACTGAAAAACTTAGAATATACGAAACGCACAGTGTAGTACATAGTATATGAGTGAGTTGCACTGAAAAACTTAGAATATAAGAAACGCACAGTGTAGTACATAGTATATGAGTGAGTTGCCCTGAAAAACTTAGAATATAAGAAACGCACAGTGTAGTACATAGTATATGAGTGAGTTGCACTGAAAAACTTAGAATTTACTGAAAAACCCGCATTACACGAAATGCACAGTGTAGTACATAGTATATGAGTGAGTTGCACTGAAAAACTTAGAATATAAGAAACGCACAGTGTAGTACATAGTATATGAGTGAGTTGCACTGAAAAACTTAGAATATAAGAAACGCACAGTGTAGTACATAGTATATGAGTGAGTTGCACTGAAAAACTTAGAATATAAGAAACGCACAGTGTAGTACATAGTATATGAGTGAGTTGCACTGAAAAACTTAGAATATAAGAAACGCACAGTGTAGTACATAGTATATGAGTGAGTTGCACTCAAAAACTTAGAATATGAGAAACGCACAGTGTAGTACATAGTATATGAGTGAGTTGCACTGAAAAACTTAGAATTTACTGAAAAACCCGCATTACACGAAATGCACAGTGTAGTACATAGTATATGAGTGAGTTGCACTGAAAAACATAGAATATAAGAAACGCACAGTGTAGTACATAGTATATGAGTGAGTTGCCCTGAAAAACTTAGAATATAAGAAACGCACAGTGTAGTACATAGTATATGAGTGAGTTGCACTGAAAAACTTAGAATATAAGAAACGCACAGTGTAGTACATAGTATATGAGTGAGTTGCACTGAAAAACTTAGAATATAAGAAACGCACAGTGTAGTACATAGTATATGAGTGAGTTGCACTGAAAAACTTAGAATTTAAGAAACGCACAGTGTAGTACATAGTATATGAGTGAGTTGCACTGAAAAACTTAGAATATAAGAAACGCACAGTGTAGTACATAGTATATGAGTGAATTGCACTGAAAAACTTAGAATTTACTGAAAAACCCGCATTAGACGAAATGCACAGTGTAGTACATTGTATATGAGTGAGTTGCACTGAAAAACTTAGAATTTACTGAAAAACCCGCATTAGACGAAATGCACAGTGTAGTACATTGTATATGAGTGAGTTGCACTGAAAAACTTAGAATTTACTGAAAAACCCGCATTAGACGAAATGCACAGTGTAGTACATAGTATATGAGTGAGTTGCACTGAAAAACTTAGAATTTAAGAAACACACAGTGTAGTACATAGTATATGAGTGAGTTGCACTGAAAAACTTAGAATATAAGAAACGCACAGTGTAGTACATAGTATATGAGTGAGTTGCACTGAAAAACTTAGAATATAAGAAACGCACAGTGTAGTACATAGTATATGAGTGAGTTGCACTGAAAAACTTAGAATATAAGAAACGCACATATAGTACATAGTATATGAATGAGTTGCACTGAAAAACTTAGAATTTACTGAAAAACCCGCATTACACGAAATGCACAGTGTAGTACATAGTATATGAGTGAGTTGCACTGAAAAACTTAGAATATAAGAAACGCACAGTGTAGTACATAGTATATGAGTGAGTTGCACTGAAAAACTTAGAATTTAAGAAACGCACAGTGTAGTACATAGTATATGAGTGAGTTGCACTGAAAAACTTAGAATATAAGAAACGCACAGTGTAGTACATAGTATATGAGCGAGTTGCACTGAAAAACTTAGAATATAAGAAACGCACAGTGTAGTACATAGTATATGAGTGAGTTGCACTGAAAAACTTAGAATATAAGAAACGCACATATAGTACATAGTATATGAATGAGTTGCACTGAAAAACTTAGAATATAAGAAACGCACAGTGTAGTACATAGTATATGAGTGAGTTGCACTAAAAAACTTAGAATATAAGAAACGCACAGTGTAGTACATAGTATATGAGTGAGTTGCACTGAAAAACTTAGAATATAAGAAACGCACAGTGTAGTACATAGTATATGAGTGAGTTGCACTGAAAAACTTAGAATATAAGAAACGCACAGTGTAGTACATAGTATATGAGTGAGTTGCACTGAAAAACTTAGAATATAAGAAACGCACAGTGTAGTACATAGTATATGAGTGAGTTGCACTGAAAAACTTAGAATATAAGAAACGCACACTGTAGTACATAGTATATGAGTGAGTTGCACTGAAAAACTTAGAATTTAAGAAACGCACAGTGTAGTACATAGTATATGAGTGAATTGCACTGAAAAACTTAGAATTTACTGAAAAACCCGCATTAGACGAAATGCACAGTGTAGTACATTGTATATGAGTGAGTTGCACTGAAAAACTTAGAATTTACTGAAAAACCCGCATTAGACGAAATGCACAGTGTAGTACATTGTATATGAGTGAGTTGCACTGAAAAACTTAGAATTTACTGAAAAACCCGCATTAGACGAAATGCAC
Source organism: Mus caroli (assembly GCF_978045245.1). NCBI lineage: Eukaryota > Metazoa > Chordata > Mammalia > Rodentia > Muridae > Mus > Mus caroli. The sequence continues at coordinate 4,157,460 of NW_028227280.1, forward strand.
AGTGTAGTACATTGTATATGAGTGAGTTGCACTGAAAAACTTAGAATTTACTGAAAAACCCGCATTAGACGAAATGCACAGTGTAGTACATAGTATATGAGTGAGTTGCATGAAAAACTTAGAATTTAAAAAACGCACAGTGTAGTACATAGTATATGAGTGAGTTGCACTGAAACACTTAGAATATAAGAAACGCACAGTGTAGTACATAGTATATGAGTGAGTTGCACTGAAAAACTTAGAATATAAGAAACGCACAGTGTAGTACATAGTATATGAGTGAGTTGCACTCAAAAACTTAGAATATAAGAAACGCACAGTGTAGTACATAGTATATGAGTGAGTTGCACTGAAAAACTTAGAATTTAAGAAACACACAGTGTAGTACATAGTATATGAGTGAGTTGCACTGAAAAACTTAGAATATAAGAAACGCACAGTGTAGTACATAGTATATGAGTGAGTTGCACTGAAAAACTTAGAATATAAGAAACGCACAGTGTAGTACATAGTATATGAGTGAGTTGCACTGAAAAACTTAGAATATAAGAAACGCACATATAGTACATAGTATATGAATGAGTTGCACTGAAAAACTTAGAATTTACTGAAAAACCCGCATTACACGAAATGCACAGTGTAGTACATAGTATATGAGTGAGTTGCACTGAAAAACTTAGAATATAAGAAACGCACAGTGTAGTACATAGTATATGAGTGAGTTGCACTGAAAAACGTAGAATTTAAGAAACGCACAGTGTAGTACATAGTATATGAGTGAGTTGCACTGAAAAACTTAGAATATAAGAACGCACAGTGTAGTACATAGTATATGAGCGAGTTGCACTGAAAAACTTAGAATATAAGAAACGCACAGTGTAGTACATAGTATATGAGTGAGTTGCAATGAAAAACTTAGAATATAAGAAACGCACAGTGTAGTACATAGTATATGAGTGAGTTGCACTGAAAAACTTAGAATATAAGAAACGCACATATAGTACATAGTATATGAATGAGTTGCACTGAAAAACTTAGAATATAAGAAACGCACAGTGTAGTACATAGTATATGAGTGAGTTGCACTGAAAAACTTAGAATTTACTGAAAAACGCGCATTACACGAAATGCACAGTGTAGTACATAGTATATGAGTGAGTTGCACTGAAAAACTTAGAATATAAGAAACGCACAGTGTAGTACATAGTATATGAGTGAGTTGCACTGAAAAACTTAGAATATAAGAAACGCACAGTGTAGTACATAGTATTTGAGTGAGTTGCACTGAAAAACTTAGAATATAAGAAACGCACAGTGTAGTACATAGTATATGAGTGAGTTGCACTGAAAAACTTGGAATATAAGAAACGCACAGTGTAGTACATAGTATATGAGTGAGTTGCACTGAAAAACTTAGAATTTAAGAAACGCACAGTGTAGTACATAGTATATGAGTGAGTTGCACTGAAAATCATAGAATATAAGAAACGCACAGTGTAGTACATAGTATATGAGTGAGTTGCACTGAAAAACTTAGAATATACGAAACGCACAGTGTAGTACATAGTATATGAGTGAGTTGCACTGAAAAACTTAGAATATAAGAAACGCACAGTGTATTACATAGTATATGAGTGAGTTGCCCTGAAAAACTTAGAATATAAGAAACGCACAGTGTAGTACATAATATATGAGTGAGTTGCACTGAAAAACTTAGAATTTACTGAAACCCCCGCATTACACGAAATGCACAGTGTAGTACATAGTATATGAGTGAGTTGCACTGAAAAACTTAGAATATAAGAAACGCACAGTGTAGTACATAGTATATGAGTGAGTTGCACTGAAAAACTTAGAATATAAGAAACGCACAGTGTAGTACATAGTATATGAGTGAGTTGCACTGAAAAACTTAGAATATAAGAAACGCACAGTGTAGTACATAGTATATGAGTGAGTTGCACTGAAAAAATTAGAATATAAGAAACGCACAGTGTAGTACATAGTATATGAGTGAGTTGCACTGAAAAACTTAGAATATAAGAAACGCACAGTGTAGTACATAGTATATGAGTGAGTTGCACTGAAAAACTTAGAATATAAGAAACGCACAGTGTAGTACATAGTATATGAGTGAGTTGCACTGAAAAACTTAGAATTTAAGAAACGCACAGTGTAGTACACAGTATATGAGTGAGTTGCACTGAAAAACTTAGAATATAAGAAACGCACAGTGTAGTACATAGTATATGAGTGAGTTGCACTGAAAAACTTAGAATATACGAAACGCACAGTGTAGTACATAGTATATGAGTGAGTTGCACTGAAAAACTTAGAATATAAGAAACGCACAGTGTAGTACATAGTATATGAGTGAGTTGCCCTGAAAAACTGAGAATATAAGAAACGCACAGTGTAGTACATAGTATATGAGTGAGTTGCACTGAAAAACTTAGAATTTACTGAAAAACCCGCATTACACGAAATGCACAGTGTAGTACATAGTATATGAGTGAGTTGCACTGAAAAACTTAGAATATAAGAAACGCACAGTGTAGTACATAGTATATGAGTGAGTTGCACTGAAAAACTTAGAATATAAGAAACGCACAGTGTAGTATATAGTATATGAGTGAGTTGCACTGAAAAACTTAGAATATAAGAAACGCACAGTGTAGTACATAGTATATGAGTGAGTTGCACTGAAAAACTTAGAATATAAGAAACGCACATATAGTACATAGTATATGAATGAGTTGCACTGAAAAACTTAGAATTTAGAGAAAAACCCGCATGACACGAAATGCACAGTGTAGTACATAGTATATGAGTGAGTTGCACTGAAAAACTTAGAATATAAGAAACGCACAGTGTAGTACATAGTATATGAGTGAGTTGCACTGAAAAACTTAGAATTTAAGAAACGCACAGTGTAGTACATAGTATATGATTGAGTTGCACTGAAAAACTTAGAATATAAGAAACGCACAGTGTAGTACATAGTATATGAGCGAGTTGCACTGAAAAACTTAGAATATAAGAAACGCACAGTGTAGTACATAGTATATGAGTGAGTTGCAATGAAAACTTAGAATATAAGAAACGCACAGTGTAGTACACAGTATATGAGTGAGTTGCACTGAAAAACTTAGAATATAAGAAACGCACATATAGTACATAGTATATGAATGAGTTGCACTGAAAAACTTAGAATTTAGAGAAAAACCCGCAATACACGAAATGCACAGTGTAGTACATAGTATATGAGTGAGTTGCACTGAAAAACTTAGAATATAAGAAACGCACAGTGTAGTACATAGTATATGAGTGAGTTGCACTGAAAAACTTAGAATATAAGAAACACACAGTGTAGTACATAGTATATGAGTGAGTTGCACTGAAAAACTTAGAATATAAGAAACGCACAGTGTAGTACATAGTATATGAGTGAGTTGCACTGAAAAACTTAGAATATAAGAAACGCACAGTGTAGTACATAGTATATGAGTGAGATGCACTGAAAAACTTAGAATATAAGAAACGCACAGTGTAGTACATAGTATATGAGTGAGTTGCACTGAAAAACTTAGAATATAAGAAACGCACAGTGTAGTACATAGTATATGAGTGAGTTGCACTAAAAAACTTGGAATATAAGAAACGCACAGTGTAGTACATAGTATATGAGTGAGTTGCACTGAAAAACTTAGAATTTAAGAAACGCACAGTGTAGTACATAGTATATGAGTGAGTTGCACTGAAAATCATAGAATATAAGAAACGCACAGTGTAGTACATAGTATATGAGTGAGTTGCACTGAAAAACTTAGAATATACGAAACGCACAGTGTAGTACATAGTATATGAGTGAGTTGCACTGAAAAACTTAGAATATAAGAAACGCACAGTGTATTACATAGTATATGAGTGAGTTGCCCTGAAAAACTTAGAATATAAGAAACGCACAGTGTAGTACATAGTATATGAGTGAGTTGCACTGAAAAACTTAGAATTTACTGAAACCCCCGCATTACACGAAATGCACAGTGTAGTACATAGTATATGAGTGAGGTGCACTGAAAAACTTAGAATATAAGAAACGCACAGTGTAGTACATAGTATATGAGTGAGTTGCACTGAAAAACTTAGAATATAAGAAACGCACAGTGTAGTACATAGTATATGAGTGAGTTGCACTGAAAAACTTAGAATATAAGAAACGCACAGTGTAGTACATAGTATATGAGTGAGTTGCACTGAAAAACTTAGAATATAAGAAACGCACAGTGTAGTACATAGTATATGAGTGAGTTGCACTGAAAAACTTAGAATATAAGAAACGCACAGTGTAGTACATAGTATATGAGTGAGTTGCACTGAAAAACTTAGAATATAAGAAACGCACAGTGTAGTACATAGTATATGAGTGAGTTGCACTGAAAAACTTAGAATTTAAGAAACGCACAGTGTAGTACACAGTATATGAGTGAGTTGCACTGAAAAACTTAGAATATAAGAAACGCACAGTGTAGTACATAGTATATGAGTGAGTTGCACTGAAAAACTTAGAATATACGAAACGCACAGTGTAGTACATAGTATATGAGTGAGTTGCACTGAAAAACTTAGAATATAAGAAACGCACAGTGTAGTACATAGTATATGAGTGAGTTGCCCTGAAAAACTTAGAATATAAGAAACGCACAGTGTAGTCCATAGTATATGAGTGAGTTGCACTGAAAAACTTAGAATTTACTGAAAAACCCGCATTACACGAAATGCACAGTGTAGTACATAGTATATGAGTGAGTTGCACTGAAAAACTTAGAATATAAGAAACGCACAGTGTAGTACATAGTATATGAGTGAGTTGCACTGAAAAACTTAGAATATAAGAAACGCACAGTGTAGTACATAGTATATGAGTGAGTTGCACTGAAAAACTTAGAATATAAGAAACGCACAGTGTAGTACATAGTATATGAGTGAGTTGCACTGAAAAACTTAGAATATAAGAAACGCACAGTGTAGTACAAAGTATATGAGTGAGTTGCACTGAAAAACTTAGAATATAAGAAACGCACAGTGTAGTACATAGTATATGAGTGAGTTGCACTGAAAAACTTAGAATATAAGAAACACACAGTGTAGTACATAGTATATGAGTGAGTTGCACTGAAAAACTTAGAATATAAGAAACGCACAGTGTAGTACATAGTATATGAGTGAGTTGCACTGAAAAACTTAGAATATAAGAAACGCACAGTGTAGTACATAGTATATGAGTGAGATGCACTGAAAAACTTAGAATATAAGAAACGCACAGTGTAGTACATAGTATATGAGTGAGTTGCACTGAAAAACTTAGAATATAAGAAACGCACAGTGTAGTACATAGTATATGAGTGAGTTGCACTGAAAAACTTAGAATATAAGAAACGCACAGTGTAGTACATAGTATATGAGTGAGTTGCACTGAAAAACTTAGAATATAAGAAACGCACAGTGTAGTACATAGTATATGAGTGAGTTGCACTGAAAAACTTAGAATATAAGAAACGCACAGTGTAGTACATAGTATATGAGTGAGTTGCACTGAAAAACTTAGAATATAAGAAACGCACAGTGTAGTACATAGTATATGAGTGAGTTGCACTGAAAAACTTAGAATATAAGAAACGCACATATAGTACATAGTATATGAATGAGTTGCACTGAAAAACTTAGAATTTAGAGAAAAACCCGCATTACACGAAATGCACAGTGTAGTACATAGTATATGAGTGAGTTGCACTGAAAAACTTAGAATATAAGAAACGCACAGTGTAGTACATAGTATATGAGTGAGTTGCACTGAAAAACTTAGAATATAAGAAACGCACAGTGTAGTACATAGTATATGAGTGAGTTGCACTGAAAAACTTAGAATATAAGAAACGCACAGTGTAGTACATAGTATATGAGTGAGTTGCACTGAAAAACTTAGAATATAAGAAACGCACAGTGTAGTACATAGTATATGAGTGAGTTGCACTGAAAAACTTAGAATATAAGAAACGCACAGTGTAGTACATAGTATATGAGTGAGTTGCACTGAAAAACTTAGAATATAAGAAACGCACATATAGTACATAGTATATGAATGAGTTGCACTGAAAAACTTAGAATTTAGAGAAAAACCCGCATTACACGAAATGCACAGTGTAGTACATAGTATATGAGTGAGTTGCACTGAAAAACTTAGAATATAAGAAACGCACAGTGTAGTACATAGTATATGAGTGAGTTGCACTGAAAAACTTAGAATTTAAGAAACGCACAGTGTAGTACCTAGTATATGAGTGAGTTGCACTGAAAAACTTAGAATATAAGAAACGCACAGTGTAGTACATAGTATATGAGCGAGTTGCACTGAAAAACTTAGAATATAAGAAACGCACAGTGTAGTACATAGTATATGAGTGAGTTGCAATGAAAACTTAGAATATAAGAAACGCACAGTGTAGTACACAGTATATGAGTGAGTTGCACTGAAAAACTTAGAATATAAGAAACGCACATATAGTACATAGTATATGAATGAGTTGCACTGAAAAACTTAGAATTTAGAGAAAAACCCGCAATACACGAAATGCACAGTGTAGTACATAGTATATGAGTGAGTTGCACTGAAAAACTTAGAATATAAGAAACGCACAGTGTAGTACATAGTATATGAGTGAGTTGCACTGAAAAACTTAGAATATAAGAAACACACAGTGTAGTACATAGTATATGAGTGAGTTGCACTGAAAAACTTAGAATATAAGAAACGCACAGTGTAGTACATAGTATATGAGTGAGTTGCACTGAAAAACTTAGAATATAAGAAAGGCACAGTGTAGTACATAGTATATGAGTGAGATGCACTGAAAAACTTAGAATATAAGAAACGCACAGTGTAGTACATAGTATATGAGTGAGTTGCACTGAAAAACTTAGAATATAAGAAACGCACAGTGTAGTACATAGTATATGAGTAAGTTGCACTGAAAAACTTAGAATTTACTGAAAAACCCGCATTACACGAAATGCACAGTGTAGTACATAGTATATGAGTGAGTTGCACTGAAAAACTTAGAATATAAGAAACGCACAGTGTAGTACATAGTATATGAGTGAGTTGCACTGAAAAACTTAGAATATAAGAAACGCACAGTGTAGTACATAGTATATGAGTGAGTTGCACTGAAAAACTTAGAATATAAGAAACGCACAGTGTAGTACATAGTATATGAGTGAGTTGCACTGAAAAACTTAGAATATAAGAAACGCACAGTGTAGTACATAGTATATGAGTGAGTTGCACTGAAAAACTTAGAATATAAGAAACGCACAGTGTAGTACATAGTATATGAGTGAGTTGCACTGAAAAACTTAGAATATAAGAAACGCACAGTGTAGTACATAGTATATGAGTGAGTTGCACTGAAAAACTTAGAATATAAGAAACGCACAGTGTAGTACATAGTATATGAGTGAGTTGCACTGAAAAACTTAGAATATAAGAAACGCACATATAGTACATAGTATATGAATGAGTTGCACTGAAAAACTTAGAATTTACTGAAAAAATCGCATTACACGAAATGCACAGTGTAGTACATCGTATATGAGTGAGTTGCACTGAAAAACTTAGAATATAAGAAACGCACAGTGTAGTACATAGTATATGAGTGAGTTGCACTGAAAAACTTAGAATATAAGAAACGCACAGTGTAGTACATAGTATATGAGTGAGTTGCACTGAAAAACTTAGAATATAAGAAACGCACAGTGTAGTACATAGTATATGAGTGAGTTGCACTGAAAAACTTAGAATATAAGAAACGCACAGTGTAGTACATAGTATATGAGTGAGTTGCACTGAAAAACTTAGAATATAAGAAACGCACAGTGTAGTACATAGTATATGAGTGAGTTGCACTAAAAAACTTGGAATATAAGAAACGCACAGTGTAGTACATAGTATATGAGTGAGTTGCACTGAAAAACTTAGAATTTAAGAAACGCACAGTGTAGTACATAGTATATGAGTGAGTTGCACTGAAAATCATAGAATATAAGAAACGCACAGTGTAGTACATAGTATATGAGTGAGTTGCACTGAAAAACTTAGAATATACGAAACGCACAGTGTAGTACATAGTATATGAGTGAGTTGCACTGAAAAACTTATAATATAAGAAACGCACAGTGTATTACATAGTATATGAGTGAGTTGCCCTGAAAAACTTAGAATATAAGAAACGCACAGTGTAGTACATAGTATATGAGTGAGTTGCACTGAAAAACTTAGAATTTAAGAAACGCACAGTGTAGTACATAGTATATGAGTGAGTTGCACTGAAAAACTTAGAATATAAGAAACGCACAGTGTAGTACATAGTATATGAGCGAGTTGCACTGAAAAACTTAGAATATAAGAAACGCACAGTGTAGTACATAGTATATGAGTGAGTTGCAATGAAAACTTAGAATATAAGAAACGCACAGTGTAGTACACAGTATATGAGTGAGTTGCACTGAAAAACTTAGAATATAAGAAACGCACATATAGTACATAGTATATGAATGAGTTGCACTGAAAAACTTAGAATTTAGAGAAAAACCCGCAATACACGAAATGCACAGAGTAGTACATAGTATATGAGTGAGTTGCACTGAAAAACTTAGAATATAAGAAACGCACAGTGTAGTACATAGTATATGAGTGAGTTGCACTGAAAAACTTAGAATATAAGAAACGCACAGTGTAGTACATAGTATATGAGTGAGTTGCACTGAAAAACTTAGAATATAAGAAACGCACAGTGTAGTACATAGTATATGAGTGAGTTGCACTGAAAAACTTAGAATATAAGAAACGCACAGTGTAGTACATAGTATATGAGTGAGTTGCACTGAAAAACTTAGAATATAAGAAACGCACAGTGTAGTACATAGTATATGAGTGAGTTGCACTGAAAAACTTAGAATTTAAGAAACGCACAGTGTAGTACACAGTATATGAGTGAGTTGCACTGAAAAACTTAGAATATAAGAAACGCACAGTGTAGTACATAGTATATGAGTGAGTTGCACTGAAAAACTTAGAATATACGAAACGCACAGTGTAGTACATAGTATATGAGTGAGTTGCACTGAAAAACTTAGAATATAAGAAACGCACAGTGTAGTACATAGTATATGAGTGAGTTGCCCTGAAAAACTGAGAATATAAGAAACGCACAGTGTAGTACATAGTATATGAGTGAGTTGCACTGAAAAACTTAGAATTTACTGAAAAACCCGCATTACACGAAATGCACAGTGTAGTACATAGTATATGAGTGAGTTGCACTGAAAAACTTAGAATATAAGAAACGCACAGTGTAGTACATAGTATATGAGTGAGTTGCACTGAAAAACTTAGAATATAAGAAACGCACAGTGTAGTATATAGTATATGAGTGAGTTGCACTGAAAAACTTAGAATATAAGAAACGCACAGTGTAGTACATAGTATATGAGTGAGTTGCACTGAAAAACTTAGAATATAAGAAACGCACATATAGTACATAGTATATGAATGAGTTGCACTGAAAAACTTAGAATTTAGAGAAAAACCCGCATGACACGAAATGCACAGTGTATTACATAGTATATGAGTGAGTTGCACTGAAAAACTTAGAATATAAGAAACGCACAGTGTAGTACATAGTATATGAGTGAGTTGCACTGAAAAACTTAGAATTTAAGAAACGCACAGTGTAGTACATAGTATATGAGTGAGTTGCACTGAAAAACTTAGAATATAAGAAACGCACAGTGTAGTACATAGTATATGAGCGAGTTGCACTGAAAAACTTAGAATATAAGAAACGCACAGTGTAGTACATAGTATATGAGTGAGTTGCAATGAAAACTTAGAATATAAGAAACGCACAGTGTAGTACACAGTATATGAGTGAGTTGCACTGAAAAACTTAGAATATAAGAAACGCACATATAGTACATAGTATATGAATGAGTTGCACTGAAAAACTTAGAATTTAGAGAAAAACCCGCAATACACGAAATGCACAGTGTAGTACATAGTATATGAGTGAGTTGCACTGAAAAACTTAGAATATAAGAAACGCACAGTGTAGTACATAGTATATGAGTGAGTTGCACTGAAAAACTTAGAATATAAGAAACACACAGTGTAGTACATAGTATATGAGTGAGTTGCACTGAAAAACTTAGAATATAAGAAACGCACAGTGTAGTACATAGTATATGAGTGAGTTGCACTGAAAAACTTAGAATATAAGAAACGCACAGTGTAGTACATAGTATATGAGTGAGATGCACTGAAAAACTTAGAATATAAGAAACGCACAGTGTAGTACATAGTATATGAGTGAGTTGCACTGAAAAACTTAGAATATAAGAAACGCACAGTGTAGTACATAGTATATGAGTGAGTTGCACTAAAAAACTTGGAATATAAGAAACGCACAGTGTAGTACATAGTATATGAGTGAGTTGCACTGAAAAACTTAGAATTTAAGAAACGCACAGTGTAGTACATAGTATATGAGTGAGTTGCACTGAAAATCATAGAATATAAGAAACGCACAGTGTAGTACATAGTATATGAGTGAGTTGCACTGAAAAACTTAGAATATACGAAACGCACAGTGTAGTACATAGTATATGAGTGAGTTGCACTGAAAAACTTAGAATATAAGAAACGCACAGTGTATTACATAGTATATGAGTGAGTTGCCCTGAAAAACTTAGAATATAAGAAACGCACAGTGTAGTACATAGTATATGAGTGAGTTGCACTGAAAAACTTAGAATTTACTGAAACCCCCGCATTACACGAAATGCACAGTGTAGTACATAGTATATGAGTGAGGTGCACTGAAAAACTTAGAATATAAGAAACGCACAGTGTAGTACATAGTATATGAGTGAGTTGCACTGAAAAACTTAGAATATAAGAAACGCACAGTGTAGTACATAGTATATGAGTGATTTGCACTGAAAAACTTAGAATATAAGAAACGCACAGTGTAGTACATAGTATATGAGTGAGTTGCACTGAAAAACTTAGAATATAAGAAACGCACAGTGTAGTACATAGTATATGAGTGAGTTGCACTGAAAAACTTAGAATATAAGAAACGCACAGTGTAGTACATAGTATATGAGTGAGTTGCACTGAAAAACTTAGAATATAAGAAACGCACAGTGTAGTACATAGTATATGAGTGAGTTGCACTGAAAAACTTAGAATTTAAGAAACGCACAGTGTAGTACACAGTATATGAGTGAGTTGCACTGAAAAACTTAGAATATAAGAAACGCACAGTGTAGTACATAGTATATGAGTGAGTTGCACTGAAAAACTTAGAATATACGAAACGCACAGTGTAGTACATAGTATATGAGTGAGTTGCACTGAAAAACTTAGAATATAAGAAACGCACAGTGTAGTACATAGTATATGAGTGAGTTGCCCTGAAAAACTTAGAATATAAGAAACGCACAGTGTAGTCCATAGTATATGAGTGAGTTGCACTGAAAAACTTAGAATTTACTGAAAAACCCGCATTACACGAAATGCACAGTGTAGTACATAGTATATGAGTGAGTTGCACTGAAAAACTTAGAATATAAGAAACGCACAGTGTAGTACATAGTATATGAGTGAGTTGCACTGAAAAACTTAGAATATAAGAAACGCACAGTGTAGTACATAGTATATGAGTGAGTTGCACTGAAAAACTTAGAATATAAGAAACGCACAGTGTAGTACATAGTATATGAGTGAGTTGCACTGAAAAACTTAGAATATAAGAAACGCACAGTGTAGTACAAAGTATATGAGTGAGTTGCACTGAAAAACTTAGAATATAAGAAACGCACAGTGTAGTACATAGTATATGAGTGAGTTGCACTGAAAAACTTAGAATATAAGAAACACACAGTGTAGTACATAGTATATGAGTGAGTTGCACTGAAAAACTTAGAATATAAGAAACGCACAGTGTAGTACATAGTATATGAGTGAGTTGCACTGAAAAACTTAGAATATAAGAAACGCACAGTGTAGTACATAGTATATGAGTGAGATGCACTGAAAAACTTAGAATATAAGAAACGCACAGTGTAGTACATAGTATATGAGTGAGTTGCACTGAAAAACTTAGAATATAAGAAACGCACATATAGTACATAGTATATGAATGAGTTGCACTGAAAAACTTAGAATTTAGAGAAAAACCCGCATGACACGAAATGCACAGTGTATTACATAGTATATGAGTGAGTTGCACTGAAAAACTTAGAATATAAGAAACGCACAGTGTAGTACATAGTATATGAGTGAGTTGCACTGAAAAACTTAGAATTTAAGAAACGCACAGTGTAGTACATAGTATATGAGTGAGTTGCACTGAAAAACTTAGAATATAAGAAACGCACAGTGTAGTACATAGTATATGAGCGAGTTGCACTGAAAAACTTAGAATATAAGAAACGCACAGTGTAGTACATAGTATATGAGTGAGTTGCAATGAAAACTTAGAATATAAGAAACGCACAGTGTAGTACACAGTATATGAGTGAGTTGCACTGAAAAACTTAGAATATAAGAAACGCACATATAGTACATAGTATATGAATGAGTTGCACTGAAAAACTTAGAATTTAGAGAAAAACCCGCAATACACGAAATGCACAGTGTAGTACATAGTATATGAGTGAGTTGCACTGAAAAACTTAGAATATAAGAAACGCACAGTGTAGTACATAGTATATGAGTGAGTTGCACTGAAAAACTTAGAATATAAGAAACACACAGTGTAGTACATAGTATATGAGTGAGTTGCACTGAAAAACTTAGAATATAAGAAACGCACAGTGTAGTACATAGTATATGAGTGAGTTGCACTGAAAAACTTAGAATATAAGAAACGCACAGTGTAGTACATAGTATATGAGTGAGATGCACTGAAAAACTTAGAATATAAGAAACGCACAGTGTAGTACATAGTATATGAGTGAGTTGCACTGAAAAACTTAGAATATAAGAAACGCACAGTGTAGTACATAGTATATGAGTGAGTTGCACTAAAAAACTTGGAATATAAGAAACGCACAGTGTAGTACATAGTATATGAGTGAGTTGCACTGAAAAACTTAGAATTTAAGAAACGCACAGTGTAGTACATAGTATATGAGTGAGTTGCACTGAAAATCATAGAATATAAGAAACGCACAGTGTAGTACATAGTATATGAGTGAGTTGCACTGAAAAACTTAGAATATACGAAACGCACAGTGTAGTACATAGTATATGAGTGAGTTGCACTGAAAAACTTAGAATATAAGAAACGCACAGTGTATTACATAGTATATGAGTGAGTTGCCCTGAAAAACTTAGAATATAAGAAACGCACAGTGTAGTACATAGTATATGAGTGAGTTGCACTGAAAAACTTAGAATTTACTGAAACCCCCGCATTACACGAAATGCACAGTGTAGTACATAGTATATGAGTGAGGTGCACTGAAAAACTTAGAATATAAGAAACGCACAGTGTAGTACATAGTATATGAGTGAGTTGCACTGAAAAACTTAGAATATAAGAAACGCACAGTGTAGTACATAGTATATGAGTGAGTTGCACTGAAAAACTTAGAATATAAGAAACGCACAGTGTAGTACATAGTATATGAGTGAGTTGCACTGAAAAACTTAGAATATAAGAAACGCACAGTGTAGTACATAGTATATGAGTGAGTTGCACTGAAAAACTTAGAATATAAGAAACGCACAGTGTAGTACATAGTATATGAGTGAGTTGCACTGAAAAACTTAGAATATAAGAAACGCACAGTGTAGTACATAGTATATGAGTGAGTTGCACTGAAAAACTTAGAATTTAAGAAACGCACAGTGTAGTACACAGTATATGAGTGAGTTGCACTGAAAAACTTAGAATATAAGAAACGCACAGTGTAGTACATAGTATATGAGTGAGTTGCACTGAAAAACTTAGAATATACGAAACGCACAGTGTAGTACATAGTATATGAGTGAGTTGCACTGAAAAACTTAGAATATAAGAAACGCACAGTGTAGTACATAGTATATGAGTGAGTTGCCCTGAAAAACTTAGAATATAAGAAACGCACAGTGTAGTCCATAGTATATGAGTGAGTTGCACTGAAAAACTTAGAATTTACTGAAAAACCCGCATTACACGAAATGCACAGTGTAGTACATAGTATATGAGTGAGTTGCACTGAAAAACTTAGAATATAAGAAACGCACAGTGTAGTACATAGTATATGAGTGAGTTGCACTGAAAAACTTAGAATATAAGAAACGCACAGTGTAGTACATAGTATATGAGTGAGTTGCACTGAAAAACTTAGAATATAAGAAACGCACAGTGTAGTACATAGTATATGAGTGAGTTGCACTGAAAAACTTAGAATATAAGAAACGCACAGTGTAGTACAAAGTATATGAGTGAGTTGCACTGAAAAACTTAGAATATAAGAAACGCACAGTGTAGTACATAGTATATGAGTGAGTTGCACTGAAAAACTTAGAATATAAGAAACACACAGTGTAGTACATAGTATATGAGTGAGTTGCACTGAAAAACTTAGAATATAAGAAACGCACAGTGTAGTACATAGTATATGAGTGAGTTGCACTGAAAAACTTAGAATATAAGAAACGCACAGTGTAGTACATAGTATATGAGTGAGATGCACTGAAAAACTTAGAATATAAGAAACGCACAGTGTAGTACATAGTATATGAGTGAGTTGCACTGAAAAACTTAGAATATAAGAAACGCACAGTGTAGTACATAGTATATGAGTGAGTTGCACTGAAAAACTTAGAATATAAGAAACGCACAGTGTAGTACATAGTATATGAGTGAGTTGCACTGAAAAACTTAGAATATAAGAAACGCACAGTGTAGTACATAGTATATGAGTGAGTTGCACTGAAAAACTTAGAATATAAGAAACGCACAGTGTAGTACATAGTATATGAGTGAGTTGCACTGAAAAACTTAGAATATAAGAAACGCACAGTGTAGTACATAGTATATGAGTGAGTTGCACTGAAAAACTTAGAATATAAGAAACGCACATATAGTACATAGTATATGAATGAGTTGCACTGAAAAACTTAGAATTTAGAGAAAAACCCGCATTACACGAAATGCACAGTGTAGTACATAGTATATGAGTGAGTTGCACTGAAAAACTTAGAATATAAGAAACGCACAGTGTAGTACATAGTATATGAGTGAGTTGCACTGAAAAACTTAGAATATAAGAAACGCACAGTGTAGTACATAGTATATGAGTGAGTTGCACTGAAAAACTTAGAATATAAGAAACGCACAGTGTAGTACATAGTATATGAGTGAGTTGCACTGAAAAACTTAGAATATAAGAAACGCACAGTGTAGTACATAGTATATGAGTGAGT
Source organism: Mus caroli (assembly GCF_978045245.1). Taxonomy (NCBI): domain Eukaryota; kingdom Metazoa; phylum Chordata; class Mammalia; order Rodentia; family Muridae; genus Mus; species Mus caroli. The sequence continues at coordinate 4,173,001 of NW_028227280.1, forward strand.
TGCACTGAAAAACTTAGAATATAAGAAACGCACAGTGTAGTACATAGTATATGAGTGAGTTGCACTGAAAAACTTAGAATATAAGAAACGCACATATAGTACATAGTATATGAATGAGTTGCACTGAAAAACTTAGAATTTAGAGAAAAACCCGCATTACACGAAATGCACAGTGTAGTACATAGTATATGAGTGAGTTGCACTGAAAAACTTAGAATATAAGAAACGCACAGTGTAGTACATAGTATATGAGTGAGTTGCACTGAAAAACTTAGAATTTAAGAAACGCACAGTGTAGTACCTAGTATATGAGTGAGTTGCACTGAAAAACTTAGAATATAAGAAACGCACAGTGTAGTACATAGTATATGAGCGAGTTGCACTGAAAAACTTAGAATATAAGAAACGCACAGTGTAGTACATAGTATATGAGTGAGTTGCAATGAAAACTTAGAATATAAGAAACGCACAGTGTAGTACACAGTATATGAGTGAGTTGCACTGAAAAACTTAGAATATAAGAAACGCACATATAGTACATAGTATATGAATGAGTTGCACTGAAAAACTTAGAATTTAGAGAAAAACCCGCAATACACGAAATGCACAGTGTAGTACATAGTATATGAGTGAGTTGCACTGAAAAACTTAGAATATAAGAAACGCACAGTGTAGTACATAGTATATGAGTGAGTTGCACTGAAAAACTTAGAATATAAGAAACACACAGTGTAGTACATAGTATATGAGTGAGTTGCACTGAAAAACTTAGAATATAAGAAACGCACAGTGTAGTACATAGTATATGAGTGAGTTGCACTGAAAAACTTAGAATATAAGAAAGGCACAGTGTAGTACATAGTATATGAGTGAGATGCACTGAAAAACTTAGAATATAAGAAACGCACAGTGTAGTACATAGTATATGAGTGAGTTGCACTGAAAAACTTAGAATATAAGAAACGCACAGTGTAGTACATAGTATATGAGTAAGTTGCACTGAAAAACTTAGAATTTACTGAAAAACCCGCATTACACGAAATGCACAGTGTAGTACATAGTATATGAGTGAGTTGCACTGAAAAACTTAGAATATAAGAAACGCACAGTGTAGTACATAGTATATGAGTGAGTTGCACTGAAAAACTTAGAATATAAGAAACGCACAGTGTAGTACATAGTATATGAGTGAGTTGCACTGAAAAACTTAGAATATAAGAAACGCACAGTGTAGTACATAGTATATGAGTGAGTTGCACTGAAAAACTTAGAATATAAGAAACGCACAGTGTAGTACATAGTATATGAGTGAGTTGCACTGAAAAACTTAGAATATAAGAAACGCACAGTGTAGTACATAGTATATGAGTGAGTTGCACTGAAAAACTTAGAATATAAGAAACGCACAGTGTAGTACATAGTATATGAGTGAGTTGCACTGAAAAACTTAGAATATAAGAAACGCACAGTGTAGTACATAGTATATGAGTGAGTTGCACTGAAAAACTTAGAATATAAGAAACGCACATATAGTACATAGTATATGAATGAGTTGCACTGAAAAACTTAGAATTTACTGAAAAAATCGCATTACACGAAATGCACAGTGTAGTACATCGTATATGAGTGAGTTGCACTGAAAAACTTAGAATATAAGAAACGCACAGTGTAGTACATAGTATATGAGTGAGTTGCACTGAAAAACTTAGAATATAAGAAACGCACAGTGTAGTACATAGTATATGAGTTAGTTGCACTGAAAAACTTAGAATATAAGAAACGCACAGTGTAGTACATAGTATATGAGTGAGTTGCACTGAAAAACTTAGAATATAAGAAACGCACAGTGTAGTACATAGTATATGAGTGAGTTGCACTGAAAAACTTAGAATATAAGAAACGCACAGTGTAGTACATAGTATATGAGTGAGTTGCACTGAAAAACTTAGAATATAAGAAACGCACAGTGTAGTACATAGTATATGAATGAGTTGCACTGAAAAACTTAGAATATAAGAAACGCACAGTGTAGTACATAGTATATGAGTGAGTTGCACTGAAAAACTTAGAATATGAGAAACGCACAGTGTAGTACATAGTATATGAGTGAGTTGCACTCAAAAACTTAGAATATGAGAAACGCACAGTGTAGTACATGGTATATGAGTGAGTTGCACTGAAAAACTTAGAATATAAGAAACGCACAGTGTAGTACATGGTATATGAGTGAGTTGCACTGAAAAACTTAGAATATAAGCAACGCACAGTGTAGTACATAGTATATGAGTGAGTTGCACTGAAAAACTTAGAATATAAGAAACGCACAGTGTAGTACATAGTATATGAGTGAGTTGCACTGAAAAACTTAGAATATAAGAAACGCACAGTGTAGTACATAGTATATGAGTGAGTTGCACTGAAAAACTTAGAATATAAGAAACGCACAGTGTAGTACATAGTATATGAGTGAGTTGCACTGAAAAACTTAGAATATAAGAAACGCACAGTGTAGTACATAGTATATGAGTGAGTTGCACTGAAAAACTTAGAATATAAGAAACGCACATATAGTACATAGTATATGAATGAGTTGCACTGAAAAACTTAGAATTTAGAGAAAAACCCGCATTACACGAAATGCACAGTGTAGTACATAGTATATGAGTGAGTTGCACTGAAAAACTTAGAATATAAGAAACGCACAGTGTAGTACATAGTATATGAGTGAGTTGCACTGAAAAACTTAGAATTTAAGAAACGCACAGTGTAGTACCTAGTATATGAGTGAGTTGCACTGAAAAACTTAGAATATAAGAAACGCACAGTGTAGTACATAGTATATGAGCGAGTTGCACTGAAAAACTTAGAATATAAGAAACGCACAGTGTAGTACATAGTATATGAGTGAGTTGCAATGAAAACTTAGAATATAAGAAACGCACAGTGTAGTACACAGTATATGAGTGAGTTGCACTGAAAAACTTAGAATATAAGAAACGCACATATAGTACATAGTTTATGAATGAGTTGCACTGAAAAACTTAGAATTTAGAGAAAAACCCGCAATACACGAAATGCACAGTGTAGTACATAGTATATGAGTGAGTTGCACTGAAAAACTTAGAATATAAGAAACGCACAGTGTAGTACATAGTATATGAGTGAGTTGCACTGAAAAACTTAGAATATAAGAAACACACAGTGTAGTACATAGTATATGAGTGAGTTGCACTGAAAAACTTAGAATATAAGAAACGCACAGTGTAGTACATAGTATATGAGTGAGTTGCACTGAAAAACTTAGAATATAAGAAAGGCACAGTGTAGTACATAGTATATGAGTGAGATGCACTGAAAAACTTAGAATATAAGAAACGCACAGTGTAGTACATAGTATATGAGTGAGTTGCACTGAAAAACTTAGAATATAAGAAACGCACAGTGTAGTACATAGTATATGAGTAAGTTGCACTGAAAAACTTAGAATTTACTGAAAAACCCGCATTACACGAAATGCACAGTGTAGTACATAGTATATGAGTGAGTTGCACTGAAAAACTTAGAATATAAGAAACGCGCCAGTGTAGTACATAGTATATGAGTGAGTTGCACTGAAAAACTTAGAATATAAGAAACGCACAGTGTAGTACATAGTATATGAGTGAGTTGCACTGAAAAACTTAGAATATAAGAAACGCACAGTGTAGTACATAGTATATGAGTGAGTTGCACTGAAAAACTTAGAATATAAGAAACGCACAGTGTAGTACATAGTATATGAGTGAGTTGCACTGAAAAACTTAGAATATAAAAAACGCACAGTGTAGTACATAGTATATGAGTGAGTTGCACTGAAAAACTTAGAATATAAGAAACGCACAGTGTAGTACATAGTATATGAGTGAGTTGCACTGAAAAACTTAGAATATAAGAAACGCACAGTGTAGTACATAGTATATGAGTGAGTTGCACTGAAAAACTTAGAATATAAGAAACGCACATATAGTACATAGTATATGAATGAGTTGCACTGAAAAACTTAGAATTTACTGAAAAAATCGCATTACACGAAATGCACAGTGTAGTACATCGTATATGAGTGAGTTGCACTGAAAAACTTAGAATATAAGAAACGCACAGTGTAGTACATAGTATATGAGTGAGTTGCACTGAAAAACTTAGAATATAAGAAACGCACAGTGTAGTACATAGTATATGAGTTAGTTGCACTGAAAAACTTAGAATATAAGAAACGCACAGTGTAGTACATAGTATATGAGTGAGTTGCACTGAAAAACTTAGAATATAAGAAACGCACAGTGTAGTACATAGTATATGAGTGAGTTGCACTGAAAAACTTAGAATATAAGAAACGCACAGTGTAGTACATAGTATATGAGTGAGTTGCACTGAAAAACTTAGAATATAAGAAACGCACAGTGTAGTACATAGTATATGAATGAGTTGCACTGAAAAACTTAGAATATAAGAAACGCACAGTGTAGTACATAGTATATGAGTGAGTTGCACTGAAAAACTTAGAATATGAGAAACGCACAGTGTAGTACATAGTATATGAGTGAGTTGCACTCAAAAACTTAGAATATGAGAAACGCACAGTGTAGTACATGGTATATGAGTGAGTTGCACTGAAAAACTTAGAATATAAGAAACGCACAGTGTAGTACATGGTATATGAGTGAGTTGCACTGAAAAACTTAGAATATAAGCAACGCACAGTGTAGTACATAGTATATGAGTGAGTTGCACTGAAAAACTTAGAATATAAGAAACGCACAGTGTAGTACATAGTATATGAGTGAGTTGCACTGAAAAACTTAGAATATAAGAAACGCACAGTGTAGTACATAGTATATGAGTGAGTTGCACTGAAAAACTTAGAATATAAGAAACGCACAGTGTAGTACATAGTATATGAGTGAGTTGCACTGAAAAACTTAGAATATAAGAAACGCACAGTGTAGTACATAGTATATGAGTGAGTTGCACTGAAAAACTTAGAATATAAGAAACGCACATATAGTACATAGTATATGAATGAGTTGCACTGAAAAACTTAGAATTTAGAGAAAAACCCGCATTACACGAAATGCACAGTGTAGTACATAGTATATGAGTGAGTTGCACTGAAAAACTTAGAATATAAGAAACGCACAGTGTAGTACATAGTATATGAGTGAGTTGCACTGAAAAACTTAGAATTTAAGAAACGCACAGTGTAGTACCTAGTATATGAGTGAGTTGCACTGAAAAACTTAGAATATAAGAAACGCACAGTGTAGTACATAGTATATGAGCGAGTTGCACTGAAAAACTTAGAATATAAGAAACGCACAGTGTAGTACATAGTATATGAGTGAGTTGCAATGAAAACTTAGAATATAAGAAACGCACAGTGTAGTACACAGTATATGAGTGAGTTGCACTGAAAAACTTAGAATATAAGAAACGCACATATAGTACATAGTTTATGAATGAGTTGCACTGAAAAACTTAGAATTTAGAGAAAAACCCGCAATACACGAAATGCACAGTGTAGTACATAGTATATGAGTGAGTTGCACTGAAAAACTTAGAATATAAGAAACGCACAGTGTAGTACATAGTATATGAGTGAGTTGCACTGAAAAACTTAGAATATAAGAAACACACAGTGTAGTACATAGTATATGAGTGAGTTGCACTGAAAAACTTAGAATATAAGAAACGCACAGTGTAGTACATAGTATATGAGTGAGTTGCACTGAAAAACTTAGAATATAAGAAAGGCACAGTGTAGTACATAGTATATGAGTGAGATGCACTGAAAAACTTAGAATATAAGAAACGCACAGTGTAGTACATAGTATATGAGTGAGTTGCACTGAAAAACTTAGAATATAAGAAACGCACAGTGTAGTACATAGTATATGAGTGAGTTGCACTGAAAAACTTAGAATTTACTGAAAAACCCGCATTACACGAAATGCACAGTGTAGTACATAGTATATGAGTGAGTTGCACTGAAAAACTTAGAATATAAGAAACGCACAGTGTAGTACATAGTATATGAGTGAGTTGCACTGAAAAACTTAGAATATAAGAAACGCACAGTGTAGTACATAGTATATGAGTGAGTTGCACTGAAAAACTTAGAATATAAGAAACGCACAGTGTAGTACATAGTATATGAGTGAGTTGCACTGAAAAACTTAGAATATAAGAAACGCACAGTGTAGTACATAGTATATGAGTGAGTTGCACTGAAAAACTTAGAATATAAGAAACGCACAGTGTAGTACATAGTATATGAGTGAGTTGCACTGAAAAACTTAGAATATAAGAAACGCACAGTGTAGTACATAGTATATGAGTGAGTTGCACTGAAAAACTTAGAATATAAGAAACGCACAGTGTAGTACATAGTATATGAGTGAGTTGCACTGAAAAACTTAGAATATAAGAAACGCACATATAGTACATAGTATATGAATGAGTTGCACTGAAAAACTTAGAATTTACTGAAAAAATCGCATTACACGAAATGCACAGTGTAGTACATCGTATATGAGTGAGTTGCACTGAAAAACTTAGAATATAAGAAACGCACAGTGTAGTACATAGTATATGAGTGAGTTGCACTGAAAAACTTAGAATATAAGAAACGCACAGTGTAGTACATAGTATATGAGTTAGTTGCACTGAAAAACTTAGAATATAAGAAACGCACAGTGTAGTACATAGTATATGAGTGAGTTGCACTGAAAAACTTAGAATATAAGAAACGCACAGTGTAGTACATAGTATATGAGTGAGTTGCACTGAAAAACTTAGAATATAAGAAACGCACAGTGTAGTACATAGTATATGAGTGAGTTGCACTGAAAAACTTAGAATATAAGAAACGCACAGTGTAGTACATAGTATATGAATGAGTTGCACTGAAAAACTTAGAATATAAGAAACGCACAGTGTAGTACATAGTATATGAGTGAGTTGCACTGAAAAACTTAGAATATGAGAAACGCACAGTGTAGTACATAGTATATGAGTGAGTTGCACTCAAAAACTTAGAATATGAGAAACGCACAGTGTAGTACATGGTATATGAGTGAGTTGCACTGAAAAACTTAGAATATAAGAAACGCACAGTGTAGTACATGGTATATGAGTGAGTTGCACTGAAAAACTTAGAATATAAGCAACGCACAGTGTAGTACATAGTATATGAGTGAGTTGCACTGAAAAACTTAGAATATAAGAAACGCACAGTGTAGTACATAGTATATGAGTGAGTTGCACTGAAAAACTTAGAATATAAGAAACGCACAGTGTAGTACATAGTATATGAGTGAGTTGCACTGAAAAACTTAGAATATAAGAAACGCACAGTGTAGTACATAGTATATGAGTGAGTTGCACTGAAAAACTTAGAATATAAGAAACGCACAGTGTAGTACATAGTATATGAGTGAGTTGCACTGAAAAACTTAGAATTTACTGAAAAAGCCGCATTACACGAAATGCACAGTGTAGTACATAGTATATGAGTGAGTTGCACTGAAAAACTTAGAATATAAGAAACAAACAGTGTAGTACATAGTATATGATGAGTTGCACTGAAAAACTTAGAATTTACTGAAAAACCCGCATTACACGAAATGCACAGTGTAGTACATAGTATATGAGTGAGTTGCACTGAAAAACTTAGAATATAAGAAACGCACAGTGTAGTACATAGTATATGAGTGAGTTGCACTGAAAAACTTAGAATTTAAGAAACGCACAGTGTAGTACATAGTATATGAGTGAGTTGCACTGAAAAACTTAGAATATAAGAAACGCACAGTGTAGTACATAGTATATGAATGAGTTGCACTGAAAAACTTAGAATATAAGAAACGCACAGTGTAGTACATAGTATATGAGTGAGTTGCACTGAAAAACTTAGAATATGAGAAACGCACAGTGTAGTACATAGTATATGAGTGAGTTGCACTCAAAAACTTAGAATATGAGAAACGCACAGTGTAGTACATGGTATATGAGTGAGTTGCACTGAAAAACTTAGAATATAAGAAACGCACAGTGTAGTACATGGTATATGAGTGAGTTGCACTGAAAAACTTAGAATATAAGCAACGCACAGTGTAGTACATAGTATATGAGTGAGTTGCACTGAAAAACTTAGAATATAAGAAACGCACAGTGTAGTACATAGTATATGAGTGAGTTGCACTGAAAAACTTAGAATATAAGAAACGCACAGTGTAGTACATAGTATATGAGTGAGTTGCACTGAAAAACTTAGAATATAAGAAACGCACAGTGTAGTACATAGTATATGAGTGAGTTGCACTGAAAAACTTAGAATATAAGAAACGCACAGTGTAGTACATAGTATATGAGTGAGTTGCACTGAAAAACTTAGAATTTACTGAAAAAGCCGCATTACACGAAATGCACAGTGTAGTACATAGTATATGAGTGAGTTGCACTGAAAAACTTAGAATATAAGAAACAAACAGTGTAGTACATAGTATATGAGTGAGTTGCACTGAAAAACTTAGAATTTACTGAAAAACCCGCATTACACGAAATGCACAGTGTAGTACATAGTATATGAGTGAGTTGCACTGAAAAACTTAGAATATAAGAAACGCACAGTGTAGTACATAGTATATGAGTGAGTTGCACTGAAAAACTTAGAATTTAAGAAACGCACAGTGTAGTACATAGTATATGAGTGAGTTGCACAGAAAAACTTACAATATAAGAAACGCACAGTGTAGTACATAGTATATGAGTGAGTTGCACTGAAAAACTTAGAATATAAGAAACGCACAGTGTAGTACATAGTATATGAGTGAGTTGCACTGAAAAACTTAGAATATAAGAAACGCACAGTGTAGTACATAGTATATGAGTGAGTTGCACTGAAAAACTTAGAATATAAGAAACGCACATATAGTACATAGTATATGAATGAGTTGCACTGAAAAATTTAGAATTTACTGAAAAAATCGCATTACACGAAATGCACAGTGTAGTACATCGTATATGAGTGAGTTGCACTGAAAAACTTAGAATATAAGAAACGCACAGTGTAGTACATAGTATATGAGTGAGTTGCACTGAAAAACTTAGAATATAAGAAACGCACAGTGTAGTACATAGTATATGAGTTAGTTGCACTGAAAAACTTAGAATATAAGAAACGCACAGTGTAGTACATAGTATATGAGTGAGTTGCACTGAAAAACTTAGAATATAAGAAACGCACAGTGTAGTACATAGTATATGAGTGAGTTGCACTGAAAAACTTAGAATATAAGAAATGCACAGTGTAGTACATAGTATATTAGTGAGTTGCACTGAAAAACTTAGAATATAAGAAACGCACAGTGTAGTACATAGTATATGAGTGAGTTGCACTGAAAAACTTAGAATATAAGAAATGCACAGTGTAGTACATAGTATATGAGTGAGTTGCACTGAAAAACTTAGAATATGAGAAACGCACAGTGTAGTACATAGTATATGAGTGAGTTGCACTCAAAAACTTAGAATATGAGAAACGCACAGTGTAGTACATGGTATATGAGTGAGTTGCACTGAAAAACTTAGAATATAAGAAACGCACAGTGTAGTACATGGTATATGAGTGAGTTGCACTGAAAAACTTAGAATATAAGAAACGCACAGTGTAGTACATAGTATATGAGTGAGTTGCACTGAAAAACTTAGAATATAAGAAACGCACAGTGTAGTACATAGTATATGAGTGAGTTGCACTGAAAAACTTAGAATATAAGCAACGCACAGTGTAGTACATAGTATATGAGTGAGTTGCACTGAAAAACTTAGAATATAAGAAACGCACAGTGTAGTACATAGTATATGAGTGAGTTGCACTGAAAAACTTAGAATATAAGAAACGCACAGGGTAGTACATAGTATATGAGTGAGTTGCACTGAAAAACTTAGAATATAAGAAACGCACAGTGTAGTACATAGTATATGAGTGAGTTGCACTGAAAAACTTAGAATATAAGAAACGCACAGTGTAGTACATAGTATATGAGTGAGTTGCACTGAAAAACTTAGAATTTACTGAAAAAGCCGCATTACACGAAATGCACAGTGTAGTACATAGTATATGAGTGAGTTGCACTGAAAAACTTAGAATATAAGAAACGCACAGTGTAGTACATAGTATATGAGTGAGTTGCACTGAAAAACTTAGAATTTAAGAAACGCACAGTGTAGTACATAGTATATGAGTGAGTTGCACTCAAAAACTTAGAATATAAGAAACGCACAGTGTAGTACATAGTATATGAGTGAGTTGCACTCAAAAACTTAGAATATAAGAAACGCCCAGTGTAGTACATAGTATATGAGTGAGTTGCACAGAAAAACTTAGAATTTAAGAAACGCACAGTGTAGTACATAGTATATGAGTGAGTTGCACTCAAAAACTTAGAATATAAGAAACGCCCAGTGTAGTACATAGTATATGAGTGAGTTGCACTGAAAAACTTAGAATTTAAGAAACGCACAGTGTAGTACATAGTATATGAATGAGTTGCACTGAAAAACTTAGAATTTACTGAAAAAATCGCATTACACGAAATGCACAGTGTAGTACATCGTATATGAGTGAGTTGCACTGAAAAACTTAGAATATAAGAAACGCACAGTGTAGTACATAGTATATGAGTGAGTTGCACTGAAAAACTTAGAATATAAGAAACGCACAGTGTAGTATATAGTATATGAGTGAGTTGCACTCAAAAACTTAGAATATAAGAAACGCACAGTGTAGTACATAGTATATGAGTGAGTTGCACTGAAAAACTTAGAATTTAAGAAACGCACAGTGTAGTACATAGTATATGAGTGAGTTGCACTGAAAAACTTAGAATATAAGAAACGCACAGTGTAGTATATAGTATATGAGTGAGTTGCACTGAAAAACTTAGAATATAAGAAACGCACAGTGTAGTACATAGTATATGAGTGAGTTGCACTCAAAAAAAATAGAATATAAGAAACGCACATATAGTACATAGTATATGAATGAGTTGCACTGAAAAACTTAGAATTTACTGAAAAAATCGCATTACACGAAATGCACAGTGTAGTACATCGTATATGAGTGAGTTGCACTGAAAAACTTAGAATTTAAGAAACGCACAGTGTAGTACATAGTATATGAGTGAGTTGCACTGAAAAACTTAGAATATGAGAAACGCACAGTGTAGTACATAGTATATGAGTGAGTTGCACTCAAAAACTTAGAATATGAGAAACGCACAGTGTAGTACATGGTATATGAGTGAGTTGCACTGAAAAACTTAGAATATAAGAAACGCACAGTGTAGTACATAGTATATGAGTGAGTTGCACTCAAAAACTTAGAATATGAGAAACGCACAGTGTAGTACATGGTATATGAGTGAGTTGCACTGAAAAACTTAGAATATAAGAAACGCACAGTGTAGTTCTTAGTATATGAGTGAGTTGCACTGAAAAACTTAGAATATAAGCAATGCACAGTGTAGTACATAGTATATGAGTGAGTTGCACTGAAAAACTTAGAATATAAGAAACGCACAGTGTAGTACATAGTATATGAGTGAGTTGCACTGAAAAACTTAGAATTTACTGAAAAAGCCGCATTACACGAAATGCACAGTGTAGTACATAGTATATGAGTGAGTTGCACTGAAAAACTTAGAATATAAGAAACGCACAGTGTAGTACATAGTATATGAGTGAGTTGCACTGAAAAACTTAGAATTTACTGAAAAAGCCGCATTACACGAAATGCACAGTGTAGTACATAGTATATGAGTGAGTTGCACTGAAAAACTTAGAATATAAGAAACGCACAGTGTAGTACATAGTATATGAGTGAGTTGCACTGAAAAACTTAGAATTTAAGAAACGCACAGTGTAGTACATAGTATATGAGTGAGTTGCACTGAAAAACTTAGAATATAAGAAACGCACAGTGTAGTACATAGTATATGAGTGAGTTGCACTCAAAAACTTAGAATATAAGAAACGCACAGTGTAGTACATAGTATATGAGTGAGTTGCACTGAAAAACTTAGAATTTAAGAAACGCACAGTGTAGTACATAGTATATGAGTGAGTTGCACTGAAAAACTTAGAATTTAAGAAACGCACAGTGTAGTACATAGTATATGAGTGAGTTGCACTCAAAAAATTAGAATATAAGAAACGCACATATAGTACATAGTATATGAATGAGTTGCACTGAAAAACTTAGAATTTACTGAAAAAATCGCATTACACGAAATGCACAGTGTAGTACATCGTATATGAGTGAGTTGCACTGAAAAACTTAGAATATAAGAAACGCACAGTGTAGTACATAGTATATGAGTGAGTTGCACTGAAAAACTTAGAATATAAGAAACGCACAGTGTAGTACATAGTATATGAGTGAGTTGCACTCAAAAACTTAGAATATAAGAAACGCACAGTGTAGTACATAGTATATGAGTGAGTTGCACTGAAAAACTTAGAATTTAAGAAACGCACAGTGTAGTACATAGTATATGAGTGAGTTGCACTGAAAAACTTAGAATATAAGAAACGCACAGTGTAGTATATAGTATATGAGTGAGTTGCACTGAAAAACTTAGAATATAAGAAACGCACAGTGTAGTACATAGTATATGAGTGAGTTGCACTCAAAAAATTAGAATATAAGAAACGCACATATAGTACATAGTATATGAATGAGTTGCACTGAAAAACTTAGAATTTACTGAAAAAATCGCATTACACGAAATGCACAGTGTAGTACATCGTATATGAGTGAGTTGCACTGAAAAACTTAGAATATAAGAAACGCACAGTGTAGTACATAGTATATGAGTGAGTTGCACTGAAAAACTTAGAATATAAGAAACGCACAGTGTAGTACATAGTATATGAGTGAGTTGCACTGAAAAAATTAGAATATGAGAAACGCACAGTGTAGTACATAGTATATGAGTGAGTTGCACTCAAAAACTTAGAATATGAGAAACGCACAGTGTAGTACATGGTATATGAGTGAGTTGCACTGAAAAACTTAGAATATAAGAAACGCACAGTGTAGTACATAGTATATGAGTGAGTTGCACTGAAAAACTTAGAATATAAGCAACGCACAGTGTAGTACATAGTATATGAGTGAGTTGCACTGAAAAACTTAGAATATAAGAAACGCACAGTGTAGTACATAGTATATGAGTGAGTTGCACTGAAAAACTTAGAATATAAGAAACGCACAGTATAGTACATAGTATATGAGTGAGTTGCACTGAAAAACTTAGAATATAAGAAATGCACAGTGTAGTACATAGTATATGAGTGAGTTGCACTGAAAAACTTAGAATATAAGAAACGCACAGTGTAGTACATAGTATATGAGTGAGTTGCACTGAAAAAGTTAGAATTTACTGAAAAAGCCGCATTACACGAAATGCACAGTGTAGTACATAGTATATGAGTGAGTTGCACTGAAAAACTTAGAATATAAGAAACGCACAGTGTAGTACATTATATATGAGTGAGTTGCACTGAAAAACTTAGAATTTACTGAAAAACCCGCATTACACGAAATGCACAGTGTAGTACATAGTATATGAGTGAGTTGCACTGAAAAACTTAGAATATAAGAAACGCACAGTGTAGTACATAGTATATGAGTGAGTTGCACTGAAAAATTTAGAATTTAAGAAACGCACAGTGTAGTACATAGTATATGAGTGAGTTGCACTGAAAAACTTAGAATATAAGAAACGCACAGTGTAGTACATAGTATATGAGTGAGTTGCACTCAAAAACTTAGAATATAAGAAACGCACAGTGTAGTACATAGTATATGAGTGAGTTGCACTGAAAAACTTAGAATTTAAGAAACGCACAGTGTAGTACATAGTATATGAGTGAGTTGCACTGAAAAACTTAGAATATAAGAAACGCACAGTGTAGTATATAGTATATGAGTGAGTTGCACTGAAAAACTTAGAATATAAGAAACGCACAGTGTAGTACATAGTATATGAGTGAGTTGCACTCAAAAAATTAGAATATAAGAAACGCACATATAGTACATAGTATATGAATGAGTTGCACTGAAAAACTTAGAATTTACTGAAAAAATCGCATTACACGAAATGCACAGTGTAGTACATCGTATATGAGTGAGTTGCACTGAAAAACTTAGAATATAAGAAACGCACAGTGTAGTACATAGTATATGAGTGAGTTGCACTGAAAAACTTAGAATATAAGAAACGCACAGTGTAGTACATAGTATATGAGTGAGTTGCACTCAAAAACTTAGAATATAAGAAACGCACAGTGTAGTACATAGTATATGAGTGAGTTGCACTGAAAAACTTAGAATTTAAGAAACGCACAGTGTAGTACATAGTATATGAGTGAGTTGCACTGAAAAACTTAGAATATAAGAAACGCACAGTGTAGTATATAGTATATGAGTGAGTTGCACTGAAAAACTTAGAATATAAGAAACGCACAGTGTAGTACATAGTATATGAGTGAGTTGCACTCAAAAAATTAGAATATAAGAAACGCACATATAGTACATAGTATATGAATGAGTTGCACTGAAAAACTTAGAATTTACTGAAAAAATCGCATTACACGAAATGCACAGTGTAGTACATCGTATATGAGTGAGTTGCACTGAAAAACTTAGAATATAAGAAACGCACAGTGTAGTACATAGTATATGAGTGAGTTGCACTGAAAAACTTAGAATATAAGAAACGCACAGTGTAGTACATAGTATATGAGTGAGTTGCACTGAAAAAATTAGAATATAAGAAACGCACAGTGTAGTACATAGTATATGAGTGAGTTGCACTCAAAAACTTAGAATATGAGAAACGCACAGTGTAGTACATGGTATATGAGTGAGTTGCACTGAAAAACTTAGAATATAAGAAACGCACAGTGTAGTACATGGTATATGAGTGAGTTGCACTGAAAAACTTAGAATATAAGAAACGCACAGTGTAGTACATAGTATATGAGTGAGTTGCACTGAAAAACTTAGAATATAAGAAACGCACAGTGTAGTACATAGTATATGAGTGAGTTGCACTGAAAAACTTAGAATTTAAGAAACGCACAGTGTAGTACATAGTATATGAGTGAGTTGCACTGAAAAACTTAGAATATAAGAAACGCACAGTGTAGTACATAGTATATGAGCGAGTTGCACTGAAAAACTTAGAATATAAGAAACGCACAGTGTAGTACATAGTATATGCGTGAGTTGCAATGAAAAACTTAGAATATAAGAAACGCACAGTGTAGTACATAGTATATGAGTGAGTTGCACTGAAAAACTTAGAATATAAGAAACGCACATATAGTACATAGTATATGAATGAGTTGCACTGAAAAACTTAGAATATAAGAAACGCACAGTGTAGTACATAGTATATGAGTGAGTTGCACTGAAAAACTTAGAATTTACTGAAAAACCCGCATTACACGAAATGCACAGTGTAGTACATAGTATATGAGTGAGTTGCACTGAAAAACTTAGAATATAAGAAACGCACAGTGTAGTACATAGTATATGAGTGAGTTGCACTGAAAAACTTAGAATATAAGAAACGCACAGTGTAGTACATAGTATATGAGTGAGTTGCACTGAAAAACTTAGAATTTAAGAAACGCACAGTGTAGTACATAGTATATGAGTGAGTTGCACTGAAAAACTTAGAATATAAGAAACGCACAGTTTAGTACATTGTATATGAGTGAGTTGCACTGAAAAACTTAGAATATAAGAAACGCACAGTGTAGTACATAGTATATGAGTGAGTTGCCCTGAAAAACTTAGAATATAAGAAACGCACTGTGTAGTACATAGTATATTAGTGAGTTGCACTGAAAAACTTAGAATTTACTGAAAAACCCGCATTACACGAAATGCACAGTGTAGTACATAGTATATGAGTGAGTTGCACTGAAAAACTTAGAATATAAGAAACGCACAGTGTAGTACATAGTATATGAGTGAGTTGCACTGAAAAACTTAGAATATAAGAAACGCACAGTGTAGTACATAGTATATGAGTGAGTTGCACTGAATAACTTAGAATATAAGAAACGCACAGTGTAGTACATAGTATATGCGTGAGTTGCAATGAAAAACTTAGAATATAAGAAACGCACAGTGTAGTACATAGTATATGAGTGAGTTGCACTGAAAAACTTAGAATATAAGAAACGCACATATAGTACATAGTATATGAATGAGTTGCACTGAAAAACTTAGAATATAAGAAACGCACAGTGTAGTACATAGTATATGAGTGAGTTGCACTGAAAAACTTAGAATTTACTGAAAAACCCGCATTACACGAAATGCACAGTGTAGTACATAGTATATGAGTGAGTTGCACTGAAAAACTTAGAATATAAGAAACGCACAGTGTAGTACATAGTATATGAGTGAGTTGCACTGAAAAACTTAGAATATAAGAAACGCACAGTGTAGTACATAGTATATGAGTGAGTTGCACTGAAAAACTTAGAATATAAGAAACGCACAGTGTAGTACATAGTATATGAGTGAGTTGCACTCAAAAACTTAGAATATGAGAAACGCACAGTGTAGTACATAGTATATGAGTGAGTTGCACTGAAAAACTTAGAATTTACTGAAAAACCCGCATTACACGAAATGCACAGTGTAGTACATAGTATATGAGTGAGTTGCACTGAAAAACTTAGAATATAAGAAACGCACAGTGTAGTACATAGTATATGAGTGAGTTGCACTGAAAAACTTAGAATATAAGAAAGGCACAGTGTAGTACATAGTATATGAGTGAGTTGCACTGAAAAACTTAGAATATAAGAAACGCACAGTGTAGTACATAGTATATGAGTGAGTTGCACTGAAAAACTTAGAATATAAGAAACGCACAGTGTAGTACATAGTATATGAGCGAGTTGCACTGAAAAACTTAGAATATAAGAAACGCACAGTGTAGTACATAGTATATGCGTGAGTTGCAATGAAAAACTTAGAATATAAGAAACGCACAGTGTAGTACATAGTATATGAGTGAGTTGCACTGAAAAACTTAGAATATAAGAAACGCACATATAGTACATATTATATGAATGAGTTGCACTGAAAAACTTAGAATATAAGAAACGCACAGTGTAGTACATAGTATATGAGTGAGTTGCACTGAAAAACTTAGAATTTACTGAAAAACCCGCATTACACGAAATGCACAGTGTAGTACATAGTATATGAGTGAGTTGCACTGAAAAACTTAGAATATAAGAAACGCACAGTGTAGTACATAGTATATGAGTGAGTTGCACTGAAAAACTTAGAATATAAGAAACGCACAGTGTAGTACATAGTATATGAGTGAGTTGCACTGAAAAACTTGGAATATAAGAAACGCACAGTGTAGTACATAGTATATGAGTGAGTTGCACTCAAAAACTTAGAATATGAGAAACGCACAGTGTAGTACATAGTATATGAGTGAGTTGCACTGAAAAACTTAGAATTTACTGAAAAACCCGCATTACACGAAATGCACAGTGTAGTACATAGTATATGAGTGAGTTGCACTGAAAAACTTAGAATATAAGAAACGCACAGTGTAGTACATAGTATATGAGTGAGTTGCACTGAAAAACTTAGAATATAAGAAACGCACAGTGTAGTACATAGTATATGAGTGAGTTGCACTGAAAAACTTAGAATATAAGAAACGCACAGTGTAGTACATAGTATATGAGTGAGTTGCACTGAAAAACTTAGAATATAAGAAACGCACAGTGTAGTACATAGTATATGAGTGAGTTGCACTGAAAAACTTAGAATATAAGAAACGCACAGTGTAGTACATAGTATATGAGTGAGTTGCACTGAAAAACTTAGAATATAAGAAACGCACAGTGTAGTACATAGTATATGAGTGAATTGCACTGAAAAACTTAGAATTTACTGAAAAACCCGCATTAGACGAAATGCACAGTGTAGTACATTGTATATGAGTGAGTTGCACTGAAAAACTTAGAATTTACTGAAAAACCCGCATTAGACGAAATGCACAGTGTAGTACATTGTATATGAGTGAGTTGCACTGAAAAACTTAGAATTTACTGAAAAACCCGCATTAGACGAAATGCACAGTGTAGTACATTGTATATGAGTGAGTTGCACTGAAAAACTTAGAATTTACTGAAAAACCCGCATTAGACGAAATGCACAGTGTAGTACATAGTATATGAGTGAGTTGCATGAAAAACTTAGAATTTAAGAAACGCACAGTGTAGTACATAGTATATGAGTGAGTTGCACTGAAAAACTTAGAATATAAGAAACGCACAGTGTAGTACATAGTATATGAGTGAGTTGCACTGAAAAACTTAGAATATAAGAAACGCACAGTGTAGTACATAATATATGAGTGAGTTGCACTCAAAAACTTAGAATATAAGAAACGCACAGTGTAGTACATAGTATATGAGTGAGTTGCACTGAAAAACTTAGAATTTAAGAAACGCACAGTGTAGTACATAGTATATGAGTGAGTTGCACTGAAAAACTTAGAATATAAGAAACGCACAGTGTAGTACATAGTATATGAGTGAGTTGCACTGAAAAACTTAGAATATAAGAAACGCACAGTGTAGTACATAGTATATGAGTGAGTTGCACTGAAAAACTTAGAATATAAGAAACGCACATATAGTACATAGTATATGAATGAGTTGCACTGAAAAACTTAGAATTTACTGAAAAACCCGCATTACACGAAATGCACAGTGTAGTACATAGTAAATGAGTGAGTTGCACTGAAAAACTTAGAATATAAGAAACGCACAGTGTAGTACATAGTATATGAGTGAGTTGCACTGAAAAACTTAGAATATAAGAAACGCACAGTGTAGTACATAGTATATGAGTGAGTTGCACTGAAAAACTTAGAATATAAGAAACGCACATATAGTACATAGTATATGAATGAGTTGCACTGAAAAACTTAGAATTTACTGAAAAACCCGCATTACACGAAATGCACAGTGTAGTACATAGTAAATGAGTGAGTTGCACTGAAAAACTTAGAATATAAGAAACGCACAGTGTAGTACATAGTATATGAGTGAGTTGCACTGAAAAACTTAGAATTTAAGAAACGCACAGTGTAGTACATAGTATATGAGTGAGTTGCACTGAAAAACTTAGAATATAAGAAACGCACAGTGTAGTACATAGTATATGAGCGAGTTGCACTGAAAAACTTAGAATATAAGAAACGCACAGTGTAGTACATAGTATATGAGTGAGTTGCAATGAAAAACTTAGAATATAAGAAACGCACAGTGTAGTACATAGTATATGAGTGAGTTGCACTGAAAAACTTAGAATATAAGAAACGCACAGTGTAGTACATAGTATATGAGTGAGTTGCACTCAAAAAATTAGAATATAAGAAACGCACATATAGTACATAGTATATGAATGAGTTGCACTGAAAAACTTAGAATTTACTGAAAAAATCGCATTACACGAAATGCACAGTGTAGTACATCGTATATGAGTGAGTTGCACTGAAAAACTTAGAATATAAGAAACGCACAGTGTAGTACATAGTATATGAGTGAGTTGCACTGAAAAACTTAGAATATAAGAAACGCACAGTGTAGTACATAGTATATGAGTGAGTTGCACTGAAAAACTTAGAATTTAAGAAACGCACAGTGTAGTACATAGTATATGAGTGAGTTGCACTGAAAAACTTAGAATATAAGAAACGCACAGTGTAGTACATAGTATATGAGTGAGTTGCACTCAAAAAATTAGAATATAAGAAACGCACATATAGTACATAGTATATGAATGAGTTGCACTGAAAAACTTAGAATTTACTGAAAAAATCGCAGTACACGAAATGCACAGTGTAGTACATCGTATATGAGTGAGTTGCACTGAAAAACTTAGAATATAAGAATCGCACAGTGTAGTACATAGTATATGAGTTAGTTGCACTGAAAAACTTAGAATATAAGAAACGCACAGTGTAGTACATAGTATATGAGTGAGTTGCACTGAAAAAATTAGAATATAAGAAATGCACAGTGTAGTACATGGTATATGAGTGAGTTGCACTGAAAAACTTAGAATATAAGAAACGCACAGTGTAGTACATGGTATATGAGTGAGTTGCACTGAAAAACGTAGAATATTAGAAACGCACAGTGTAGTACATAGTATATGAGTGAGTTGCACTGAAAAACTTAGAATATAAGAAACGCACAGTGTAGTACATAGTATATGAGTGAGTTGCACTGAAAAACTTAGAATTTAAGAAACGCACAGTGTAGTACATAGTATATGAGTGAGTTGCACTGAAAAACTTAGAATATAAGAAACGCACAGTGTAGTACATAGTATATGAGCGAGTTGCACTGAAAAACTTAGAATATAAGAAACGCACAGTGTAGTACATAGTATATGCGTGAGTTGCAATGAAAAACTTAGAATATAAGAAACGCACAGTGTAGTACATAGTATATGAGTGAGTTGCACTGAAAAACTTAGAATATAAGAAACGCACATATAGTACATAGTATATGAATGAGTTGCACTGATAAACTTAGAATATAAGAAACGCACAGTGTAGTACATAGTATATGAGTGAGTTGCACTGAAAAACTTAGAATTTACTGAAAAACCCGCATTACACGAAATGCACAGTGTAGTACATAGTATATGAGTGAGTTGCACTGAAAAACTTAGAATATAAGAAACGCACAGTGTAGTACATAGTATATGAGTGAGTTGCACTGAAAAACTTAGAATATAAGAAACGCACAGTGTAGTACATAGTATATGAGTGAGTTGCACTGAAAAACTTAGAATTTAAGAAACGCACAGTGTAGTACATAGTATATGAGTGAGTTGCACTGAAAAACTTAGATTATAAGAAACGCACAGTTTAGTACATTGTATATGAGTGAGTTGCACTGAAAAACTTAGAATTTAAGAAACGCACAGTGTAGTACATAGTATATGAGTGAGTTGCACTGAAAAACTTAGAATATAAGAAACGCACAGTGTAGTACATAGTATATGAGTGAGTTGCCCTGAAAAACTTAGAATATAAGAAACGCACAGTGTAGTACATAGTATATGAGTGAGTTGCACTCAAAAAATTAGAATATAAGAAACGCACATATAGTACATAGTATATGAATGAGTTGCACTGAAAAACTTAGAATTTACTGAAAAAATCGCAGTACACGAAATGCACAGTGTAGTACATCGTATATGAGTGAGTTGCACTGAAAAACTTAGAATATAAGAATCGCACAGTGTAGTACATAGTATATGAGTTAGTTGCACTGAAAAACTTAGAATATAAGAAACGCACAGTGTAGTACATAGTATATGAGTGAGTTGCACTGAAAAAATTAGAATATAAGAAATGCACAGTGTAGTACATAGTATATGAGTGAGTTGCACTCAAAAACTTAGAATATGAGAAACGCACAGTGTAGTACATGGTATATGAGTGCGTTGCACTGAAAAACTTAGAATATAAGAAACGCACAGTGTAGTACATGGTATATGAGTGAGTTGCACTGAAAAACGTAGAATATTAGAAACGCACAGTGTAGTACATAGTATATGAGTGAGTTGCACTGAAAAACTTAGAATATAAGAAACGCACAGTGTAGTACATAGTATATGAGTGAGTTGCACTGAAAAACTTAGAATTTAAGAAACGCACAGTGTAGTACATAGTATATGAGTGAGTTGCACTGAAAAACTTAGAATATAAGAAAAGCACAGTGTAGTACATAGTATATGAGCGAGTTGCACTGAAAAACTTAGAATATAAGAAACGCACAGTGTAGTACATAGTATATGCGTGAGTTGCAATGAAAAACTTAGAATATAAGAAACGCACAGTGTAGTACATAGTATATGAGTGAGTTGCACTGAAAAACTTAGAATATAAGAAACGCACATATAGTACATAGTATATGAATGAGTTGCACTGAAAAACTTAGAATATAAGAAACGCACAGTGTAGTACATAGTATATGAGTGAGTTGCACTGAAAAACTTAGAATTTACTGAAAAACCCGCATTACACGAAATGCACAGTGTAGTACATAGTATATGAGTGAGTTGCACTGAAAAACTTAGAATATAAGAAACGCACAGTGTAGTACATAGTATATGAGTGAGTTGCACTGAAAAACTTAGAATATAAGAAACGCACAGTGTAGTACATAGTATATGAGTGAGTTGCACTGAAAAACTTAGAATTTAAGAAACGCACAGTGTAGTACATAGTATATGAGTGAGTTGCACTGAAAAACTTAGAATATAAGAAACGCACAGTTTAGTACATTGTATATGAGTGAGTTGCACTGAAAAACTTAGAATATACGAAACGCACAGTGTAGTACATAGTATATGAGTGAGTTGCACTGAAAAACTTAGAATATAAGAAACGCACAGTGTAGTACATAGTATATGAGTGAGTTGCCCTGAAAAACTTAGAATATAAGAAACGCACAGTGTAGTACATAGTATATGAGTGAGTTGCACTGAAAAACTTAGAATTTACTGAAAAACCCGCATTACACGAAATGCACAGTGTAGTACATAGTATATGAGTGAGTTGCACTGAAAAACTTAGAATATAAGAAACGCACAGTGTAGTACATAGTATATGAGTGAGTTGCACTGAAAAACAGAATATAAGAAACGCACAGTGTAGTACATAGTATATGAGTGAGTTGCACTGAAAAACTTAGAATATAAGAAACGCACAGTGTAGTACATAGTATATGAGTGAGTTGCACTCAAAAACTTAGAATATGAGAAACGCACAGTGTAGTACATAGTATATGAGTGAGTTGCACTGAAAAACTTAGAATTTACTGAAAAACCCGCATTACACGAAATGCACAGTGTAGTACATAGTATATGAGTGAGTTGCACTGAAAAACTTAGAATATAAGAAACGCACAGTGTAGTACATAGTATATGAGTGAGTTGCACTGAAAAACTTAGAATATCAGAAACGCACAGTGTAGTACATAGTATATGAGTGAGTTGCACTGAAAAACTTAGAATATAAGAAACGCACAGTGTAGTACATAGTATATGAGTGAGTTGCACTGAAAAACTTAGAATATAAGAAACGCACAGTGTAGTACATAGTATATGAGTGAGTTGCACTCAAAAACTTAGAATATGAGAAACGCACAGTGTAGTACATAGTATATGAGTGAGTTGCACTGAAAAACTTAGAATATAAGAAACGCACACTGTAGTACACAGTATATGAGTGAGTTGCACTGAAAAACTTAGATTTGAAGAAACGCACAGTGTAGTACATAGTATATGAGTGAGTTGCACTGAAAAACTTAGAATATAAGAAACGCACAGTGTAGTACATAGTATATGAGTGAATTGCACTGAAAAACTTAGAATTTACTGAAAAACCCGCATTAGACGAAATGCACAGTGTAGTACATTGTATATGAGTGAGTTGCACTGAAAAACTTAGAATTTACTGAAAAACCCGCATTAGACGAAATGCACAGTGTAGTACATTGTATATGAGTGAGTTGCACTGAAAAACTTAGAATTTACTGAAAAACCCGCATTAGACGAAATGCACAGTGTAGTACATTGTATATGAGTGAGTTGCACTGAAAAACTTAGAATTTACTGAAAAACCCGCATTAGACGAAATGCACAGTGTAGTACATAGTATATGAGTGAGTTGCATGAAAAACTTAGAATTTAAGAAACGCACAGTGTAGTACATAGTATATGAGTGAGTTGCACTGAAAAACTTAGAATATAAGCAACGCACAGTGTAGTACATAGTATATGAGTGAGTTGCACTGAAAAACTTAGAATATAAGAAACGCACAGTGTAGTACATAGTATATGAGTGAGTTGCACTCAAAAACTTAGAATATAAGAAACGCACAGTGTAGTACATAGTATATGAGTGAGTTGCACTGAAAAACTTAGAATTTAAGAAACGCACAGTGTAGTACATAGTATATGAGTGAGTTGCACTGAAAAACTTAGAATATAAGAAACGCACAGTGTAGTACATAGTATATGAGTGAGTTGCACTGAAAAACTTAGAATATAAGAAACGCACAGTGTAGTACATAGTATATGAGTGAGTTGCACTGAAAAACTTAGAATATAAGAAACGCACATATAGTACATAGTATATGAATGAGTTGCACTGAAAAACTTAGAATTTACTGAAAAACCCGCATTACACGAAATGCACAGTGTAGTACATAGTAAATGAGTGAGTTGCACTGAAAAACTTAGAATATAAGAAACGCACAGTGTAGTACATAGTATATGAGTGAGTTGCACTGAAAAACTTAGAATTTAAGAAACGCACAGTGTAGTACATAGTATATGAGTGAGTTGCACTGAAAAACTTAGAATATAAGAAACGCACAGTGTAGTACATAGTATATGAGCGAGTTGCACTGAAAAACTTAGAATATAAGAAACGCACAGTGTAGTACATAGTATATGAGTGAGTTGCAATGAAAAACTTAGAATATAAGAAACGCACAGTGTAGTACATAGTATATGAGTGAGTTGCACTGAAAAACTTAGAATATAAGAAACGCACATTTAGTACATATTATATGAATGAGTTGCACTGAAAAACTTAGAATATAAGAAACGCACAGTGTAGTACATAGTATATGAGTGAGTTGCACTGAAAAACTTAGAATTTACTGAAAAACCCGCATTACACGAAATGCACAGTGTAGTACATAGTATATGAGTGAGTTGCACTGAGAAACTTAGAATATAAGAAACGCACAGTGTAATACATAGTATATGAGTGAGTTGCACTGAAAAACTTAGAATATAAGAAACGCACAGTGTAGTACATAGTATATGAGTGAGTTGCACTGAAAAACTTAGAATATAAGAAACGCACAGTGCAGTACATAGTATATGAGTGAGTTGCACTGAAAAACTTAGAATATAAGAAACGCACAGTGCAGTACATAGTATATGAGTGAGTTGCACTGAAAAACTTAGAATATAAGAAACGCACAGTGTAGTACATAGTATATGAGTGAGTTGCACTGAAAAACTTAGAATATAAGAAACGCACAGTGTAGTACATAGTATATGAGTGAGTTGCACTGAAAAACTTAGAATATAAGAAACGCACAGTGTAGTACATAGTATATGAGTGAGTTGCACTGAAAAACTTAGAATTTACTGAAAAACCCGCATTAGACGAAATGCACAGTGTAGTACATTGTATATGAGTGAGTTGCACTGAAAAACTTAGAATTTACTGAAAAACCCGCATTAGACGAAATGCACAGTGTAGTACATTGTATATGAGTGAGTTGCACTGAAAAACTTAGAATTTACTGAAAAACCCGCATTAGACGAAATGCACAGTGTAGTACATTGTATATGAGTGAGTTGCACTGAAAAACTTAGAATTTACTGAAAAACCCGCATTAGACGAAATGCACAGTGTAGTACATAGTATATGAGTGAGTTGCATGAAAAACTTAGAATTTAAGAAACGCACAGTGTAGTACATAGTATATGAGTGAGTTGCACTGAAAAACTTAGAATATAAGCAACGCACAGTGTAGTACATAGTATATGAGTGAGTTGCACTGAAAAACTTAGAATATAAGAAACGCACAGTGTAGTACATAGTATATGAGTGAGTTGCACTCAAAAACTTAGAATATAAGAAACGCACAGTGTAGTACATAGTATATGAGTGAGTTGCACTGAAAAACTTAGAATTTAAGAAACGCACAGTGTAGTACATAGTATATGAGTGAGTTGCACTGAAAAACTTAGAATATAAGAAACGCACAGTGTAGTACATAGTATATGAGTGAGTTGCACTGAAAAACTTAGAATATAAGAAACGCACAGTGTAGTACATAGTATATGAGTGAGTTGCACTGAAAAACTTAGAATATAAGAAACGCACATATAGTACATAGTATATGAATGAGTTGCACTGAAAAACTTAGAATTTACTGAAAAACCCGCATTACACGAAATGCACAGTGTAGTACATAGTAAATGAGTGAGTTGCACTGAAAAACTTAGAATATAAGAAACGCACAGTGTAGTACATAGTATATGAGTGAGTTGCACTGAAAAACTTAGAATTTAAGAAACGCACAGTGTAGTACATAGTATATGAGTGAGTTGCACTGAAAAACTTAGAATATAAGAAACGCACAGTGTAGTACATAGTATATGAGCGAGTTGCACTGAAAAACTTAGAATATAAGAAACGCACAGTGTAGTACATAGTATATGAGTGAGTTGCAATGAAAAACTTAGAATATAAGAAACGCACAGTGTAGTACATAGTATATGAGTGAGTTGCACTGAAAAACTTAGAATATAAGAAACGCACATATAGTACATAGTATATGAATGAGTTGCACTGAAAAACTTAGAATATAAGAAACGCACAGTGTAGTACATAGTATATGAGTGAGTTGCACTGAAAAACTTAGAATTTACTGAAAAACCCGCATTACACGAAATGCACAGTGTAGTACATAGTATATGAGTGAGTTGCACTGAGAAACTTAGAATATAAGAAACGCACAGTGTAGTACATAGTATATGAGTGAGTTGCACTGAAAAACTTAGAATATAAGAAACGCACAGTGTAGTACATAGTATATGAGTGAGTTGCACTGAAAAACTTAGAATATAAGAAACGCACAGTGCAGTACATAGTATATGAGTGAGTTGCACTGAAAAACTTAGAATATAAGAAACGCACAGTGCAGTACATAGTATATGAGTGAGTTGCACTGAAAAACTTAGAATATAAGAAACGCACAGTGTAGTACATAGTATATGAGTGAGTTGCACTGAAAAACTTAGAATATAAGAAACGCACAGTGTAGTACATAGTATATGAGTGAGTTGCACTGAAAAACTTAGAATATAAGAAACGCACAGTGTAGTACATAGTATATGAGTGAGTTGCACTGAAAAACTTAGAATATAAGAAACGCACAGTGTAGTACATAGTATATGAGTGAGTTGCACTGAAAAACTTAGAATATAAGAAACGCACAGTGTAGTACATAGTATATGAGTGAGTTGCACTGAAAAACTTAGAATTTAAGAAACGCACAGTGTAGTACATAGTATATGAGTGAGTTGCACTGAAAAACTTAGAATATAAGAAACGCACAGTGTAGTACATAGTATATGAGTGAGTTGCACTCAAAAACTTAGAATATACGAAACGCACAGTGTAGTACATAGTATATGAGTGAGTTGCACTGAAAAACTTAGAATATAAGAAACGCACAGTGTATTACATAGTATATGAGTGAGTTGCCCTGAAAAATTTAGAATATAAGAAACGCACAGTGTAGTACATAGTATATGAGTGAGTTGCACTGAAAAACTTAGAATATAAGAAACGCACAGTGTAGTACATAGTATATGAGTGAGTTGCACTGAAAAACTTAGAATATAAGAAACGCACAGTGTAGTACATAGTATATGAGTGAGTTGCACTGAAAAAATTAGAATATAAGAAACGCACAGTGTAGTACATAGTATATGAGTGAGTTGCACTGAAAAACTTAGAATATAAGAAACGCACAGTGTAGTACATAGTATATGAGTGAGTTGCACTGAAAAACTTAGAATATAAGAAACGCACAGTGTAGTACATAGTATATGAGTGAGTTGCTCTGAAAAACTTAGAATATAAGAAACGCACAGTGTAGTACATAGTATATGAGTGAGTTGCACTGAAAAACTTAGAATATAAGAAACGCACATATAGTACATAGTATATGAATGAGTTGCACTGAAAAACTTAGAATTTACTGAAAAACCCGCATTACACGAAATGCACAGTGTAGTACATAGTAAATGAGTGAGTTGCACTGAAAAACTTAGAATATAAGAAACGCACAGTGTAGTACATAGTATATGAGTGAGTTGCACTGAAAAACTTAGAATTTAAGAAACGCACAGTGTAGTACATAGTATATGAGTGAGTTGCACTGAAAAACTTAGAATATAAGAAACGCACAGTGTAGTACATAGTATATGAGCGAGTTGCACTGAAAAACTTAGAATATAAGAAACGCACAGTGTAGTACATAGTATATGAGTGAGTTGCAATGAAAAACTTAGAATATAAGAAACGCACAGTGTAGTACATAGTATATGAGTGAGTTGCACTGAAAAACTTAGAATATAAGAAACGCACATATAGTACATAGTATATGAATGAGTTGCACTGAAAAACTTAGAATATAAGAAACGCACAGTGTAGTACATAGTATATGAGTGAGTTGCACTGAAAAACTTAGAATTTACTGAAAAACCCGCATTACACGAAATGCACAGTGTAGTACATAGTATATGAGTGAGTTGCACTGAAAAACTTAGAATATAAGAAACGCACAGTGTAGTACATAGTATATGAGTGAGTTGCACTGAAAAACTTAGAATATAAGAAACGCACAGTGTAGTACATAGTATATGAGTGAGTTGCACTGAAAAACTTAGAATATAAGAAACGCACAGTGTAGTACATAGTATATGAGTGAGTTGCACTGAAAAACTTAGAATATAAGAAACGCACAGTGTAGTACATAGTATATGAGTGAGTTGCACTGAAAAACTTAGAATATAAGAAACGCACAGTGTAGTACATAGTATATGAGTGAGTTGCACTGAAAAACTTAGAATATAAGAAACGCACAGTGTAGTACATAGTATATGAGTGAGTTGCACTGAAAAACTTAGAATATAAGAAACGCACAGTGTAGTACATAGTATATGAGTGAGTTGCACTGAAAAACTTAGAATATAAGAAACGCACAGTGTAGTACATAGTATATGAGTGAGTTGCACTGAAAAACTTAGAATATAAGAAATGCACAGTGTAGTACATAGTATATGAGTGAGTTGCACTGAAAAACTTAGAATATAAGAAACGCACAGTGTAGTACATAGTATATGAGTGAGTTGCACTGAAAAACTTAGAATATAAGAAACGCACAGTGTAGTACATAGTATATGAGTGAGTTGCACTGAAAAACTTAGAATATAAGAAACGCACAGTGTAGTACATAGTATATGAGTGAATTGCACTGAAAAACTTAGAATTTACTGAAAAACCCGCATTAGACGAAATGCACAGTGTAGTACATTGTATATGAGTGAGTTGCACTGAAAAACTTAGAATTTACTGAAAAACCCGCATTAGACGAAATGCACAGTGTAGTACATTGTATATAAGTGAGTTGCACTGAAAAACTTAGAATTTACTGAAAAACCCGCATTAGACGAAATGCACAGTGTAGTACATTGTATATGAGTGAGTTGCACTGAAAAACTTAGAATTTACTGAAAAACCCGCATTAGACGAAATGCACAGTGTAGTACATAGTATATGAGTGAGTTGCATGAAAAACTTAGAATTTAAGAAACGCACAGTGTAGTACATAGTATATGAGTGAGTTGCACTGAAAAACTTAGAATATAAGAAACGCACAGTGTAGTACATAGTATATGAGTGAGTTGCACTGAAAAACTTAGAATATAAGAAACGCACAGTGTAGTACATAGTATATGAGTGAGTTGCACTCAAAAACTTAGAATATAAGAAACGCACAGTGTAGTACATAGTATATGAGTGAGTTGCACTGAAAAACTTAGAATTTAAGAAACGCACAGTGTAGTACATAGTATATGAGTGAGTTGCACTGAAAAACTTAGAAATAAGAAACGCACAGTGTAGTACATAGTATATGAGTGAGTTGCACTGAAAAACTTAGAATATAAGAAACGCACAGTGTAGTACATAGTATATGAGTGAGTTGCACTGAAAAACTTAGAATATAAGAAACGCACATATAGTACATAGTATATGAATGAGTTGCACTGAAAAACTTAGAATTTACTGAAAAACCCGCATTACACGAAATGCACAGTGTAGTACATAGTAAATGAGTGAGTTGCACTGAAAAACTTAGAATATAAGAAACGCACAGTGTAGTACATAGTATATGAGTGAGTTGCACTGAAAAACTTAGAATTTAAGAAACGCACAGTGTAGTACATAGTATATGAGTGAGTTGCACTGAAAAACTTAGAATATAAGAAACGCACAGTGTAGTACATAGTATATGAGTGAGTTGCACTGAAAAACTTAGAATATAAGAAACGCACAGTGTAGTACATAGTATATGAGTGAGTTGCAATGAAAAACTTAGAATATAAGAAACGCACAGTGTAGTACATAGTATATGAGTGAGTTGCACTGAAAAACTTAGAATATAAGAAACGCACATATAGTACATAGTATATGAATGAGTTGCACTGAAAAACTTAGAATATAAGAAACGCACAGTGTAGTACATAGTATATGAGTGAGTTGCACTGAAAAACTTAGAATTTACTGAAAAACCCGCATTACACGAAATGCACAGTGTAGTACATAGTATATGAGTGAGTTGCACTGAAAAACTTAGAATATAAGAAACGCACAGTGTAGTACATAGTATATGAGTGAGTTGCACTGAAAAACTTAGAATATAAGAAACACACAGTGTAGTACATAGTATATGAGTGAGTTGCACTGAAAAACTTAGAATATAAGAAACGCACAGTGTAGTACATAGTATATGAGTGAGTTGCACTGAAAAACTTAGAATATAAGAAACGCACAGTGTAGTACATAGTATATGAGTGAGTTGCACTGAAAAACGTAGAATATAAGAAACGCACAGTGTAGTACATAGTATATGAGTGAGTTGCACTGAAAAACTTAGAATATAAGAAACGCACAGTGTAGTACATAGTATATGAGTGAGTTGCACTGAAAAACTTAGAATATAAGAAACGCACAGTGTAGTACATAGTATATGAGTGAGTTGCACTGAAAAACTTAGAATATAAGAAACGCACAGTGTAGTACATAGTATATGAGTGAGTTGCACTGAAAAACTTAGAATATAAGAAACGCACAGTGTAGTACATAGTATATGAGTGAGTTGCACTGAAAAACTTAGAATTTAAGAAACGCACAGTGTAGTACATAGTATATGAGTGAGTTGCACTGAAAAACTTAGAATATAAGAAACGCACAGTGTAGTACATAGTATATGAGTGAGTTGCACTGAAAAACTTAGAATATACGAAACGCACAGTGTAGTACATAGTATATGAGTGAGTTGCACTGAAAAACTTAGAATATAAGAAACGCACAGTGTATTACATAGTATATGAGTGAGTTGCCCTGAAAAACTTAGAATATAAGAAACGCACAGTGTAGTACATAGTATATGAGTGAGTTGCACTGAAAAACTTAGAATTTACTGAAAAACCCGCATTACACGAAATGCACAGTGTAGTACATAGTATATGAGTGAGTTGCACTGAAAAACTTAGAATATAAGAAACGCACAGTGTAGTACATAGTATATGAGTGAGTTGCACTGAAAAACTTAGAATATAAGAAACGCACAGTGTAGTACATAGTATATGAGTGAGTTGCACTGAAAAACTTAGAATATAAGAAACGCACAGTGTAGTACATA
Source organism: Mus caroli (assembly GCF_978045245.1). Taxonomy (NCBI): domain Eukaryota; kingdom Metazoa; phylum Chordata; class Mammalia; order Rodentia; family Muridae; genus Mus; species Mus caroli. Next base: position 4,204,717 of record NW_028227280.1, read on the forward strand.
GTATATGAGTGAGTTGCACTGAAAAACTTAGAATATAAGAAACGCACAGTGTAGTACATAGTATATGAGTGAGTTGCACTGAAAAAATTAGAATATAAGAAACGCACAGTGTAGTACATAGTATATGAGTGAGTTGCACTGAAAAACTTAGAATATAAGAAACGCACAGTGTAGTACATAGTATATGAGTGAGTTGCACTGAAAAACTTAGAATATAAGAAACGCACAGTGTAGTACATAGTATATGAGTGAGTTGCACTGAAAAACTTAGAATATAAGAAACGCACAGTGTAGTACATAGTATATGAGTGAGTTGCACTGAAAAACTTAGAATATAAGAAACGCACATATAGTACATAGTATATGAATGAGTTGCACTGAAAAACTTAGAATTTACTGAAAAACCCACATTACACGAAATGCACAGTGTAGTACATAGTAAATGAGTGAGTTGCACTGAAAATCTTAGAATATAAGAAACGCACAGTGTAGTACATAGTATATGAGTGAGTTGCACTGAAAAACTTAGAATTTAAGAAACGCACAGTGTAGTACATAGTATATGAGTGAGTTGCACTGAAAAACTTAGAATATAAGAAACGCACAGTGTAGTACATAGTATATGAGCGAGTTGCACTGAAAAACTTAGAATATAAGAAACGCACAGTGTAGTACATAGTATATGAGTGAGTTGCAATGAAAAACTTAGAATATACGAAACGCACAGTGTAGTACATAGTATATGAGTGAGTTGCACTGAAAAACTTAGAATATAAGAAACGCACATATAGTACATAGTATATGAATGAGTTGCACTGAAAAACTTAGAATATAAGAAACGCACAGTGTAGTACATAGTATATGAGTGAGTTGCACTGAAAAACTTAGAATTTACTGAAAAACCCGCATTACACGAAATGCACAGTGTAGTACATAGTATATGAGTGAGTTGCACTGAAAAACTTAGAATATAAGAAACGCACAGTGTAGTACATAGTATATGAGTGAGTTGCACTGAAAAACTTAGAATATAAGAAACGCACAGTGTAGTACATAGTATATGAGTGAGTTGCACTGAAAAACTTAGAATATAAGAAACGCACAGTGTAGTACATAGTATATGAGTGAGTTGCACTGAAAAACTTAGAATATAAGAAACGCACAGTGTAGTACATAGTATATGAGTGAGTTGCACTGAAAAACTTAGAATATAAGAAACGCACAGTGTAGTACATAGTATATGAGTGAGTTGCACTGAAAAACTTAGAATATAAGAAACGCACAGTGTAGTACATAGTATATGAGTGAGTTGCACTGAAAAACTTAGAATATAAGAAACGCACAGTGTAGTACATAGTATATGAGTGAGTTGCACTGAAAAACTTAGAATATAAGAAATGCACAGTGTAGTACATAGTATATGAGTGAGTTGCACTGAAAAACTTAGAATATAAGAAACGCACAGTGTAGTACATAGTATATGAGTGAGTTGCACTGAAAAACTTAGAATATAAGAAACGCACAGTGTAGTACATAGTATATGAGTGAGTTGCACTGAAAAACTTAGAATATAAGAAACGCACAGTGTAGTACATAGTATATGAGTGAATTGCACTGAAAAACTTAGAATTTACTGAAAAACCCGCATTAGACGAAATGCACAGTGTAGTACATTGTATATGAGTGAGTTGCACTGAAAAACTTAGAATTTACTGAAAAACCCGCATTAGACGAAATGCACAGTGTAGTACATTGTATATGAGTGAGTTGCACTGAAAAACTTAGAATTTACTGAAAAACCCGCATTAGACGAAATGCACAGTGTAGTACATAGTATATGAGTGAGTTGCATGAAAAACTTAGAATTTAAGAAACGCACAGTGTAGTACATAGTATATGAGTGAGTTGCACTGAAAAACTTAGAATATAAGAAACGCACAGTGTAGTACATAGTATATGAGTGAGTTGCACTGAAAAACTTAGAATATAAGAAACGCACAGTGTAGTACATAGTATATGAGTGAGTTGCACTCAAAAACTTAGAATATAAGAAACGCACAGTGTAGTACATAGTATATGAGTGAGTTGCACTGAAAAACTTAGAATTTAAGAAACGCACAGTGTAGTACATAGTATATGAGTGAGTTGCACTGAAAAACTTAGAAATAAGAAACGCACAGTGTAGTACATAGTATATGAGTGAGTTGCACTGAAAAACTTAGAATATAAGAAACGCACAGTGTAGTACATAGTATATGAGTGAGTTGCACTGAAAAACTTAGAATATAAGAAACGCACATATAGTACATAGTATATGAATGAGTTGCACTGAAAAACTTAGAATTTACTGAAAAACCCGCATTACACGAAATGCACAGTGTAGTACATAGTAAATGAGTGAGTTGCACTGAAAAACTTAGAATATAAGAAACGCACAGTGTAGTACATAGTATATGAGTGAGTTGCACTGAAAAACTTAGAATTTAAGAAACGCACAGTGTAGTACATAGTATATGAGTGAGTTGCACTGAAAAACTTAGAATATAAGAAACGCACAGTGTAGTACATAGTATATGAGTGAGTTGCACTGAAAAACTTAGAATATAAGAAACGCACAGTGTAGTACATATATATGAGTGAGTTGCAATGAAAAACTTAGAATATAAGAAACGCACAGTGTAGTACATAGTATATGAGTGAGTTGCACTGAAAAACTTAGAATATAAGAAACGCACATATAGTACATAGTATATGAATGAGTTGCACTGAAAAACTTAGAATATAAGAAACGCACAGTGTAGTACATAGTATATGAGTGAGTTGCACTGAAAAACTTAGAATTTACTGAAAAACCCGCATTACACGAAATGCACAGTGTAGTACATAGTATATGAGTGAGTTGCACTGAAAAACTTAGAATATAAGAAACGCACAGTGTAGTACATAGTATATGAGTGAGTTGCACTGAAAAACTTAGAATATAAGAAACACACAGTGTAGTACATAGTATATGAGTGAGTTGCACTGAAAAACTTAGAATATAAGAAACGCACAGTGTAGTACATAGTATATGAGTGAGTTGCACTGAAAAACTTAGAATATAAGAAACGCACAGTGTAGTACATAGTATATGAGTGAGTTGCACTGAAAAACGTAGAATATAAGAAACGCACAGTGTAGTACATAGTATATGAGTGAGTTGCACTGAAAAACTTAGAATATAAGAAACGCACAGTGTAGTACATAGTATATGAGTGAGTTGCACTGAAAAACTTAGAATATAAGAAACGCACAGTGTAGTACATAGTATATGAGTGAGTTGCACTGAAAAACTTAGAATATAAGAAACGCACAGTGTAGTACATAGTATATGAGTGAGTTGCACTGAAAAACTTAGAATATAAGAAAGGCACAGTGTAGTACATAGTATATGAGTGAGTTGCACTGAAAAACTTAGAATTTAAGAAACGCACAGTGTAGTACATAGTATATGAGTGAGTTGCACTGAAAAACTTAGAATATAAGAAACGCACAGTGTAGTACATAGTATATGAGTGAGTTGCACTGAAAAACTTAGAATATACGAAACGCACAGTGTAGTACATAGTATATGAGTGAGTTGCACTGAAAAACTTAGAATATAAGAAACGCACAGTGTATTACATAGTATATGAGTGAGTTGCCCTGAAAAACTTAGAATATAAGAAACGCACAGTGTAGTACATAGTATATGAGTGAGTTGCACTGAAAAACTTAGAATTTACTGAAAAACCCGCATTACACGAAATGCACAGTGTAGTACATAGTATATGAGTGAGTTGCACTGAAAAACTTAGAATATAAGAAACGCACAGTGTAGTACATAGTATATGAGTGAGTTGCACTGAAAAACTTAGAATATAAGAAACGCACAGTGTAGTACATAGTATATGAGTGAGTTGCACTGAAAAACTTAGAATATAAGAAACGCACAGTGTAGTACATAGTATATGAGTGAGTTGCACTGAAAAACTTAGAATATAAGAAACGCACAGTGTAGTACATAGTATATGAGTGAGTTGCACTGAAAAACTTAGAATATAAGAAACGCACAGTGTAGTACATAGTATATGAGTGAGTTGCACTGAAAAACTTAGAATATAAGAAACGCACAGTGTAGTACATAGTATATGAGTGAGTTGCACTGAAAAACTTAGAATATAAGAAACGCACAGTGTAGTACATAGTATATGAGTGAGTTGCACTGAAAAAATTAGAATTTAAGAAACGCACAGTGTAGTACATAGTATATGAGTGAGTTGCACTGAAAAACTTAGAATATAAGAAACGCACAGTGTAGTACATAGTATATGAGTGAGTTGCACTGAAAAACTTAGAATATAAGAAACGCACAGTGTAGTACATAGTATATGAGTGAGTTGCACTGAAAAACTTAGAATATAAGAAACGCACAGTGTAGTACATAGTATATGAGTGAGTTGCACTGAAAAACTTAGAATTTAAGAAACGCACAGTGTAGTACATAGTATATGAGTGAGTTGCACTGAAAAACTTAGAATATAAGAAACGCACAGTGTAGTACATAGTATATGAGTGAGTTGCACTGAAAAACTTAGAATATAAGAAACGCACAGTGTAGTACATAGTATATGAGTGAGTTGCACTGAAAAACTTAGAATATAAGAAATGCACAGTGTAGTACATAGTATATGAGTGAGTTGCACTGAAAAACTTAGAATATAAGAAACGCACAGTGTAGTACATAGTATATGAGTGAGTTGCACTGAAAAACTTAGAATATAAGAAACGCACAGTGTAGTACATAGTATATGAGTGAGTTGCACTGAAAAACTTAGAATTTACTGAAAAACCCGCATTACACGAAATGCACAGTGTAGTACATAGTATATGAGTGAGTTGCACTGAAAAACTTAGAATATAAGAAACGCACAGTGTAGTACATAGTATATGAGTGAGTTGCACTGAAAAACTTAGAATATAAGAAACGCACAGTGTAGTACATAGTATATGAGTGAGTTGCACTGAAAAACTTAGAATATAAGAAACGCACAGTGTAGTACATAGTATATGAGTGAGTTGCACTGAAAAACTTAGAATATAAGAAACGCACAGTGTAGTACATAGTATATGAGTGAGTTGCACTGAAAAACTTAGAATATAAGAAACGCACAGTGTAGTACATAGTATATGAGTGAGTTGCACTGAAAAACTTAGAATATAAGAAACGCACAGTGTAGTACATAGTATATGAGTGAGTTGCACTGAAAAACTTAGAATATAAGAAACGCACAGTGTAGTACATAGTATATGAGTGAGTTGCACTGAAAAACTTAGAATATAAGAAATGCACAGTGTAGTACATAGTATATGAGTGAGTTGCACTGAAAAACTTAGAATATAAGAAACGCACAGTGTAGTACATAGTATATGAGTGAGTTGCACTGAAAAACTTAGAATATAAGAAACGCACAGTGTAGTACATAGTATATGAGTGAGTTGCACTGAAAAACTTAGAATATAAGAAACGCACAGTGTAGTACATAGTATATGAGTGAATTGCACTGAAAAACTTAGAATTTACTGAAAAACCCGCATTAGACGAAATGCACAGTGTAGTACATTGTATATGAGTGAGTTGCACTGAAAAACTTAGAATTTACTGAAAAACCCGCATTAGACGAAATGCACAGTGTAGTACATTGTATATGAGTGAGTTGCACTGAAAAACTTAGAATTTACTGAAAAACCCGCATTAGACGAAATGCACAGTGTAGTACATAGTATATGAGTGAGTTGCATGAAAAACTTAGAATTTAAGAAACGCACAGTGTAGTACATAGTATATGAGTGAGTTGCACTGAAAAACTTAGAATATAAGAAACGCACAGTGTAGTACATAGTATATGAGTGAGTTGCACTGAAAAACTTAGAATATAAGAAACGCACAGTGTAGTACATAGTATATGAGTGAGTTGCACTCAAAAACTTAGAATATAAGAAACGCACAGTGTAGTACATAGTATATGAGTGAGTTGCACTGAAAAACTTAGAATATAAGAAACGCACAGTGTAGTACATAGTATATGAGTGAGTTGCACTGAAAAACTTAGAAATAAGAAACGCACAGTGTAGTACATAGTATATGAGTGAGTTGCACTGAAAAACTTAGAATATAAGAAACGCACAGTGTAGTACATAGTATATGAGTGAGTTGCACTGAAAAACTTAGAATATAAGAAACGCACATATAGTACATAGTATATGAATGAGTTGCACTGAAAAACTTAGAATTTACTGAAAAACCCGCATTACACGAAATGCACAGTGTAGTACATAGTAAATGAGTGAGTTGCACTGAAAAACTTAGAATATAAGAAACGCACAGTGTAGTACATAGTATATGAGTGAGTTGCACTGAAAAACTTAGAATTTAAGAAACGCACAGTGTAGTACATAGTATATGAGTGAGTTGCACTGAAAAACTTAGAATATAAGAAACGCACAGTGTAGTACATAGTATATGAGTGAGTTGCACTGAAAAACTTAGAATATAAGAAACGCACAGTGTAGTACATAGTATATGAGTGAGTTGCAATGAAAAACTTAGAATATAAGAAACGCACAGTGTAGTACATAGTATATGAGTGAGTTGCACTGAAAAACTTAGAATATAAGAAACGCACATATAGTACATAGTATATGAATGAGTTGCACTGAAAAACTTAGAATATAAGAAACGCACAGTGTAGTACATAGTATATGAGTGAGTTGCACTGAAAAACTTAGAATTTACTGAAAAACCCGCATTACACGAAATGCACAGTGTAGTACATAGTATATGAGTGAGTTGCACTGAAAAACTTAGAATATAAGAAACGCACAGTGTAGTACATAGTATATGAGTGAGTTGCACTGAAAAACTTAGAATATAAGAAACACACAGTGTAGTACATAGTATATGAGTGAGTTGCACTGAAAAACTTAGAATATAAGAAACGCACAGTGTAGTACATAGTATATGAGTGAGTTGCACTGAAAAACTTAGAATATAAGAAACGCACAGTGTAGTACATAGTATATGAGTGAGTTGCACTGAAAAACGTAGAATATAAGAAACGCACAGTGTAGTACATAGTATATGAGTGAGTTGCACTGAAAAACTTAGAATATAAGAAACGCACAGTGTAGTACATAGTATATGAGTGAGTTGCACTGAAAAACTTAGAATATAAGAAACGCACAGTGTAGTACATAGTATATGAGTGAGTTGCACTGAAAAACTTAGAATATAAGAAACGCACAGTGTAGTACATAGTATATGAGTGAGTTGCACTGAAAAACTTAGAATATAAGAAAGGCACAGTGTAGTACATAGTATATGAGTGAGTTGCACTGAAAAACTTAGAATTTAAGAAACGCACAGTGTAGTACATAGTATATGAGTGAGTTGCACTGAAAAACTTAGAATATAAGAAACGCACAGTGTAGTACATAGTATATGAGTGAGTTGCACTGAAAAACTTAGAATATAAGAAACGCACAGTGTAGTACATAGTATATGAGTGAGTTGCACTGAAAAACTTAGAATATAAGAAATGCACAGTGTAGTACATAGTATATGAGTGAGTTGCACTGAAAAACTTAGAATATAAGAAACGCACAGTGTAGTACATAGTATATGAGTGAGTTGCACTGAAAAACTTAGAATATAAGAAACGCACAGTGTAGTACATAGTATATGAGTGAGTTGCACTGAAAAACTTAGAATTTACTGAAAAACCCGCATTACACGAAATGCACAGTGTAGTACATAGTATATGAGTGAGTTGCACTGAAAAACTTAGAATATAAGAAACGCACAGTGTAGTACATAGTATATGAGTGAGTTGCACTGAAAAACTTAGAATATAAGAAACGCACAGTGTAGTACATAGTATATGAGTGAGTTGCACTGAAAAACTTAGAATATAAGAAACGCACAGTGTAGTACATAGTATATGAGTGAGTTGCACTGAAAAACTTAGAATATAAGAAACGCACAGTGTAGTACATAGTATATGAGTGAGTTGCACTGAAAAACTTAGAATATAAGAAACGCACAGTGTAGTACATAGTATATGAGTGAGTTGCACTGAAAAACTTAGAATATAAGAAACGCACAGTGTAGTACATAGTATATGAGTGAGTTGCACTGAAAAACTTAGAATATAAGAAACGCACAGTGTAGTACATAGTATATGAGTGAGTTGCACTGAAAAACTTAGAATATAAGAAATGCACAGTGTAGTACATAGTATATGAGTGAGTTGCACTGAAAAACTTAGAATATAAGAAACGCACAGTGTAGTACATAGTATATGAGTGAGTTGCACTGAAAAACTTAGAATATAAGAAACGCACAGTGTAGTACATAGTATATGAGTGAGTTGCACTGAAAAACTTAGAATATAAGAAACGCACAGTGTAGTACATAGTATATGAGTGAATTGCACTGAAAAACTTAGAATTTACTGAAAAACCCGCATTAGACGAAATGCACAGTGTAGTACATTGTATATGAGTGAGTTGCACTGAAAAACTTAGAATTTACTGAAAAACCCGCATTAGACGAAATGCACAGTGTAGTACATTGTATATGAGTGAGTTGCACTGAAAAACTTAGAATTTACTGAAAAACCCGCATTAGACGAAATGCACAGTGTAGTACATAGTATATGAGTGAGTTGCATGAAAAACTTAGAATTTAAGAAACGCACAGTGTAGTACATAGTATATGAGTGAGTTGCACTGAAAAACTTAGAATATAAGAAACGCACAGTGTAGTACATAGTATATGAGTGAGTTGCACTGAAAAACTTAGAATATAAGAAACGCACAGTGTAGTACATAGTATATGAGTGAGTTGCACTCAAAAACTTAGAATATAAGAAACGCACAGTGTAGTACATAGTATATGAGTGAGTTGCACTGAAAAACTTAGAATATAAGAAACGCACAGTGTAGTACATAGTATATGAGTGAGTTGCACTGAAAAACTTAGAAATAAGAAACGCACAGTGTAGTACATAGTATATGAGTGAGTTGCACTGAAAAACTTAGAATATAAGAAACGCACAGTGTAGTACATAGTATATGAGTGAGTTGCACTGAAAAACTTAGAATATAAGAAACGCACATATAGTACATAGTATATGAATGAGTTGCACTGAAAAACTTAGAATTTACTGAAAAACCCGCATTACACGAAATGCACAGTGTAGTACATAGTAAATGAGTGAGTTGCACTGAAAAACTTAGAATATAAGAAACGCACAGTGTAGTACATAGTATATGAGTGAGTTGCACTGAAAAACTTAGAATTTAAGAAACGCACAGTGTAGTACATAGTATATGAGTGAGTTGCACTGAAAAACTTAGAATATAAGAAACGCACAGTGTAGTACATAGTATATGAGTGAGTTGCACTGAAAAACTTAGAATATAAGAAACGCACAGTGTAGTACATAGTATATGAGTGAGTTGCAATGAAAAACTTAGAATATAAGAAACGCACAGTGTAGTACATAGTATATGAGTGAGTTGCACTGAAAAACTTAGAATATAAGAAACGCACATATAGTACATAGTATATGAATGAGTTGCACTGAAAAACTTAGAATATAAGAAACGCACAGTGTAGTACATAGTATATGAGTGAGTTGCACTGAAAAACTTAGAATTTACTGAAAAACCCGCATTACACGAAATGCACAGTGTAGTACATAGTATATGAGTGAGTTGCACTGAAAAACTTAGAATATAAGAAACGCACAGTGTAGTACATAGTATATGAGTGAGTTGCACTGAAAAACTTAGAATATAAGAAACACACAGTGTAGTACATAGTATATGAGTGAGTTGCACTGAAAAACTTAGAATATAAGAAACGCACAGTGTAGTACATAGTATATGAGTGAGTTGCACTGAAAAACTTAGAATATAAGAAACGCACAGTGTAGTACATAGTATATGAGTGAGTTGCACTGAAAAACGTAGAATATAAGAAACGCACAGTGTAGTACATAGTATATGAGTGAGTTGCACTGAAAAACTTAGAATATAAGAAACGCACAGTGTAGTACATAGTATATGAGTGAGTTGCACTGAAAAACTTAGAATATAAGAAACGCACAGTGTAGTACATAGTATATGAGTGAGTTGCACTGAAAAACTTAGAATATAAGAAACGCACAGTGTAGTACATAGTATATGAGTGAGTTGCACTGAAAAACTTAGAATATAAGAAAGGCACAGTGTAGTACATAGTATATGAGTGAGTTGCACTGAAAAACTTAGAATTTAAGAAACGCACAGTGTAGTACATAGTATATGAGTGAGTTGCACTGAAAAACTTAGAATATAAGAAACGCACAGTGTAGTACATAGTATATGAGTGAGTTGCACTGAAAAACTTAGAATATACGAAACGCACAGTGTAGTACATAGTATATGAGTGAGTTGCACTGAAAAACTTAGAATATAAGAAACGCACAGTGTATTACATAGTATATGAGTGAGTTGCCCTGAAAAACTTAGAATATAAGAAACGCACAGTGTAGTACATAGTATATGAGTGAGTTGCACTGAAAAACTTAGAATTTACTGAAAAACCCGCATTACACGAAATGCACAGTGTAGTACATAGTATATGAGTGAGTTGCACTGAAAAACTTAGAATATAAGAAACGCACAGTGTAGTACATAGTATATGAGTGAGTTGCACTGAAAAACTTAGAATATAAGAAACGCACAGTGTAGTACATAGTATATGAGTGAGTTGCACTGAAAAACTTAGAATATAAGAAACGCACAGTGTAGTACATAGTATATGAGTGAGTTGCACTGAAAAACTTAGAATATAAGAAACGCACAGTGTAGTACATAGTATATTAGTGAGTTGCACTGAAAAAATTAGAATATAAGAAACGCACAGTGTAGTACATAGTATATGAGTGAGTTGCACTGAAAAACTTAGAATATAAGAAACGCACAGTGTAGTACATAGTATATGAGTGAGTTGCACTGAAAAACTTAGAATATAAGAAACGCACAGTGTAGTACATAGTATATGAGTGAGTTGCACTGAAAAACTTAGAATTTAAGAAACGCACAGTGTAGTACATAGTATATGAGTGAGTTGCACTGAAAAACTTAGAATATAAGAAACGCACAGTGTAGTACATAGTATATGAGTGAGTTGCACTGAAAAACTTAGAATATAAGAAACGCACAGTGTAGTACATAGTATATGAGTGAGTTGCACTGAAAAACTTAGAATATAAGAAACGCACAGTGTAGTACATAGTATATGAGTGAGTTGCACTGAAAAACTTAGAATATAAGAAACGCACAGTGTAGTACATAGTATATGAGTGAGTTGCACTGAAAAACTTAGAATATAAGAAACGCACAGTGTAGTACATAGTATATGAGTGAGTTGCACTGAAAAACTTAGAATATAAGAAACGCACAGTGTAGTACATAGTATATGAGTGAGTTGCACTGAAAAACTTAGAATATAAGAAATGCACAGTGTAGTACATAGTATATGAGTGAGTTGCACTGAAAAACTTAGAATATAAGAAACGCACAGTGTAGTACATAGTATATGAGTGAGTTGCACTGAAAAACTTAGAATATAAGAAACGCACAGTGTAGTACATAGTATATGAGTGAGTTGCACTGAAAAACTTAGAATATAAGAAACGCACAGTGTAGTACATAGTATATGAGTGAATTGCACTGAAAAACTTAGAATTTACTGAAAAACCCGCATTAGACGAAATGCACAGTGTAGTACATTGTATATGAGTGAGTTGCACTGAAAAACTTAGAATTTACTGAAAAACCCGCATTAGACGAAATGCACAGTGTAGTACATTGTATATGAGTGAGTTGCACTGAAAAACTTAGAATTTACTGAAAAACCCGCATTAGACGAAATGCACAGTGTAGTACATTGTATATGAGTGAGTTGCACTGAAAAACTTAGAATTTACTGAAAAACCCGCATTAGACGAAATGCACAGTGTAGTACATAGTATATGAGTGAGTTGCATGAAAAACTTAGAATTTAAGAAACGCACAGTGTAGTACATAGTATATGAGTGAGTTGCACTGAAAAACTTAGAATATAAGAAACGCACAGTGTAGTACATAGTATATGAGTGAGTTGCACTGAAAAACTTAGAATATAAGAAACGCAAAGTGTAGTACATAGTATATGAGTGAGTTGCACTCAAAAACTTAGAATATAAGAAACGCACAGTGTAGTACATAGTATATGAGTGAGTTGCACTGAAAAACTTAGAATTTAAGAAACGCACAGTGTAGTACATAGTATATGAGTGAGTTGCACTGAAAAACTTAGAAATAAGAAACGCACAGTGTAGTACATAGTATATGAGTGAGTTGCACTGAAAAACTTAGAATATAAGAAACGCACATATAGTACATAGTATATGAATGAGTTGCACTGAAAAACTTAGAATTTACTGAAAAACCCGCATTACACGAAATGCACAGTGTAGTACATAGTAAATGAGTGAGTTGCACTGAAAAACTTAGAATATAAGAAACGCACAGTGTAGTACATAGTATATGAGTGAGTTGCACTGAAAAACTTAGAATTTAAGAAACGCACAGTGTAGTACATAGTATATGAGTGAGTTGCACTGAAAAACTTAGAATATAAGAAACGCACAGTGTAGTACATAGTATATGAGTGAGTTGCACTGAAAAACTTAGAATATAAGAAACGCACAGTGTAGTACATAGTATATGAGTGAGTTGCAATGAAAAACTTAGAATATAAGAAACGCACAGTGTAGTACATAGTATATGAGTGAGTTGCACTGAAAAACTTAGAATATAAGAAACGCACATATAGTACATAGTATAAAATGAGTTGCACTGAAAAACTTAGAATATAAGAAACGCACAGTGTAGTACATAGTATATGAGTGAGTTGCACTGAAAAACTTAGAATTTACTGAAAAACCCGCATTACACGAAATGCACAGTGTAGTACATAGTATATGAGTGAGTTGCACTGAAAAACTTAGAATATAAGAAACGCACAGTGTAGTACATAGTATATGAGTGAGTTGCACTGAAAAACTTAGAATATAAGAAACACACAGTGTAGTACATAGTATATGAGTGAGTTGCACTGAAAAACTTAGAATATAAGAAACGCACAGTGTAGTACATAGTATATGAGTGAGTTGCACTGAAAAACTTAGAATATAAGAAACGCACAGTGTAGTACATACTATATGAGTGAGTTGCACTGAAAAACGTAGAATATAAGAAACGCACAGTGTAGTACATAGTATATGAGTGAGTTGCACTGAAAAACTTAGAATATAAGAAACGCACAGTGTAGTACATAGTATATGAGTGAGTTGCACTGAAAAACTTAGAATATAAGAAACGCACAGTGTAGTACATAGTATATGAGTGAGTTGCACTGAAAAACTTAGAATATAAGAAACGCACAGTGTAGTACATAGTATATGAGTGAGTTGCACTGAAAAACTTAGAATATAAGAAAGGCACAGTGTAGTACATAGTATATGAGTGAGTTGCACTGAAAAACTTAGAATTTAAGAAACGCACAGTGTAGTACATAGTATATGAGTGAGTTGCACTGAAAAACTTAGAATATAAGAAACGCACAGTGTAGTACATAGTATATGAGTGAGTTGCACTGAAAAACTTAGAATATACGAAACGCACAGTGTAGTACATAGTATATGAGTGAGTTGCACTGAAAAACTTAGAATATAAGAAACGCACAGTGTATTACATAGTATATGAGTGAGATGCCCTGAAAAACTTAGAATATAAGAAACGCACAGTGTAGTACATAGTATATGAGTGAGTTGCACTGAAAAACTTAGAATTTACTGAAAAACCCGCATTACACGAAATGCACAGTGTAGTACATAGTATATGAGTGAGTTGCACTGAAAAACTTAGAATATAAGAAACGCACAGTGTAGTACATAGTATATGAGTGAGTTGCACTGAAAAACTTAGAATATAAGAAACGCACAGTGTAGTACATAGTATATGAGTGAGTTGCACTGAAAAACTTAGAATATAAGAAACGCACAGTGTAGTACATAGTATATGAGTGAGTTGCACTGAAAAACTTAGAATATAAGAAACGCACAGTGTAGTACATAGTATATGAGTGAGTTGCACTGAAAAAATTAGAATATAAGAAACGCACAGTGTAGTACATAGTATATGAGTGAGTTGCACTGAAAAACTTAGAATATAAGAAACGCACAGTGTAGTACATAGTATATGAGTGAGTTGCACTGAAAAACTTAGAATATAAGAAACGCACAGTGTAGTACATAGTATATGAGTGAGTTGCACTGAAAAACTTAGAATTTAAGAAACGCACAGTGTAGTACATAGTATATGAGTGAGTTGCACTGAAAAACTTAGAATATAAGAAACGCACAGTGTAGTACATAGTATATGAGTGAGATGCACTGAAAAACTTAGAATATAAGAAACGCACAATGTAGTACATAGTATATGAGTTAGTTGCACTGAAAAACTTAGAATATAAGAAACGCACAGTGTAGTACATAGTATATGAGTGAGTTGCACTGAAAAACTTAGAATTTACTGAAAAACCCGCATTACACGAAATGCACAGTGTAGTACATAGTATATGAGTGAGTTGCACTGAAAAACTTAGAATATAAGAAACGCACAGTGTAGTACATAGTATATGAGTGAGTTGCACTGAAAAACTTAGAATATAAGAAACGCACAGTGTAGTACATAGTATATGAGTGAGTTGCACTGAAAAACTTAGAATATAAGAAACGCACAGTGTAGTACATAGTATATGAGTGAGTTGCAATGAAAAACTTAGAATAAAAGAAACGCACAGTGTAGTACATAGTATATGAGTGAGTTGCACTGAAAAACTTAGAATATAAGAAACGCACATATAGTACATAGTATATGAATGAGTTGCACTGAAAAACTTAGAATATAAGAAACGCACAGTGTAGTACATAGTATATGAGTGAGTTGCACTGAAAAACTTAGAATTTACTGAAAAACCCGCATTACACGAAATGCACAGTGTAGTACATAGTATATGAGTGAGTTGCACTGAAAAACTTAGAATATAAGAAACGCACAGTGTAGTACATAGTATATGAGTGAGTTGCACTGAAAAACTTAGAATATAAGAAACGCACAGTGTAGTACATAGTATATGAGTGAGTTGCACTGAAAAACTTAGAATATAAGAAACGCACAGTGTAGTACATAGTATATGAGTGAGTTGCACTGAAAAACTTAGAATATAAGAAACGCACAGTGTAGTACATAGTATATGAGTGAGTTGCACTGAAAAACTTAGAATATAAGAAACGCACAGTGTAGTACATAGTATATCAGTGAGTTGCACTGAAAAACTTAGAATATAAGAAACGCACAGTGTAGTACATAGTATATGAGTGAGTTACACTGAAAAACTTAGAATTTACTGAAAAACCCGCATTACACGAAATGCACAGTGTAGTACATAGTATATGAGTGAGTTGCACTGAAAAACTTAGAATATAAGAAACGCACAGTGTAGTACATAGTATATGAGTGAGTTGCACTGAAAAACTTAGAATTTAAGAAACGCACAGTGTAGTACATAGTATATGAGTGAGTTGCATTGAAAAACTTAGAATATAAGAAACGCACATATAGTACATAGTATATGAATGAGTTGCACTGAAAAACTGAGAATTTACTGAAAAAATCGCATTACACGAAATGCACAGTGTAGTACATAGTATATGAGTGAGTTGCACTGAAAAACTTAGAATATAAGAAACGCACAGTGTAGTACATAGTATATGAGTGAGTTGCACTGAAAAACTTAGAATTTAAGAAACGCACAGTGTAGTACATAGTATATGAGTGAGTTGCACTGAAAAACTTAGAATATAAGAAACGCACAGTGTAGTACATAGTATATGAGTGAGTTGCACTGAAAAACTTAGAATATAAGAAACGCACATATAGTACATAGTATATGAATGAGTTGCACTGAAAAACCTAGAATTTACTGAAAAACCCGCATTACACGAAATGCACAGTGTAGTACATAGTATATGAGTGAGTTGCACTGAAAAACATAGAATATAAGAAACGCACAGTGTAGTACATAGTATATGAGTGAGTTGCACTGAAAAACTTAGAATATAAGAAACGCACAGTGTAGTACATAGTATATGAGTGAGTTGCACTGAAAAACATAGAATATAAGAAACGCACAGTGTAGTACATAGTATATGAGTGAGTTGCACTGAAAAACTAGAATATAAGAAACGCACAGTGTAGTACATAGTATATGAGTGAGTTGCATTGAAAAACTTAGAATATAAGAAACGCACAGTGTAGTACATAGTATATGAGTGAGTTGCACTGAAAAACTTAGAATATAAGAAACGCACAGTGTAGTACATATATATGAGTGAGTTGCACTGAAAAACTTAGAATATAAGAAACGCATAGTGTAGTACATAGTATATGAGTGAGTTGCACTGAAAAACTTAGAATATAAGATACGCACAGTGTAGTACATAGTATATGAGTGAGTTGCACTGAAAAACTTAGAATATAAGAAACGCACAGTGTAGTACATAGTATATGAGTGAGTTGCACTGAAAAACTTAGAATTGAAGAAACGCACAGTGTAGTACATAGTATATGAGTGAGTTGCACTGAAAAACTTAGAATATAAGAAACGCACAGTATAGTACATAGTATATGAGTGATTTGCACTCAAAAACTTAGAATATAAGAAACGCACAGTGTAGTACTTAGTATATGAGTGAGTTGCACTGAAAAACTTAGAATTTAAGAAACGCACAGTGTAGTACATAGTATATGAGTGTGTTGCACTGAAAATTTTAGAATATAAGAAACGCACAGTGTAGTACATAGTATATGAGTGAGTTGCACTGAAAAACTTAGAATATAAGAAACGCACAGTGTAGTACATAGTATATGAGTGAGTTGCACTGAAAAACTTAGAATATAAGAAACGCACAGTGTAGTACATAGTATATGAGTGAGTTGCACTGAAAAAACCTGATTACACGAAATGCACAGTGTAGTACATAGTATATGAGTGAGTTGCACTGAAAAACTTACAATTTACTGAAAAACCCGCATTACACGAAATGCACAGTGTAGCACATAGTATATGAGTGAGTTGCACTGAAAAACTTAGAATATAAGAAACGCACAGTGTAGTACATAGTATATGAGTGAGTTGCATTGAAAAACTTAGAATATAAGAAACGCACAGTGTAGTACATAGTATATGAGTGAGTTGCACTGAAAAACTTAGAATATAAGAAACGCACAGTGTAGTACATAGTATATGAGTGAGTTACACTGAAAAACTTAGAATTTACTGAAAAACCCGCATTACACGAAATGCACAGTGTAGTACATAGTATATGAGTGAGTTGCACTGAAAAACTTAGAATATAAGAAACGCACAGTGTAGTACATAGTATATGAGTGAGTTGCACTGAAAAACTTAGAATTTAAGAAACGCACAGTGTAGTACATAGTATATGAGTGAGTTGCATTGAAAAACTTAGAATATAAGAAACGCACATATAGTACATAGTATATGAATGAGTTGCACTGAAAAACTGAGAATTTACTGAAAAAATCGCATTACACGAAATGCACAGTGTAGTACATAGTATATGAGTGAGTTGCACTGAAAAACTTAGAATATAAGAAACGCACAGTGTAGTACATAGTATATGAGTGAGTTGCACTGAAAAACTTAGAATTTAAGAAACGCACAGTGTAGTACATAGTATATGAGTGAGTTGCACTGAAAAACTTAGAATATAAGAAACGCACAGTGTAGTACATAGTATATGAGCGAGTTGCACTGAAAAACTTAGAATATAAGAAACGCACAGTGTAGTACATAGTATATGAGTGAGTTGCACTGAAAAACTTAGAATATAAGAAACGCACAGTGTAGTACATAGTATATGAGTGAGTTGCACTGAAAAACTTAGAATATAAGAAACGCACAGTGTAGTACATAGTATATGAGTGAGTTGCACTGAAAAACTTAGAATTTAAGAAACGCACAGTGTAGTACATAGTATATGAGTGAGTTGCACTGAAAAACTTAGAATATAAGAAACGCACAGTGTAGTACATAGTATATGAGCGAGTTACACTGAAAAACTTAGAATATAAGAAACGCACAGTGTAGTACATAGTATATGAGTGAGTTGCACTGAAAAACTTAGAATATAAGAAACGCACAGTGTAGTACATAGTATATGAGTGAGTTGCACTGAAAAACTTAGAATATATGAAACGCACAGTGTAGTACATAGTATATGAGTGAGTTGCATTGAAAAACTTAGAATATAAGAAACGCACATATAGTACATAGTATATGAATGAGTTGCACTGAAAAACTTAGAATTTACTGAAAAAATCGCATTACACGAAATGCACAGTGTAGTACATAGTATATGAGTGAGTTGCACTGAAAAACTTAGAATATAAGAAACGCACAGTGTAGTACATAGTATATGAGTGAGTTGCACTGAAAAACTTAGAATTTAAGAAACGCACAGTGTAGTACATAGTATATGAGTGAGTTGCACTGAAAAACTTAGAATATAAGAAACGCACAGTGTAGTACATAGTATATGAGCGAGTTGCATTGAAAAACTTAGAATATAAGAAACGCACAGTGTAGTACATAGTATATGAGTGAGTTGCACTGAAAAACTTAGAATATAAGAAACGCACAGTGTAGTACATAGTATATGAGTGAGTTGCACTGAAAAACTTAGAATATAAGAAACGCACAGTGTAGTACATAGTATATGAGTGAGTTGCACTGAAAAACTTAGAATATAAGAAACGCACAGTGTAGTACATAGTATATGAGTGAGTTGCACTGAAAAACTTAGAATATAAGAAACGCACAGTGTAGTACATAGTATATGAGTGAGTTGCACTGAAAAACTTAGAATTTAAGAAACGCACAGTGTAGTACATAGTATATGAGTGAGTTGCACTGAAAAACTTAGAATATAAGAAACGCAATGTGTAGTACATAGTATATGAGTGAGTTGCACTGAAAAACTTAGAATATAAGAAACGCACAGTGTAGTACATAGTATATGAGTGAGTTGCATTGAAAAACTTAGAATATAAGAAACGCACAGTGTACTACATAGTATATGAGTGAGTTGCACTGAAAAACTTAGAATTTACTGAAAAACCCGCATTACACGAAATGCACAGTGTAGTACATAGTATATGAGTGAGTTGCACTGAAAAACTTAGAATATAAGAAACGCACAGTGTAGTACATATATATGAGTGAGTTGCACTGAAAAACTTAGAATATAAGAAACGCATAGTGTAGTACATAGTATATGAGTGAGTTGCACTGAAAAACTTAGAATATAAGAAACGCACAGTGTAGTACATAGTATATGAGTGAGTTGCACTGAAAAACTTAGAATATAAGAAACGCACAGTGTAGTACATAGTATATGAGTGAGTTGCACTGAAAAACTTAGAATTGAAGAAACGCACAGTGTAGTACATAGTATATGAGTGAGTTGCACTGAAAAACTTAGAATATAAGAAACGCACAGTATAGTACATAGTATATGAGTGAGTTGCACTCAAAAACTTAGAATATAAGAAACGCACAGTGTAGTACATAGTATATGAGTGAGTTGCACTGAAAAACTTAGAATTTAAGAAACGCACAGTGTAGTACATAGTATATGAGTGAGTTGCACTGAAAATTTTAGAATATAAGAAACGCACAGTGTAGTACATAGTATATGAGTGAGTTGCACTGAAAAACTTAGAATTGAAGAAACGCACAGTGTAGTACATAGTACATGAGTGAGTTGCACTGAAAAACTTAGAATATAAGAAACGCACATATAGTACATAGTATATGAATGAGTTGCACTGAAAAACCTAGAATTTAAGAAACGCACAGTGTAGTACATAGTATATGAGTGAGTTGCACTGAAAAACTTAGAATATAAGAAACGCACAGTGTAGTACATAGTATATGAGTGAGTTGCACTGAAAAACTTAGAATATAAGAAACGCACAGTGTAGTACATAGTATATGAGTGAGTTGCACTGAATACTTAGAATATAAGAAACGCACAGTGTAGTACATAGTATATGAGTGAGTTGCACTGAAAAACTTAGAATTTAAGAAACGCACAGTGTAGTACATAGTATATGAGTGAGTTGCACTGAAAAACTTAGAATATAAGAAACGCACAGTGTAGTACATAGTATATGAGTGAGTTGCACTGAAAAACTTAGAATATAAGAAACGCACAGTGTAGTACATAGTATATGAGTGAGTTGCATTGAAAAACTTAGAATATAAGAAACGCACAGTGTAGTACATAGTATATCAGTGAGTTGCACTGAAAAACTTAGAATATAAGAAACGCACAGTGTAGTACATAGTATATGAGTGAGTTACACTGAAAAACTTAGAATTTACTGAAAAACCCGCATTACACGAAATGCACAGTGTAGTACATAGTATATGAGTGAGTTGCACTGAAAAACTTAGAATATAAGAAACGCACAGTGTAGTACATAGTATATGAGTGAGTTGCACTGAAAAACTTAGAATTTAAGAAACGCACAGTGTAGTACATAGTATATGAGTGAGTTGCATTGAAAAACTTAGAATATAAGAAACGCACATATAGTACATAGTATATGAATGAGTTGCACTGAAAAACTGAGAATTTACTGAAAAAATCGCATTACACGAAATGCACAGTGTAGTACATAGTATATGAGTGAGTTGCACTGAAAAACTTAGAATATAAGAAACGCACAGTGTAGTACATAGTATATGAGTGAGTTGCACTGAAAAACTTAGAATTTAAGAAACGCACAGTGTAGTACATAGTATATGAGTGAGTTGCACTGAAAAACTTAGAATATAAGAAACGCACAGTGTAGTACATAGTATATGAGCGAGTTGCACTGAAAAACTTAGAATATAAGAAACGCACAGTGTAGTACATAGTATATGAGTGATTTGCACTGAAAAACTTAGAATATAAGAAACGCACAGTGTAGTACATAGTATATGAGTGAGTTGCACTGAAAAACTTAGAATATAAGAAACGCACAGTGTAGTACATAGTATATGAGTGAGTTGCACTGAAAAACTTAGAATTTAAGAAACGCACAGTGTAGTACATAGTATATGAGTGAGTTGCACTGAAAAACTTAGAATATAAGAAACGCACAGTGTAGTACATAGTATATGAGCGAGTTGCACTGAAAAACTTAGAATATAAGAAACGCACAGTGTAGTACATAGTATATGAGTGAGTTGCACTGAAAAACTTAGAATATAAGAAACGCACAGTGTAGTACATAGTATATGAGTGAGTTGCACTGAAAAACTTAGAATATAAGAAACGCACAGTGTAGTACATAGTATATGAGTGAGTTGCACTGAAAAACTTAGAATATAAGAAACGCACAGTGTAGTACATAGTATATGAGTGAGTTGCACTGAAAAACTTAGAATTTAAGAAACGCACAGTGTAGTACATAGTATATGAGTGAGTTGCACTGAAAAACTTAGAATATAAGAAACGCACAGTGTAGTACATAGTATATGAGTGAGTTGCACTGAAAAACTTAGAATATACGAAACGCACAGTGTAGTACATAGTATATGAGTGAGTTGCACTGAAAAACTTAGAATATAAGAAACGCACAGTGTATTACATAGTATATGAGTGAGTTGCCCTGAAAAACTTAGAATATAAGAAACGCACAGTGTAGTACATAGTATATGAGTGAGTTGCACTGAAAAACTTAGAATATAAGAAACGCACAGTGTAGTACATAGTATATGAGTGAGTTGCACTGAAAAACTTAGAATATATGAAACGCACAGTGTAGTACATAGTATATGAGTGAGTTGCATTGAAAAACTTAGAATATAAGAAACGCACATATAGTACATAGTATATGAATGAGTTGCACTGAAAAACTTAGAATTTACTGAAAAAATCGCATTACACGAAATGCACAGTGTAGTACATAGTATATGAGTGAGTTGCACTGAAAAACTTAGAATATAAGAAACGCACAGTGTAGTACATAGTATATGAGTGAGTTGCACTGAAAAACTTAGAATTTAAGAAACGCACAGTGTAGTACATAGTATATGAGTGAGTTGCACTGAAAAACTTAGAATATAAGAAACGCACAGTGTAGTACATAGTATATGAGCGAGTTGCATTGAAAAACTTAGAATATAAGAAACGCACAGTGTAGTACATAGTATATGAGTGAGTTGCACTGAAAAACTTAGAATATAAGAAACGCACAGTGTAGTACATAGTATATGAGTGAGTTGCACTGAAAAACTTAGAATATAAGAAACGCACAGTGTAGTACATAGTATATGAGTGAGTTGCACTGAAAAACTTAGAATATAAGAAACGCACAGTGTAGTACATAGTATATGAGTGAGTTGCACTGAAAAACTTAGAATATAAGAAACGCACAGTGTAGTACATAGTATATGAGTGAGTTGCACTGAAAAACTTAGAATTTAAGAAACGCACAGTGTAGTACATAGTATATGAGTGAGTTGCACTGAAAAACTTAGAATATAAGAAACGCAATGTGTAGTACATAGTATATGAGTGAGTTGCACTGAAAAACTTAGAATATAAGAAACGCACAGTGTAGTACATAGTATATGAGTGAGTTGCATTGAAAAACTTAGAATATAAGAAACGCACAGTGTACTACATAGTATATGAGTGAGTTGCACTGAAAAACTTAGAATTTACTGAAAAACCCGCATTACACGAAATGCACAGTGTAGTACATAGTATATGAGTGAGTTGCACTGAAAAACTTAGAATATAAGAAACGCACAGTGTAGTACATATATATGAGTGAGTTGCACTGAAAAACTTAGAATATAAGAAACGCATAGTGTAGTACATAGTATATGAGTGAGTTGCACTGAAAAACTTAGAATATAAGAAACGCACAGTGTAGTACATAGTATATGAGTGAGTTGCACTGAAAAACTTAGAATATAAGAAACGCACAGTGTAGTACATAGTATATGAGTGAGTTGCACTGAAAAACTTAGAATTGAAGAAACGCACAGTGTAGTACATAGTATATGAGTGAGTTGCACTGAAAAACTTAGAATATAAGAAACGCACAGTATAGTACATAGTATATGAGTGAGTTGCACTCAAAAACTTAGAATATAAGAAACGCACAGTGTAGTACATAGTATATGAGTGAGTTGCACTGAAAAACTTAGAATTTAAGAAACGCACAGTGTAGTACATAGTATATGAGTGAGTTGCACTGAAAATTTTAGAATATAAGAAACGCACAGTGTAGTACATAGTATATGAGTGAGTTGCACTGAAAAACTTAGAATTGAAGAAACGCACAGTGTAGTACATAGTACATGAGTGAGTTGCACTGAAAAACTTAGAATATAAGAAACGCACATATAGTACATAGTATATGAATGAGTTGCACTGAAAAACCTAGAATTTAAGAAACGCACAGTGTAGTACATAGTATATGAGTGAGTTGCACTGAAAAACTTAGAATATAAGAAACGCACAGTGTAGTACATAGTATATGAGTGAGTTGCACTGAAAAACTTAGAATATAAGAAACGCACAGTGTAGTACATAGTATATGAGTGAGTTGCACTGAATACTTAGAATATAAGAAACGCACAGTGTAGTACATAGTATATGAGTGAGTTGCACTGAAAAACTTAGAATTTAAGAAACGCACAGTGTAGTACATAGTATATGAGTGAGTTGCACTGAAAAACTTAGAATATAAGAAACGCACAGTGTAGTACATAGTATATGAGTGAGTTGCACTGAAAAACTTAGAATATAAGAAACGCACAGTGTAGTACATAGTATATGAGTGAGTTGCATTGAAAAACTTAGAATATAAGAAACGCACAGTGTAGTACATAGTATATCAGTGAGTTGCACTGAAAAACTTAGAATATAAGAAACGCACAGTGTAGTACATAGTATATGAGTGAGTTACACTGAAAAACTTAGAATTTACTGAAAAACCCGCATTACACGAAATGCACAGTGTAGTACATAGTATATGAGTGAGTTGCACTGAAAAACTTAGAATATAAGAAACGCACAGTGTAGTACATAGTATATGAGTGAGTTGCACTGAAAAACTTAGAATTTAAGAAACGCACAGTGTAGTACATAGTATATGAGTGAGTTGCATTGAAAAACTTAGAATATAAGAAACGCACATATAGTACATAGTATATGAATGAGTTGCACTGAAAAACTGAGAATTTACTGAAAAAATCGCATTACACGAAATGCACAGTGTAGTACATAGTATATGAGTGAGTTGCACTGAAAAACTTAGAATATAAGAAACGCACAGTGTAGTACATAGTATATGAGTGAGTTGCACTGAAAAACTTAGAATTTAAGAAACGCACAGTGTAGTACATAGTATATGAGTGAGTTGCACTGAAAAACTTAGAATATAAGAAACGCACAGTGTAGTACATAGTATATGAGCGAGTTGCACTGAAAAACTTAGAATATAAGAAACGCACAGTGTAGTACATAGTATATGAGTGATTTGCACTGAAAAACTTAGAATATAAGAAACGCACAGTGTAGTACATAGTATATGAGTGAGTTGCACTGAAAAACTTAGAATATAAGAAACGCACAGTGTAGTACATAGTATATGAGTGAGTTGCACTGAAAAACTTAGAATTTAAGAAACGCACAGTGTAGTACATAGTATATGAGTGAGTTGCACTGAAAAACTTAGAATATAAGAAACGCACAGTGTAGTACATAGTATATGAGCGAGTTGCACTGAAAAACTTAGAATATAAGAAACGCACAGTGTAGTACATAGTATATGAGTGAGTTGCACTGAAAAACTTAGAATATAAGAAACGCACAGTGTAGTACATAGTATATGAGTGAGTTGCACTGAAAAACTTAGAATATAAGAAACGCACAGTGTAGTACATAGTATATGAGTGAGTTGCACTGAAAAACTTAGAATATAAGAAACGCACAGTGTAGTACATAGTATATGAGTGAGTTGCACTGAAAAACTTAGAATTTAAGAAACGCACAGTGTAGTACATAGTATATGAGTGAGTTGCACTGAAAAACTTAGAATATAAGAAACGCACAGTGTAGTACATAGTATATGAGTGAGTTGCACTGAAAAACTTAGAATATACGAAACGCACAGTGTAGTACATAGTATATGAGTGAGTTGCACTGAAAAACTTAGAATATAAGAAACGCACAGTGTATTACATAGTATATGAGTGAGTTGCCCTGAAAAACTTAGAATATAAGAAACGCACAGTGTAGTACATAGTATATGAGTGAGTTGCACTGAAAAACTTAGAATATAAGAAACGCACATATAGTACATAGTATATGAATGAGTTGCACTGAAAAACTTAGAATTTACTGAAAAACCCGCATTACACGAAATGCACAGTGTAGTACATAGTAAATGAGTGAGTTGCACTGAAAAACTTAGAATATAAGAAACGCACAGTGTAGTACATAGTATATGAGTGAGTTGCACTGAAAAACTTAGAATTTAAGAAACGCACAGTGTAGTACATAGTATATGAGTGAGTTGCACTGAAAAACTTAGAATATAAGAAACGCACAGTGTAGTACATAGTATATGAGTGAGTTGCACTGAAAAACTTAGAATATAAGAAACGCACAGTGTAGTACATAGTATATGAGTGAGTTGCAATGAAAAACTTAGAATATAAGAAACGCACAGTGTAGTACATAGTATATGAGTGAGTTGCACTGAAAAACTTAGAATATAAGAAACGCACATATAGTACATAGTATATGAATGAGTTGCACTGAAAAACTTAGAATATAAGAAACGCACAGTGTAGTACATAGTATATGAGTGAGTTGCACTGAAAAACTTAGAATTTACTGAAAAACCCGCATTACACGAAATGCACAGTGTAGTACATAGTATATGAGTGAGTTGCACTGAAAAACTTAGAATATAAGAAACGCACAGTGTAGTACATAGTATATGAGTGAGTTGCACTGAAAAACTTAGAATTTAAGAAACGCACAGTGTAGTACATAGTATATGAGTGAGTTGCACTGAAAAACTTAGAATATAAGAAACGCACATATAGTACATAGTATATGAATGAGTTGCACTGAAAAACTTAGAATATAAGAAACGCACAGTGTAGTACATAGTATATGAGTGAGTTGCACTGAAAAACTTAGAATTTACTGAAAAACCCGCATTACACGAAATGCACAGTGTAGTACATAATATATGAGTGAGTTGCACTGAAAAACTTAGAATATAAGAAACGCACAGTGTAGTACATAGTATATGAGTGAGTTGCACTGAAAAACTTAGAATATAAGAAACGCACAGTGTAGTACATAGTATATGAGTGAATTGCACTGAAAAACTTAGAATTTACTGAAAAACCCGCATTAGACGAAATGCACAGTGTAGTACATTGTATATGAGTGAGTTGCATTGAAAAACTTAGAATTTACTGAAAAACCCGCATTAGACGAAATGCACAGTGTAGTACATTGTATATGAGTGAGTTGCACTGAAAAACTTAGAATTTACTGAAAAACCCGCATTAGACGAAATGCACAGTGTAGTACATTGTATATGAGTGAGTTGCACTGAAAAACTTAGAATTTACTGAAAAACCCGCATTAGACGAAATGCACAGTGTAGTACATAGTATATGAGTGAGTTGCATGAAAAACTTAGAATTTAAGAAACGCACAGTGTAGTACATAGTATATGAGTGAGTTGCACTGAAAAACTTAGAATATAAGAAACGCACAGTGTAGTACATAGTATATGAGTGAGTTGCACTGAAAAACTTAGAATATAAGAAACGCACAGTGTAGTACATAGTATATGAGTGAGTTGCACTCAAAAACTTAGAATATAAGAAACGCACAGTGTAGTACATAGTATATGAGTGAGTTGCACTGAAAAACTTAGAATTTAAGAAACGCACAGTGTAGTACATAGTATATGAGTGAGTTGCACTGAAAAACTTAGAAATAAGAAACGCACAGTGTAGTACATAGTATATGAGTGAGTTGCACTGAAAAACATAGAATATAAGAAACGCACAGTGTAGTACATAGTATATGAGTGAGTTGCACTGAAAAACTTAGAATATAAGAAACGCACATATAGTACATAGTATATGAATGAGTTGCACTGAAAAACTTAGAATTTACTGAAAAACCCGCATTACACGAAATGCACAGTGTAGTACATAGTAAATGAGTGAGTTGCACTGAAAAACTTAGAATATAAGAAACGCACAGTGTAGTACATAGTATATGAGTGAGTTGCACTGAAAAACTTAGAATTTAAGAAACGCACAGTGTAGTACATAGTATATGAGTGAGTTGCACTGTAAAACTTAGAATATAAGAAACGCACAGTGTAGTACATAGTATATGAGTGAGTTGCACTGAAAAACTTAGAATATAAGAAACGCACAGTGTAGTACATAGTATATGAGTGAGTTGCACTCAAAAACTTAGAATATAAGAAACGCACAGTGTAGTACATAGTATATGAGTGAGTTGCACTGAAAAACTTAGAATTTAAGAAACGCACAGTGTAGTACATAGTATATGAGTGAGTTGCACTGAAAAACTTAGAAATAAGAAACGCACAGTGTAGTACATAGTATATGAGTGAGTTGCACTGAAAAACATAGAATATAAGAAACGCACAGTGTAGTACATAGTATATGAGTGAGTTGCACTGAAAAACTTAGAATATAAGAAACGCACATATAGTACATAGTATATGAATGAGTTGCACTGAAAAACTTAGAATTTACTGAAAAACCCGCATTACACGAAATGCACAGTGTAGTACATAGTAAATGAGTGAGTTGCACTGAAAAACTTAGAATATAAGAAACGCACAGTGTAGTACATAGTATATGAGTGAGTTGCACTGAAAAACTTAGAATTTAAGAAACGCACAGTGTAGTACATAGTATATGAGTGAGTTGCACTGAAAAACTTAGAATTTACTGAAAAACCCGCATTACACGAAATGCACAGTGTAGTACATAATATATGAGTGAGTTGCACTGAAAAACTTAGAATATAAGAAACGCACAGTGTAGTACATAGTATATGAGTGAGTTGCACTGAAAAACTTAGAATATAAGAAACGCACAGTGTAGTACATAGTATATGAGTGAATTGCACTGAAAAACTTAGAATTTACTGAAAAACCCGCATTAGACGAAATGCACAGTGTAGTACATTGTATATGAGTGAGTTGCACTGAAAAACTTAGAATTTACTGAAAAACCCGCATTAGACGAAATGCACAGTGTAGTACATTGTATATGAGTGAGTTGCACTGAAAAACTTAGAATTTACTGAAAAACCCGCATTAGACGAAATGCACAGTGTAGTACATTGTATATGAGTGAGTTGCACTGAAAAACTTAGAATTTACTGAAAAACCCGCATTAGACGAAATGCACAGTGTAGTACATAGTATATGAGTGAGTTGCATGAAAAACTTAGAATTTAAGAAACGCACAGTGTAGTACATAGTATATGAGTGAGTTGCACTGAAAAACTTAGAATATAAGAAACGCACAGTGTAGTACATAGTATATGAGTGAGTTGCACTGAAAAACTTAGAATATAAGAAACGCACAGTGTAGTACATAGTATATGAGTGAGTTGCACTCAAAAACTTAGAATATAAGAAACGCACAGTGTAGTACATAGTATATGAGTGAGTTGCACTGAAAAACTTAGAATTTAAGAAACGCACAGTGTAGTACATAGTATATGAGTGAGTTGCACTGAAAAACTTAGAAATAAGAAACGCACAGTGTAGTACATAGTATATGAGTGAGTTGCACTGAAAAACATAGAATATAAGAAACGCACAGTGTAGTACATAGTATATGAGTGAGTTGCACTGAAAAACTTAGAATATAAGAAACGCACATATAGTACATAGTATATGAATGAGTTGCACTGAAAAACTTAGAATTTACTGAAAAACCCGCATTACACGAAATGCACAGTGTAGTACATAGTAAATGAGTGAGTTGCACTGAAAAACTTAGAATTTACTGAAAAACCCGCATTACACGAAATGCACAGTGTAGTACATAGTATATGAGTGAGTTGCACTGAAAAACTTAGAATATAAGAAACGCACAGTGTAGTACATAGTATATGAGTGAGTTGCACTGAAAAACTTAGAATTTAAGAAACGCACAGTGTAGTACATAGTATATGAGTGAGTTGCACTGAAAAACTTAGAATATAAGAAACGCACATATAGTACATAGTATATGAATGAGTTGCACTGAAAAACTTAGAATATAAGAAACGCACAGTGTAGTACATAGTATATGAGTGAGTTGCACTGAAAAACTTAGAATTTACTGAAAAACCCGCATTACACGAAATGCACAGTGTAGTACATAATATATGAGTGAGTTGCACTGAAAAACTTAGAATATAAGAAACGCACAGTGTAGTACATAGTATATGAGTGAGTTGCACTGAAAAACTTAGAATATAAGAAACGCACAGTGTAGTACATAGTATATGAGTGAATTGCACTGAAAAACTTAGAATTTACTGAAAAACCCGCATTAGACGAAATGCACAGTGTAGTACATTGTATATGAGTGAGTTGCATTGAAAAACTTAGAATTTACTGAAAAACCCGCATTAGACGAAATGCACAGTGTAGTACATTGTATATGAGTGAGTTGCACTGAAAAACTTAGAATTTACTGAAAAACCCGCATTAGACGAAATGCACAGTGTAGTACATTGTATATGAGTGAGTTGCACTGAAAAACTTAGAATTTACTGAAAAACCCGCATTAGACGAAATGCACAGTGTAGTACATAGTATATGAGTGAGTTGCATGAAAAACTTAGAATTTAAGAAACGCACAGTGTAGTACATAGTATATGAGTGAGTTGCACTGAAAAACTTAGAATATAAGAAACGCACAGTGTAGTACATAGTATATGAGTGAGTTGCACTGAAAAACTTAGAATATAAGAAACGCACAGTGTAGTACATAGTATATGAGTGAGTTGCACTCAAAAACTTAGAATATAAGAAACGCACAGTGTAGTACATAGTATATGAGTGAGTTGCACTGAAAAACTTAGAATTTAAGAAACGCACAGTGTAGTACATAGTATATGAGTGAGTTGCACTGAAAAACTTAGAAATAAGAAACGCACAGTGTAGTACATAGTATATGAGTGAGTTGCACTGAAAAACATAGAATATAAGAAACGCACAGTGTAGTACATAGTATATGAGTGAGTTGCACTGAAAAACTTAGAATATAAGAAACGCACATATAGTACATAGTATATGAATGAGTTGCACTGAAAAACTTAGAATTTACTGAAAAACCCGCATTACACGAAATGCACAGTGTAGTACATAGTAAATGAGTGAGTTGCACTGAAAAACTTAGAATATAAGAAACGCACAGTGTAGTACATAGTATATGAGTGAGTTGCACTGAAAAACTTAGAATTTAAGAAACGCACAGTGTAGTACATAGTATATGAGTGAGTTGCACTGTAAAACTTAGAATATAAGAAACGCACAGTGTAGTACATAGTATATGAGTGAGTTGCACTGAAAAACTTAGAATATAAGAAACGCACAGTGTAGTACATAGTATATGAGTGAGTTGCACTCAAAAACTTAGAATATAAGAAACGCACAGTGTAGTACATAGTATATGAGTGAGTTGCACTGAAAAACTTAGAATTTAAGAAACGCACAGTGTAGTACATAGTATATGAGTGAGTTGCACTGAAAAACTTAGAAATAAGAAACGCACAGTGTAGTACATAGTATATGAGTGAGTTGCACTGAAAAACATAGAATATAAGAAACGCACAGTGTAGTACATAGTATATGAGTGAGTTGCACTGAAAAACTTAGAATATAAGAAACGCACATATAGTACATAGTATATGAATGAGTTGCACTGAAAAACTTAGAATTTACTGAAAAACCCGCATTACACGAAATGCACAGTGTAGTACATAGTAAATGAGTGAGTTGCACTGAAAAACTTAGAATATAAGAAACGCACAGTGTAGTACATAGTATATGAGTGAGTTGCACTGAAAAACTTAGAATTTAAGAAACGCACAGTGTAGTACATAGTATATGAGTGAGTTGCACTGAAAAACTTAGAATTTACTGAAAAACCCGCATTACACGAAATGCACAGTGTAGTACATAATATATGAGTGAGTTGCACTGAAAAACTTAGAATATAAGAAACGCACAGTGTAGTACATAGTATATGAGTGAGTTGCACTGAAAAACTTAGAATATAAGAAACGCACAGTGTAGTACATAGTATATGAGTGAATTGCACTGAAAAACTTAGAATTTACTGAAAAACCCGCATTAGACGAAATGCACAGTGTAGTACATTGTATATGAGTGAGTTGCACTGAAAAACTTAGAATTTACTGAAAAACCCGCATTAGACGAAATGCACAGTGTAGTACATTGTATATGAGTGAGTTGCACTGAAAAACTTAGAATTTACTGAAAAACCCGCATTAGA
The DNA here is from genome assembly GCF_978045245.1 of Mus caroli. Taxonomy (NCBI): domain Eukaryota; kingdom Metazoa; phylum Chordata; class Mammalia; order Rodentia; family Muridae; genus Mus; species Mus caroli. The sequence continues at coordinate 4,236,590 of NW_028227280.1, forward strand.
CGAAATGCACAGTGTAGTACATTGTATATGAGTGAGTTGCACTGAAAAACTTAGAATTTACTGAAAAACCCGCATTAGACGAAATGCACAGTGTAGTACATAGTATATGAGTGAGTTGCATGAAAAACTTAGAATTTAAGAAACGCACAGTGTAGTACATAGTATATGAGTGAGTTGCACTGAAAAACTTAGAATATAAGAAACGCACAGTGTAGTACATAGTATATGAGTGAGTTGCACTGAAAAACTTAGAATATAAGAAACGCACAGTGTAGTACATAGTATATGAGTGAGTTGCACTCAAAAACTTAGAATATAAGAAACGCACAGTGTAGTACATAGTATATGAGTGAGTTGCACTGAAAAACTTAGAATTTAAGAAACGCACAGTGTAGTACATAGTATATGAGTGAGTTGCACTGAAAAACTTAGAAATAAGAAACGCACAGTGTAGTACATAGTATATGAGTGAGTTGCACTGAAAAACATAGAATATAAGAAACGCACAGTGTAGTACATAGTATATGAGTGAGTTGCACTGAAAAACTTAGAATATAAGAAACGCACATATAGTACATAGTATATGAATGAGTTGCACTGAAAAACTTAGAATTTACTGAAAAACCCGCATTACACGAAATGCACAGTGTAGTACATAGTAAATGAGTGAGTTGCACTGAAAAACTTAGAATTTAAGAAACGCACAGTGTAGTACATAGTATATGAGTGAGTTGCACTGAAAAACTTAGAATATAAGAAACGCACAGTGTAGTACATAGTATATGAGTGAGTTGCACTGAAAAACTTAGAATATAAGAAACGCACATATAGTACATAGTATATGAATGAGTTGCACTGAAAAACTTAGAATTTACTGAAAAACCCGCATTACACGAAATGCACAGTGTAGTACATAGTAAATGAGTGAGTTGCACTGAAAAACTTAGAATATAAGAAACGCACAGTGTAGTACATAGTATATGAGTGAGTTGCACTGAAAAACTTAGAATTTAAGAAACGCACAGTGTAGTACATAGTATATGAGTGAGTTGCACTGAAAAACTTAGAATATAAGAAACGCACAGTGTAGTACATAGTATATGAGTGAGTTGCACTGAAAAACTTAGAATATAAGAAACGCACAGTGTAGTACATAGTATATGAGTGAGTTGCAATGAAAAACTTAGAATATAAGAAACGCACAGTGTAGTACATAGTATATGAGTGAGTTGCACTGAAAAACTTAGAATATAAGAAACGCACATATAGTACATAGTATATGAATGAGTTGCACTGAAAAACTTAGAATATAAGAAACGCACAGTGTAGTACATAGTATATGAGTGAGTTGCACTGAAAAACTTAGAATTTACTGAAAAACCCGCATTACACGAAATGCACAGTGTAGTACATAGTATATGAGTGAGTTGCACTGAAAAACTTAGAATATAAGAAACGCACAGTGTAGTACATAGTATATGAGTGAGTTGCACTGAAAAACTTGGAATATAAGAAACACACAGTGTAGTACATAGTATATGAGTGAGTTGCACTGAAAAACTTAGAATATAAGAAACGCACAGTGTAGTACATAGTATATGAGTGAGTTGCACTGAAAAACTTAGAATATAAGAAACGCACAGTGTAGTACATAGTATATGAGTGAGTTGCACTGAAAAACGTAGAATATAAGAAACGCACAGTGTAGTACATAGTATATGAGTGAGTTGCACTGAAAAACTTAGAATATAAGAAACGCACAGTGTAGTACATAGTATATGAGTGAGTTGCACTGAAAAACTTAGAATATAAGAAACGCACAGTGTAGTACATAGTATATGAGTGAGTTGCACTGAAAAACTTAGAATATAAGAAACGCACAGTGTAGTACATAGTATATGAGTGAGTTGCACTGAAAAACTTAGAATATAAGAAACGCACAGTGTAGTACATAGTATATGAGTGAGTTGCACTGAAAAACTTAGAATATACGAAACGCACAGTGTAGTACATAGTATATGAGTGAGTTGCACTGAAAAACTTAGAATATAAGAAACGCACAGTGTATTACATAGTATATGAGTGAGTTGCCCTGAAAAACTTAGAATATAAGAAACGCACAGTGTAGTACATAGTATATGAGTGAGTTGCACTGAAAAACTTAGAATTTACTGAAAAACCCGCATTACACGAAATGCACAGTGTAGTACATAGTATATGAGTGAGTTGTACTGAAAAACTTAGAATATAAGAAACGCACAGTGTAGTACATAGTATATGAGTGAGTTGCACTGAAAAACTTAGAATATAAGAAACGCACATATAGTACATAGTATATGAATGAGTTGCACTGAAAAACTTAGAATTTACTGAAAAACCCGCATTACACGAAATGCACAGTGTAGTACATAGTAAATGAGTGAGTTGCACTGAAAAACTTAGAATATAAGAAACGCACAGTGTAGTACATAGTATATGAGTGAGTTGCACTGAAAAACTTAGAATTTAAGAAACGCACAGTGTAGTACATAGTATATGAGTGAGTTGCACTGAAAAACTTAGAATATAAGAAACGCACAGTGTAGTACATAGTATATGAGTGAGTTGCACTGAAAAACTTAGAATATAAGAAACGCACAGTGTAGTACATAGTATATGAGTGAGTTGCAATGAAAAACTTAGAATATAAGAAACGCACAGTGTAGTACATAGTATATGAGTGAGTTGCACTGAAAAACTTAGAATATAAGAAACGCACATATAGTACATAGTATATGAATGAGTTGCACTGAAAAACTTAGAATTTACTGAAAAACCCGCATTACACGAAATGCACAGTGTAGTACATAGTAAATGAGTGAGTTGCACTGAAAAACTTAGAATATAAGAAACGCACAGTGTAGTACATAGTATATGAGTGAGTTGCACTGAAAAACTTAGAATTTAAGAAACGCACAGTGTAGTACATAGTATATGAGTGAGTTGCACTGAAAAACTTAGAATATAAGAAACGCACAGTGTAGTACATAGTATATGAGTGAGTTGCAATGAAAAACTTAGAATATAAGAAACGCACAGTGTAGTACATAGTATATGAGTGAGTTGCACTGAAAAACTTAGAATATAAGAAACGCACATATAGTACATAGTATATGAATGAGTTGCACTGAAAAACTTAGAATATAAGAAACGCACAGTGTAGTACATAGTATATGAGTGAGTTGCACTGAAAAACTTAGAATTTACTGAAAAACCCGCATTACACGAAATGCACAGTGTAGTACATAGTATATGAGTGAGTTGCACTGAAAAACTTAGAATATAAGAAACGCACAGTGTAGTACATAGTATATGAGTGAGTTGCACTGAAAAACTTAGAATATAAGAAACGCACAGTGTAGTACATAGTATATGAGTGAATTGCACTGAAAAACTTAGAATTTACTGAAAAACCCGCATTAGACGAAATGCACAGTGTAGTACATTGTATATGAGTGAGTTGCACTGAAAAACTTAGAATTTACTGAAAAACCCGCATTAGACGAAATGCACAGTGTAGTACATTGTATATGAGTGAGTTGCACTGAAAAACTTAGAATTTACTGAAAAACCCGCATTAGACGAAATGCACAGTGTAGTACATTGTATATGAGTGAGTTGCACTGAAAAACTTAGAATTTACTGAAAAACCCGCATTAGACGAAATGCACAGTGTAGTACATAGTATATGAGTGAGTTGCATGAAAAACTTAGAATTTAAGAAACGCATAGTGTAGTACATAGTATATGAGTGAGTTGCACTGAAAAACTTAGAATATAAGAAACGCACAGTGTAGTACATAGTATATGAGTGAGTTGCACTGAAAAACTTAGAATATAAGAAACGCACAGTGTAGTACATAGTATATGAGTGAGTTGCACTCAAAAACTTAGAATATAAGAAACGCACAGTGTAGTACATAGTATATGAGTGAGTTGCACTGAAAAACTTAGAATTTAAGAAACGCACAGTGTAGTACATAGTATATGAGTGAGTTGCACTGAAAAACTTAGAAATAAGAAACGCACAGTGTAGTACATAGTATATGAGTGAGTTGCACTGAAAAACATAGAATATAAGAAACGCACAGTGTAGTACATAGTATATGAGTGAGTTGCACTGAAAAACTTAGAATATAAGAAACGCACATATAGTACATAGTATATGAATGAGTTGCACTGAAAAACTTAGAATTTACTGAAAAACCCGCATTACACGAAATGCACAGTGTAGTACATAGTAAATGAGTGAGTTGCACTGAAAAACTTAGAATATAAGAAACGCACAGTGTAGTACATAGTATATGAGTGAGTTGCACTGAAAAACTTAGAATTTAAGAAACGCACAGTGTAGTACATAGTATATGAGTGAGTTGCACTGAAAAACTTAGAATATAAGAAACGCACAGTGTAGTACATAGTATATGAGTGAGTTGCACTGAAAAACTTAGAATATAAGAAACGCACAGTGTAGTACATAGTATATGAGTGAGTTGCAATGAAAAACTTAGAATATAAGAAACGCACAGTGTAGTACATAGTATATGAGTGAGTTGCACTGAAAAACTTAGAATATAAGAAACGCACATATAGTACATAGTATATGAATGAGTTGCACTGAAAAACTTAGAATTTACTGAAAAACCCGCATTACACGAAATGCACAGTGTAGTACATAGTAAATGAGTGAGTTGCACTGAAAAACTTAGAATATAAGAAACGCACAGTGTAGTACATAGTATATGAGTGAGTTGCACTGAAAAACTTAGAATTTAAGAAACGCACAGTGTAGTACATAGTATATGAGTGAGTTGCACTGAAAAACTTAGAATATAAGAAACGCACAGTGTAGTACATAGTATATGAGTGAGTTGCACTAAAAAACTTAGAATATAAAAAACGCACAGTGTAGTACATAGTATATGAGTGAGTTGCAATGAAAAACTTAGAATATAAGAAACGCACAGTGTAGTACATAGTATATGAGTGAGTTGCACTGAAAAACTTAGAATATAAGAAACGCACATATAGTACATAGTATATGAATGAGTTGCACTGAAAAACTTAGAATATAAGAAACGCACAGTGTAGTACATAGTATATGAGTGAGTTGCACTGAAAAACTTAGAATATAAGAAACGCACAGTGTAGTACATAGTATATGAGTGAGTTGCACTGAAAAACTTAGAATATAAGAAACACACAGTGTAGTACATAGTATATGAGTGAGTTGCACTGAAAAACTTAGAATATAAGAAACGCACAGTGTAGTACATAGTATATGAGTGAGTTGCACTGAAAAACTTAGAATATAAGAAACGCACAGTGTAGTACATAGTATATGAGTGAGTTGCACTGAAAAACGTAGAATATAAGAAACGCACAGTGTAGTACATAGTATGTGAGTTAGTTGCACTGAAAAACTTAGAATATAAGAAACGCACAGTGTAGTACATAGTATATGAGTGAGTTGCACTGAAAAACTTAGAATATAAGAAACGCACAGTGTAGTACATAGTATATGAGTGAGTTGCACTGAAAAACTTAGAATATAAGAAACGCACAGTGTAGTACATAGTATATGAGTGAGTTGCACTGAAAAACTTAGAATATAAGAAACGCACAGTGTAGTACATAGTATATGAGTGAGTTGCACTGAAAAACTTAGAATTTAAGAAACGCACAGTGTAGTACATAGTATATGAGTGAGTTGCACTGAAAAACTTAGAATATAAGAAACGCACAGTGTAGTACATAGTATATGAGTGAGTTGCACTGAAAAACTTAGAATATACGAAACGCACAGTGTAGTACATAGTATATGAGTGAGTTGCACTGAAAAACTTAGAATATAAGAAACGCACAGTGTATTACATAGTATATGAGTGAGTTGCTCTGAAAAACTTAGAATATAAGAAACGCACAGTGTAGTACATAGTATATGAGTGAGTTGCACTGAAAAACTTAGAATTTACTGAAAAACCCGCATTACACGAAATGCACAGTGTAGTACATAGTATATGAGTGAGTTGTACTGAAAAACTTAGAATATAAGAAACGCACAGTGTAGTACATAGTATATGAGTGAGTTGCACTGAAAAACTTAGAATATAAGAAACGCACATATAGTACATAGTATATGAATGAGTTGCACTGAAAAACTTAGAATTTACTGAAAAACCCGCATTACACGAAATGCACAGTGTAGTACATAGTAAATGAGTGAGTTGCACTGAAAAACTTAGAATTTAAGAAACGCACAGTGTAGTACATAGTATATGAGTGAGTTGCACTGAAAAACTTAGAATATAAGAAACGCACAGTGTAGTACATAGTATATGAGTGAGTTGCAATGAAAAACTTAGAATATAAGAAACGCACAGTGTAGTACATAGTATATGAGTGAGTTGCACTGAAAAACTTAGAATATAAGAAACGCACATATAGTACATAGTATATGAATGAGTTGCACTGAAAAACTTAGAATATAAGAAACGCACAGTGTAGTACATAGTATATGAGTGAGTTGCACTGAAAAACTTAGAATTTACTGAAAAACCCGCATTACACGAAATGCACAGTGTAGTACATAGTATATGAGTGAGTTGCACTGAAAAACTTAGAATATAAGAAACGCACAGTGTAGTACATAGTATATGAGTGAGTTGCACTGAAAAACTTAGAATATAAGAAACACACAGTGTAGTACATAGTATATGAGTGAGTTGCACTGAAAAACTTAGAATATAAGAAACGCACAGTGTAGTACATAGTATATGAGTGAGTTGCACTGAAAAACTTAGAATATAAGAAACGCACAGTGTAGTACATAGTATATGAGTGAGTTGCACTGAAAAACGTAGAATATAAGAAACGCACAGTGTAGTACATAGTATATGAGTGAGTTGCACTGAAAAACTTAGAATATAAGAAACGCACAGTGTAGTACATAGTATATGAGTGAGTTGCACTGAAAAACTTAGAATATAAGAAACGCACAGTGTAGTACATAGTATATGAGTGAGTTGCACTGAAAAACTTAGAATATAAGAAACGCACAGTGTAGTACATAGTATATGAGTGAGTTGCACTGAAAAACTTAGAATATAAGAAACGCACAGTGTAGTACATAGTATATGAGTGAGTTGCACTGAAAAACTTAGAATTTAAGAAACGCACAGTGTAGTACATAGTATATGAGTGAGTTGCACTGAAAAACTTAGAATATAAGAAACGCACAGTGTAGTACATAGTATATGAGTGAGTTGCACTGAAAAACTTAGAATATAAGAAACGCACAGTGTAGTACATAGTATATGAGTGAGTTGCAATGAAAAACTTAGAATATAAGAAACGCACAGTGTAGTACATAGTATATGAGTGAGTTGCACTGAAAAACTTAGAATATAAGAAACGCACATATAGTACATAGTATATGAATGAGTTGCACTGAAAAACTTAGAATTTACTGAAAAACCCGCATTACACGAAATGCACAGTGTAGTACATAGTAAATGAGTGAGTTGCACTGAAAAACTTAGAATATAAGAAACGCACAGTGTAGTACATAGTATATGAGTGAGTTGCACTGAAAAACTTAGAATTTAAGAAACGCACAGTGTAGTACATAGTATATGAGTGAGTTGCACTGAAAAACTTAGAATATAAGAAACGCACAGTGTAGTACATAGTATATGAGTGAGTTGCACTAAAAAACTTAGAATATAAGAAACGCACAGTGTAGTACATAGTATATGAGTGAGTTGCAATGAAAAACTTAGAATATAAGAAACGCACAGTGTAGTACATAGTATATGAGTGAGTTGCACTGAAAAACTTAGAATATAAGAAACGCACATATAGTACATAGTATATGAATGAGTTGCACTTAAAAACTTAGAATATAAGAAACGCACAGTGTAGTACATAGTATATGAGTGAGTTGCACTGAAAAACTTAGAATATAAGAAACGCACAGTGTAGTACATAGTATATGAGTGAGTTGCACTGAAAAACTTAGAATATAAGAAACACACAGTGTAGTACATAGTATATGAGTGAGTTGCACTGAAAAACTTAGAATATAAGAAACGCACAGTGTAGTACATAGTATATGAGTGAGTTGCACTGAAAAACTTAGAATATAAGAAACGCACAGTGTAGTACATAGTATATGAGTGAGTTGCACTGAAAAACGTAGAATATAAGAAACGCACAGTGTAGTACATAGTATATGAGTGAGTTGCACTGAAAAACTTAGAATATAAGAAACGCACAGTGTAGTACATAGTATATGAGTGAGTTGCACTGAAAAACTTAGAATATAAGAAACGCACAGTGTAGTACATAGTATATGAGTGAGTTGCACTGAAAAACTTAGAATATAAGAAACGCACAGTGTAGTACATAGTATATGAGTGAGTTGCACTGAAAAACTTAGAATATAAGAAACGCACAGTGTAGTACATAGTATATGAGTGAGTTGCACTGAAAAACTTAGAATTTAAGAAACGCACAGTGTAGTACATAGTATATGAGTGAGTTGCACTGAAAAACTTAGAATATAAGAAACGCACAGTGTAGTACATAGTATATGAGTGAGTTGCACTGAAAAACTTAGAATATACGAAACGCACAGTGTAGTACATAGTATATGAGTGAGTTGCACTGAAAAACTTAGAATATAAGAAACGCACAGTGTATTACATAGTATATGAGTGAGTTGCTCTGAAAAACTTAGAATATAAGAAACGCACAGTGTAGTACATAGTATATGAGTGAGTTGCACTGAAAAACTTAGAATTTACTGAAAAACCCGCATTACACGAAATGCACAGTGTAGTACATAGTATATGAGTGAGTTGTACTGAAAAACTTAGAATATAAGAAACGCACAGTGTAGTACATAGTATATGAGTGAGTTGCACTGAAAAACTTAGAATATAAGAAACGCACATATAGTACATAGTATATGAATGAGTTGCACTGAAAAACTTAGAATTTACTGAAAAACCCGCATTACACGAAATGCACAGTGTAGTACATAGTAAATGAGTGAGTTGCACTGAAAAACTTAGAATATAAGAAACGCACAGTATAGTACATAGTATATGAGTGAGTTGCACTGAAAAACTTAGAATTTAAGAAACGCACAGTGTAGTACATAGTATATGAGTGAGTTGCACTGAAAAACTTAGAATATAAGAAACGCACAGTGTAGTACATAGTATATGAGTGAGTTGCACTGAAAAACTTAGAATATAAGAAACGCACAGTGTAGTACATAGTATATGAGTGAGTTGCAATGAAAAACTTAGAATATAAGAAACGCACAGTGTAGTACATAGTATATGAGTGAGTTGCACTGAAAAACTTAGAATATAAGAAACGCACATATAGTACATAGTATATGAATGAGTTGCACTGAAAAACTTAGAATTTACTGAAAAACCCGCATTACACGAAATGCACAGTGTAGTACATAGTAAATGAGTGAGTTGCACTGAAAAACTTAGAATATAAGAAACGCACAGTGTAGTACATAGTATATGAGTGAGTTGCACTGAAAAACTTAGAATTTAAGAAACGCACAGTGTAGTACATAGTATATGAGTGAGTTGCACTGAAAAACTTAGAATATAAGAAACGCACAGTGTAGTACATAGTATATGAGTGAGTTGCAATGAAAAACTTAGAATATAAGAAACGCACAGTGTAGTACATAGTATATGAGTGAGTTGCACTGAAAAACTTAGAATATAAGAAACGCACATATAGTACATAGTATATGAATGAGTTGCACTGAAAAACTTAGAATATAAGAAACGCACAGTGTAGTACATAGTATATGAGTGAGTTGCACTGAAAAACTTAGAATTTACTGAAAAACCCGCATTACACGAAATGCACAGTGTAGTACATAGTATATGAGTGAGTTGCACTGAAAAACTTAGAATATAAGAAACGCACAGTGTAGTACATAGTATATGAGTGAGTTGCACTGAAAAACTTAGAATATAAGAAACACACAGTGTAGTACATAGTATATGAGTGAGTTGCACTGAAAAACTTAGAATATAAGAAACGCACAGTGTAGTACATAGTATATGAGTGAGTTGCACTGAAAAACTTAGAATATAAGAAACGCACAGTGTAGTACATAGTATATGAGTGAGTTGCACTGAAAAACGTAGAATATAAGAAACGCACAGTGTAGTACATAGTATATGAGTGAGTTGCACTGAAAAACTTAGAATATAAGAAACGCACAGTGTAGTACATAGTATATGAGTGAGTTGCACTGAAAAACTTAGAATATAAGAAACGCACAGTGTAGTACATAGTATATGAGTGAGTTGCACTGAAAAACTTAGAATATAAGAAACGCACAGTGTAGTACATAGTATATGAGTGAGTTGCACTGAAAAACTTAGAATATAAGAAACGCACAGTGTAGTACATAGTATATGAGTGAGTTGCACTGAAAAACTTAGAATTTAAGAAACGCACAGTGTAGTACATAGTATATGAGTGAGTTGCACTGAAAAACTTAGAATATAAGAAACGCACAGTGTAGTACATAGTATATGAGTGAGTTGCACTGAAAAACTTAGAATATAAGAAACGCACAGTGTATTACATAGTATATGAGTGAGTTGCCCTGAAAAACTTAGAATATAAGAAACGCACAGTGTAGTACATAGTATATGAGTGAGTTGCACTGAAAAAATTAGAATATAAGAAACGCACAGTGTAGTACATAGTATATGAGTGAGTTGCACTGAAAAACTTAGAATATAAGAAACGCACAGTGTATTACATAGTATATAAGTGAGTTGCCCTGAAAAACTTAGAATATAAGAAACGCACAGTGTAGTACATAGTATATGAGTGAGTTGCACTGAAAAACTTAGAATTTACTGAAAAACCCGCATTACACGAAATGCACAGTGTAGTAAATAGTATATGAGTGAGTTGCACTGAAAAACTTAGAATATAAGAAACGCACAGTGTAGTACATAGTATATGAGTGAGTTGCACTGAAAAACTTAGAATATAAGAAACGCACAGTGTAGTACATAGTATATGAGTGAGTTGCACTGAAAAACTTAGAATATAAGAAACGCACAGTGTAGTACATAGTATATGAGTGAGTTGCACTGAAAAACTTAGAATATAATAAACGCACAGTGTAGTACATAGTATATGAGTGAGTTGCACTGAAAAAATTAGAATATAAGAAACGCACAGTGTAGTACATAGTATATGAGTGAGTTGCACTGAAAAACTTAAAATATAAGAAACGCACAGTGTAGTACATAGTATATGAGTGAGTTGCACTGAAAAACTTAGAATATAAGAAACGCACAGTGTAGTACATAGTATATGAGTGAGTTGCACTGAAAAACTTAGAATTTAAGAAACGCACAGTGTAGTACATAGTATATGAGTGAGTTGCACTGAAAAACTTAGAATATAAGAAACGCACAGTGTAGTACATAGTATATGAGTGAGATGCACTGAAAAACTTAGAATATAAGAAACGCACAATGTAGTACATAGTATATGAGTGAGTTGCACTGAAAAACTTAGAATATAAGAAACGCACAGTGTAGTACATAGTATATGAGTGAGTTGCACTGATAAACTTAGAATTTACTGAAAAACCCGCATTACACGAAATGCACAGTGTAGTACATAGTATATGAGTGAGTTGCACTGAAAAACTTAGAATATAAGAAACGCACAGTGTAGTACATAGTATATGAGTGAGTTGCACTGAAAAACTTAGAATATAAGAAACGCACAGTGTAGTACATAGTATATGAGTGAGTTGCACTGAAAAACTTAGAATATAAGAAACGCACAGTGTAGTACATAGTATATGAGTGAGTTGCAATGAAAAACTTAGAATAAAAGAAACGCACAGTGTAGTACATAGTATATGAGTGAGTTGCACTGAAAAACTTAGAATATAAGAAACGCACATATAGTACATAGTATATGAATGAGTTGCACTGAAAAACTTAGAATATAAGAAACGCACAGTGTAGTACATAGTATATGAGTGAGTTGCACTGAAAAACTTAGAATTTACTGAAAAACCCGCATTACACGAAATGCACAGTGTAGTACATAGTATATGAGTGAGTTGCACTGAAAAACTTAGAATATAAGAAACGCACAGTGTAGTACATAGTATATGAGTGAGTTGCACTGAAAAACTTAGAATATAAGAAACGCACAGTGTAGTACATAGTATATGAGTGAGTTGCACTGAAAAACTTAGAATTTAACAAACGCACAGTGTAGTACATAGTATATGAGTGAGTTGCACTGAAAAACTTAGAATATAAGAAACGCACAGTGTAGTACATAGTATATGAGTGAGTTGCACTGAAAAACTTAGAATATACGAAACGCACAGTGTAGTACATAGTATATGAGTGAGTTGCACTGAAAAACTTAGAATATAAGAAACGCACAGTGTATTACATAGTATATGAGTGAGTTGCCCTGAAAAACTTAGAATATAAGAAACGCACAGTGTAGTACATAGTATATGAGTGAGTTGCACTGAAAAACTTAGAATATAAGAAACGCACATATAGTACATAGTATATGAATGAGTTGCACTGAAAAACTTAGAATTTACTGAAAAACCCGCATTACACGAAATGCACAGTGTAGTACATAGTAAATGAGTGAGTTGCACTGAAAAACTTAGAATATAAGAAACGCACAGTGTAGTACATAGTATATGAGTGAGTTGCACTGAAAAACTTAGAATTTAAGAAACGCACAGTGTAGTACATAGTATATGAGTGAGTTGCACTGAAAAACTTAGAATATAAGAAACGCACAGTGTAGTACATAGTATATGAGTGAGTTGCACTGAAAAACTTAGAATATAAGAAACGCACAGTGTAGTACATAGTATATGAGTGAGTTGCAATGAAAAACTTAGAATATAAGAAACGCACAGTGTAGTACATAGTATATGAGTGAGTTGCACTGAAAAACTTAGAATATAAGAAACGCACATATAGTACATAGTATATGAATGAGTTGCACTGAAAAACTTAGAATATAAGAAACGCACAGTGTAGTACATAGTATATGAGTGAGTTGCACTGAAAAACTTAGAATTTACTGAAAAACCCGCATTACACGAAATGCACAGTGTAGTACATAGTATATGAGTGAGTTGCACTGAAAAACTTAGAATATAAGAAACGCACAGTGTAGTACATAGTATATGAGTGAGTTGCACTGAAAAACTTAGAATATAAGAAACACACAGTGTAGTACATAGTATATGAGTGAGTTGCACTGAAAAACTTAGAATATAAGAAACGCACAGTGTAGTACATAGTATATGAGTGAGTTGCACTGAAAAACTTAGAATATAAGAAACGCACAGTGTAGTACATAGTATATGAGTGAGTTGCACTGAAAAACTTAGAATATAAGAAACGCACAGTGTAGTACATAGTATATGAGTGAGTTGCACTGAAAAACTTAGAATATAAGAAACGCACAGTGTAGTACATAGTATATGAGTGAGTTGCACTGAAAAACTTAGAATATAAGAAACGCACAGTGTAGTACATAGTATATGAGTGAGTTGCACTGAAAAACTTAGAATATAAGAAACGCACAGTGTAGTACATAGTATATGAGTGAGTTGCACTGAAAAACTTAGAATATAAGAAACGCACAGTGTAGTACATAGTATATGAGTGAGTTGCACTGAAAAACTTAGAATTTAAGAAACGCACAGTGTAGTACATAGTATATGAGTGAGTTGCACTGAAAAACTTAGAATATAAGAAACGCACAGTGTAGTACATAGTATATGAGTGAGTTGCACTGAAAAACTTAGAATATACGAAACGCACAGTGTAGTACATAGTATATGAGTGAGTTGCACTGAAAAACTTAGAATATAAGAAACGCACAGTGTATTACATAGTATATGAGTGAGTTGCCCTGAAAAACTTAGAATATAAGAAACGCACAGTGTAGTACATAGTATATGAGTGAGTTGCACTGAAAAACTTAGAATTTACTGAAAAACCCGCATTACACGAAATGCACAGTGTAGTACATAGTATATGAGTGAGTTGCACTGAAAAACTTAGAATATAAGAAACGCACAGTGTAGTACATAGTATATGAGTGAGTTGCACTGAAAAACTTAGAATATAAGAAACGCACAGTGTAGTACATAGTATATGAGTGAGTTGCACTGAAAAACTTAGAATATAAGAAACGCACAGTGTAGTACATAGTATATGAGTGAGTTGCACTGAAAAACTTAGAATATAAGAAACGCACAGTGTAGTACATAGTATATGAGTGAGTTGCACTGAAAAACTTAGAATATAAGAAACGCACAGTGTAGTACATAGTATATGAGTGAGTTGCACTGAAAAACTTAGAATATAAGAAACGCACAGTGTAGTACATAGTATATGAGTGAGTTGCACTGAAAAACTTAGAATATAAGAAACGCACAGTGTAGTACATAGTATATGAGTGAGTTGCACTGAAAAACTTAGAATATAAGAAACGCACAGTGTAGTACATAGTATATGAGTGAGTTGCACTGAAAAACTTAGAATTTAAGAAACGCACAGTGTAGTACATAGTATATGAGTGAGTTGCACTGAAAAACTTAGAATATAAGAAACGCACAGTGTAGTACATAGTATATGAGTGAGTTGCACTGAAAAACTTAGAATATACGAAACGCACAGTGTAGTACATAGTATATGAGTGAGTTGCACTGAAAAACTTAGAATATAAGAAACGCACAGTGTATTACATAGTATATGAGTGAGTTGCCCTGAAAAACTTAGAATATGAGAAACGCACAGTGTAGTACATAGTATATGAGTGAGTTGCACTGAAAAACTTAGAATTTACTGAAAAACCCGCATTACACGAAATGCACAGTGTAGTACATAGTATATGAGTGAGTTGCACTGAAAAACTTAGAATATAAGAAACGCACAGTGTAGTACATAGTATATGAGTGAGTTGCACTGAAAAACTTAGAATATAAGAAACGCACAGTGTAGTACATAGTATATGAGTGAGTTGCACTGAAAAACTTAGAATATAAGAAACGCACAGTGTAGTACATAGTATATGAGTGAGTTGCACTGAAAAACTTAGAATATAAGAAACGCACAGTGTAGTACATAGTATATGAGTGAGTTGCACTGAAAAAATTAGAATATAAGAAACGCACAGTGTAGTACATAGTATATGAGTGAGTTGCACTGAAAAACTTAGAATATAAGAAACGCACAGTGTAGTACATAGTATATGAGTGAGTTGCACTGAAAAACTTAGAATTTAAGAAACGCACAGTGTAGTACATAGTATATGAGTGAGTTGCACTGAAAAACTTAGAATATAAGAAACGCACAGTGTAGTACATAGTATATGAGTGAGATGCACTGAAAAACTTAGAATATAAGAAACGCACAATGTAGTACATAGTATATGAGTGAGTTGCACTGAAAAACTTAGAATATAAGAAACGCACAGTGTAGTACATAGTATATGAGTGAGTTGCACTGAAAAACTTAGAATTTACTGAAAAACCCGCATTACACGAAATGCACAGTGTAGTACATAGTATATGAGTGAGTTGCACTGAAAAACTTAGAATATAAGAAACGCACAGTGTAGTACATAGTATATGAGTGAGTTGCACTGAAAAACTTAGAATATAAGAAACGCACAGTGTAGTACATAGTATATGAGTGAGTTGCACTGAAAAACTTAGAATTTACTGAAAAACCCGCATTACACGAAATGCACAGTGTAGTACATAGTATATGAGTGAGTTGCACTGAAAAACTTAGAATATAAGAAACGCACAGTGTAGTACATAGTATATGAGTGAGTTGCACTG
This sequence comes from Mus caroli, assembly GCF_978045245.1. Taxonomy (NCBI): domain Eukaryota; kingdom Metazoa; phylum Chordata; class Mammalia; order Rodentia; family Muridae; genus Mus; species Mus caroli. Next base: position 4,252,560 of record NW_028227280.1, read on the forward strand.
AAAAACTTAGAATATAAGAAACGCACAGTGTAGTACATAGTATATGAGTGAGTTGCACTGAAAAACTTAGAATTTAAGAAACGCACAGTGTAGTACATAGTATATGAGTGAGTTGCACTGAAAAACTTAGAATATAAGAAACGCACAGTGTAGTACATAGTATATGAGTGAGTTGCACTGAAAAACTTAGAATATACGAAACGCACAGTGTAGTACATAGTATATGAGTGAGTTGCACTGAAAAACTTAGAATATAAGAAACGCACAGTGTAGTACATAGTATATGAGTGAGTTGCACTGAAAAACTTAGAATTTAAGAAACGCACAGTGTAGTACATAGTATATGAGTGAGTTGCACTGAAAAACTTAGAATATAAGAAACGCACAGTGTAGTACATAGTATATGAGTGAGATGCACTGAAAAACTTAGAATATAAGAAACGCACAATGTAGTACATAGTATATGAGTGAGTTGCACTGAAAAACTTAGAATATAAGAAACGCACAGTGTAGTACATAGTATATGAGTGAGTTGCACTGAAAAACTTAGAATTTACTGAAAAACCCGCATTACACGAAATGCACAGTGTAGTACATAGTATATGAGTGAGTTGCACTGAAAAACTTAGAATATAAGAAACGCACAGTGTAGTACATAGTATATGAGTGAGTTGCACTGAAAAACTTAGAATATAAGAAACGCACAGTGTAGTACATAGTATATGAGTGAGTTGCACTGAAAAACTTAGAATTTACTGAAAAACCCGCATTACACGAAATGCACAGTGTAGTACATAGTATATGAGTGAGTTGCACTGAAAAACTTAGAATATAAGAAACGCACAGTGTAGTACATAGTATATGAGTGAGTTGCACTGAAAAACTTAGAATATAAGAAACGCACAGTGTAGTACATAGTATATGAGTGAGTTGCACTGAAAAACTTAGAATTTAAGAAACGCACAGTGTAGTACATACTTTATGAGTGAGTTGCACTGAAAAACTTAGAATATAAGAAACGCACAGTGTAGTACATAGTATATGAGTGAGTTGCACTGAAAAACTTAGAATATACGAAACGCACAGTGTAGTACATAGTATATGAGTGAGTTGCACTGAAAAACTTAGAATATAAGAAACGCACAGTGTAGTACATAGTATATGAGTGAGTTGCAATGAAAAACTTAGAATATAAGAAACGCACAGTGTAGTACATAGTATATGAGTGAGTTGCACTGAAAAACTTAGAATATAAGAAACGCACATATAGTACATAGTATATGAATGAGTTGCACTGAAAAACTTAGAATTTACTGAAAAACCCGCATTACACGAAATGCACAGTGTAGTACATAGTAAATGAGTGAGTTGCACTGAAAAACTTAGAATATAAGAAACGCACAGTGTAGTACATAGTATATGAGTGAGTTGCACTGAAAAACTTAGAATTTAAGAAACGCACAGTGTAGTACATAGTATATGAGTGAGTTGCACTGAAAAACTTAGAATATAAGAAACGCACAGTGTAGTACATAGTATATGAGTGAGTTGCACTGAAAAACTTAGAATATAAGAAACGCACAGTGTAGTACATAGTATATGAGTGAGTTGCAATGAAAAACTTAGAATATAAGAAACGCACAGTGTAGTACATAGTATATGAGTGAGTTGCACTGAAAAACTTAGAATATAAGAAACGCACATATAGTACATAGTATATGAATGAGTTGCACTGAAAAACTTAGAATATAAGAAACGCACAGTGTAGTACATAGTATATGAGTGAGTTGCACTGAAAAACTTAGAATTTACTGAAAAACCCACATTACACGAAATGCACAGTGTAGTACATAGTATATAAGTGAGTTGCACTGAAAAACTTAGAATATAAGAAACGCACAGTGTAGTACATAGTATATGAGTGAGTTGCACTGAAAAACTTAGAATATAAGAAACACACAGTGTAGTACATAGTATATGAGTGAGTTGCACTGAAAAACTTAGAATATAAGAAACGCACAGTGTAGTACATAGTATATGAGTGAGTTGCACTGAAAAACTTAGAATATAAGAAACGCACAGTGTAGTACATAGTATATGAGTGAGTTGCACTGAAAAACTTAGAATATAAGAAACGCACAGTGTAGTACATAGTATATGAGTGAGTTGCACTGAAAAACTTAGAATATAAGAAACGCACAGTGTAGTACATAGTATATGAGTGAGTTGCACTGAAAAACTTAGAATATAAGAAACGCACAGTGTAGTACATAGTATATGAGTGAGTTGCACTGAAAAACTTAGAATATAAGAAACGCACAGTGTAGTACATAGTATATGAGTGAGTTGCACTGAAAAACTTAGAATATAAGAAACGCACAGTGTAGTACATAGTATATGAGTGAGTTGCACTGAAAAACTTAGAATTTAAGAAACGCACAGTGTAGTACATAGTATATGAGTGAGTTGCACTGAAAAACTTAGAATATAAGAAACGCACAGTGTAGTACATAGTATATGAGTGAGTTGCACTGAAAAACTTAGAATATACGAAACGCACAGTGTAGTACATAGTATATGAGTGAGTTGCACTGAAAAACTTAGAATATAAGAAACGCACAGTGTATTACATATTATATGAGTGAGTTGCCCTGAAAAACTTAGAATATAAGAAACGCACAGTGTAGTACATAGTATATGAGTGAGTTGCACTGAAAAACTTAGAATTTACTGAAAAACCCGCATTACACGAAATGCACAGTGTAGTACATAGTATATGAGTGAGTTGCACTGAAAAACTTAGAATATAAGAAACGCACAGTGTAGTACATAGTATATGAGTGAGTTGCACTGAAAAACTTAGAATATAAGAAACGCACAGTGTAGTACATAGTATATGAGTGAGTTGCACTGAAAAACTTAGAATATAAGAAACGCACAGTGTAGTACATAGTATATGAGTGAGTTGCACTGAAAAACTTAGAATATAAGAAACGCACAGTGTAGTACATAGTATATGAGTGAGTTGCACTGAAAAACTTAGAATATAAGAAACGCACAGTGTAGTACATAGTATATGAGTGAGTTGCACTGAAAAACTTAGAATATAAGAAACGCACAGTGTAGTACATAGTATATGAGTGAGTTGCACTGAAAAACTTAGAATATAAGAAACGCACAGTGTAGTACATAGTATATGAGTGAGTTGCACTGAAAAACTTAGAATATAAGAAACGCACAGTGTAGTACATAGTATATGAGTGAGTTGCACTGAAAAACTTAGAATATAAGAAACGCACAGTGTAGTACATAGTATATGAGTGAGTTGCACTGAAAAACTTAGAATTTAAGAAACGCACAGTGTAGTACATAGTATATGAGTGAGTTGCACTGAAAAACTTAGAATATAAGAAACGCACAGTGTAGTACATAGTATATGAGTGAGTTGCACTGAAAAACTTAGAATATACGAAACGCACAGTGTAGTACATAGTATATGAGTGAGTTGCACTGAAAAACTTAGAATATAAGAAACGCACAGTGTATTACATAGTATATGAGTGAGTTGCCCTGAAAAACTTAGAATATAAGAAACGCACAGTGTAGTACATAGTATATGAGTGAGTTGCACTGAAAAACTTAGAATTTACTGAAAAACCCGCATTACACGAAATGCACAGTGTAGTACATAGTATATGAGTGAGTTGCACTGAAAAACTTAGAATATAAGAAACGCACAGTGTAGTACATAGTATATGAGTGAGTTGCACTGAAAAACTTAGAATATAAGAAACGCACAGTGTAGTACATAGTATATGAGTGAGTTGCACTGAAAAACTTAGAATATAAGAAACGCACAGTGTAGTACATAGTATATGAGTGAGTTGCACTGAAAAACTTAGAATATAAGAAACGCACAGTGTAGTACATAGTATATGAGTGAGTTGCACTGAAAAAATTAGAATATAAGAAACGCACAGTGTAGTACATAGTATATGAGTGAATTGCACTGAAAAACTTAGAATATAAGAAACGCACAGTGTAGTACATAGTATATGAGTGAGTTGCACTGAAAAACTTAGAATTTAAGAAACGCACAGTGTAGTACATAGTATATGAGTGAGTTGCACTGAAAAACTTAGAATATAAGAAACGCACAGTGTAGTACATAGTATATGAGTGAGATGCACTGAAAAACTTAGAATATAAGAAACGCACAATGTAGTACATAGTATATGAGTGAGTTGCACTGAAAAACTTAGAATATAAGAAACGCACAGTGTAGTACATAGTATATGAGTGAGTTGCACTGAAAAACTTAGAATTTACTGAAAAACCCGCATTACACGAAATGCACAGTGTAGTACATAGTATATGAGTGAGTTGCACTGAAAAACTTAGAATATAAGAAACGCACAGTGTAGTACATAGTATATGAGTGAGTTGCACTGAAAAACTTAGAATATAAGAAACGCACAGTGTAGTACATAGTATATGAGTGAGTTGCACTGAAAAACTTAGAATATAAGAAACGCACAGTGTAGTACATAGTATATGAGTGAGTTGCACTGAAAAACTTAGAATATAAGAAACGCACAGTGTAGTACATAGTATATGAGTGAGTTGCACTGAAAAACTTAGAATATAAGAAACGCACAGTGTAGTACATAGTATATGAGTGAGTTGCACTGAAAAACTTAGAATATAAGAAACGCACAGTGTAGTACATAGTATATGAGTGAGTTGCACTGAAAAACTTAGAATATAAGAAACGCACATATAGTACATAGTATATGAATGAGTTGCACTGAAAAACTTAGAATTTACTGAAAAAATCGCATTACACGAAATGCACAGTGTAGTACATCGTATATGAGTGAGTTGCACTGAAAAACTTAGAATATAAGAAACGCACAGTGTAGTACATAGTATATGAGTGAGTTGCACTGAAAAACTTAGAATATAAGAAACGCACAGTGTAGTACATAGTATATGAGTGAGTTGCACTGAAAAACTTAGAATATAAGAAACGCACAGTGTAGTACATAGTATATGAGTGAGTTGCACTGAAAAACTTAGAATATAAAAACGCACAGTGTAGTACATAGTATATGAGTGAGTTGCACTGAAAAACTTAGAATATAAGAAACGCACACTGTAGTACATAGTATATGAGTGAGTTGCACTGAAAAACTTAGAATATAAGAAACGCACAGTGTAGTACATAGTATATGAGTGAGTTGCACTGAAAAACTTAGAATATAAGAAACGCACAGTGTAGTACATAGTATATGAGTGAGTTGCACTCAAAAACTTAGAATATGAGAAACGCACAGTGTAGTACATGGTATATGAGTGAGTTGCACTGAAAAACTTAGAATATAAGAAACGCACAGTGTAGTACATGGTATATGAGTGAGTTGCACTGAAAAACGTAGAATATAAGAAACGCACAGTGTAGTACATAGTATATGAGTGAGTTGCACTGAAAAACTTAGAATATAAGAAACGCACAGTGTAGTACATAGTATATGAGTGAGTTGCACTGAAAAACTTAGAATATAAGCAACGCACAGTGTAGTACATAGTATATGAGTGAGTTGCACTGAAAAACTTAGAATATAAGAAACGCACAGTGTAGTACATAGTATATGAGTGAGTTGCACTGAAAAACTTAGAATATAAGAAACGCACAGTGTAGTACATAGTATATGAGTTAGTTGCACTGAAAAACTTAGAATATAAGAAACGCACAGTGTAGTACATAGTATATGAGTGAGTTGCACTGAAAAACTTAGAATATAAGAAACGCACAGTGTAGTACATAGTATATGAGTGAGTTGCACTGAAAAACTTAGAATATAAGAAACGCACAGTGTAGTACATAGTATATGAGTGAGTTGCACTGAAAAACTTAGAATTTACTGAAAAACCCGCATTACACGAAATGCACAGTGTAGTACATAGTATATGAGTGAGTTGCACTGAAAAACTTAGAATATAAGAAACGCACATATAGTACATAGTATATGAATGAGTTGCACTGAAAAACTTAGAATATAAGAAACGCACAGTGTAGTACATAGTATATGAGTGAGTTGCACTGAAAAACTTAGAATTTACTGAAAAACCCGCATTACACGAAATGCACAGTGTAGTACATAGTATATGAGTGAGTTGCACTGAAAAACTTAGAATATAAGAAACGCACAGTGTAGTACATAGTATATGAGTGAGTTGCACTGAAAAACTTAGAATATAAGAAACGCACAGTGTAGTACATAGTATATGAGTGAGTTGCACTGAAAAACTTAGAATATAAGAAACGCACAGTGTAGTACATAGTATATGAGTGAGTTGCACTGAAAAACTTAGAATTTAAGAAACGCACAGTGTAGTACATAGTATATGAGTTAGTTGCACTGAAAAACTTAGAATATAAGAAACGCACAGTGTAGTACATAGTATATGAGTGAGTTGCACTGAAAAACTTAGAATATAAGAAACGCACAGTGTAGTACATAGTATATGAGTGAGTTGCACTGAAAAACTTAGAATTTACTGAAAAACCCGCATTACACGAAATGCACAGTGTAGTACATAGTATATGAGTGAGTTGTACTGAAAAACTTAGAATATAAGAAACGCACAGTGTAGTACATAGTATATGAGTGAGTTGCACTGAAAAACTTAGAATATAAGAAACGCACAGTGTAGTACATAGTATATGAGTGAGTTGCACTGAAAAACTTAGAATATAAGAAACGCACAGTGTAGTACATAGTATATGAGTGAGTTGCACTGAAAAACTTAGAATATAAGAAACGCACAGTGTAGTACATAGTATATGAGTGAGTTGCACTGAAAAACTTAGAATATAAGAAACGCACAGTGTAGTACATAGTATATGAGTGAGTTGCACTGAAAAACTTAGAATATAAGAAACGCACAGTGTAGTACATAGTATATGAGTGAGTTGCACTGAAAAACTTAGAATATAAGAAACGCACATATAGTACATAGTATATGAATGAGTTGCACTGAAAAACTTAGAATTTACTGAAAAAATCGCATTACACGAAATGCACAGTGTAGTACATCGTATATGAGTGAGTTGTACTGAAAAACTTAGAATATAAGAAACGCACAGTGTAGTACATAGTATATGAGTGAGTTGCACTGAAAAACTTAGAATATAAGAAACGCACAGTGTAGTACATAGTATATGAGTGAGTTGCACTGAAAAACTTAGAATATAAGAAACGCACAGTGTAGTACATAGTATATGAGTGAGTTGCACTGAAAAACTTAGAATATAAGAAACGCACAGTGTAGTACATAGTATATGAGTGAGTTGCACTGAAAAACTTAGAATATAAGAAACGCACACTGTAGTACATAGTATATGAGTGAGTTGCACTGAAAAACTTAGAATATAAGAAACGCACAGTGTAGTACATAGTATATGAGTGAGTTGCACTGAAAAACTTAGAATATAAGAAACGCACAGTGTAGTACATAGTATATGAGTGAGTTGCACTCAAAAACTTAGAATATAAGAAACGCACAGTGTAGTACATAGTATATGAGTGAGTTGCACTGAAAAACTTAGAATATAAGAAACGCACAGTGTAGTACATAGTATATGAGTGAGTTGCACTGAAAAACTTAGAATTTACTGAAAAAGCCGCATTACACGAAATGCACAGTGTAGTACATAGTATATGAGTGAGTTGCACTGAAAAACTTAGAATATAAGAAACGCACATTGTAGTACATAGTATATGAGTGAGTTGCACTGAAAAACTTAGAATTTACTGAAAAACCCGCATTCCACGAAATGCACAGTGTAGTACATAGTATATGAGTGAGTTGCAACGAAAAACTTAGAATATAAGAAACGCACAGTGTAGTACATAGTATATGAGTGAGTTGCACTGAAAAACTTAGAATATAAGAAACGCACAGTGTAGTACATAGTATATGAGTGAGTTGCACTGAAAAACTTAGAATATAAGAAACGCACAGTGTAGTACATAGTATATGAGTGAGTTGCACTGAAAAACTTAGAATATAAGAAACGCACAGTGTAGTACATAGTATATGAGTGAGTTGCACTGAAAAAATTAGAATATAAGAAACGCACAGTGTAGTACATAGTATATGAGTGAGTTGCACTGAAAAACTTAGAATATAAGAAACGCACACTGTAGTACATAGTATATGAGTGAGTTGCACTGAAAAACTTAGAATATAAATAACGCACAGTGTAGTACATAGTATATGAGTGAGTTGCACTGAAAAACTTAGAATTTAAGAAACGCACAGTGTAGTACATAGTATATGAGTGAGTTGCACTGAAAAACTTAGAATATAAGAAACGCACAGTGTAGTACATAGTATATGAGTGAGATGCACTGAAAAACTTAGAATATAAGAAACGCACAATGTAGTACATAGTATATGAGTGAGTTGCACTGAAAAACTTAGAATATAAGAAACGCACAGTGTAGTACATAGTATATGAGTGAGTTGCACTGAAAAACTTAGAATTTACTGAAAAACCCGCATTACACGAAATGCACAGTGTAGTACATAGTATATGAGTGAGTTGCGCTGAAAAACTTAGAATATAAGAAACGCACAGTGTAGTACATAGTATATGAGTGAGTTGCACTGAAAAACTTAGAATATAAGAAACGCACAGTGTAGTACATAGTATATGAGTGAGTTGCACTGAAAAACTTAGAATATAAGAAACGCACAGTGTAGTACATAGTATATGAGTGAGTTGCAATGAAAAACTTAGAATATAAGAAACGCACAGTGTAGTACATAGTATATGAGTGAGTTGCACTGAAAAACTTAGAATATAAGAAACGCACATATAGTACATAGTATATGAATGAGTTGCACTGAAAAACTTAGAATATAAGAAACGCACAGTGTAGTACATAGTATATGAGTGAGTTGCACTGAAAAACTTAGAATTTACTGAAAAACCCGCATTACACGAAATGCACAGTGTAGTACATAGTATATGAGTGAGTTGCACTGAAAAACTTAGAATATAAGAAACGCACAGTGTAGTACATAGTATATGAGTGAGTTGCACTGAAAAACTTAGAATATAAGAAACGCACAGTGTAGTACATAGTATATGAGTGAGTTGCACTGAAAAACTTAGAATATAAGAAACGCACAGTGTAGTACATAGTATATGAGTGAGTTGCACTGAAAAACTTAGAATATAAGAAACGCACAGTGTAGTACATAGTATATGAGTGAGTTGCACTGAAAAACTTAGAATATAAGAAACGCACAGTGTAGTACATAGTATATGAGTGAGTTGCACTGAAAAACTTAGAATATAAGAAACGCACAGTGTAGTACATAGTATATGAGTGAGTTGCACTGAAAAACTTAGAATATAAGAAACGCACATATAGTACATAGTATATGAATGAGTTGCACTGAAAAACTTAGAATTTACTGAAAAAATCGCATTACACGAAATGCACAGTGTAGTACATCGTATATGAGTGAGTTGCACTGAAAAACTTAGAATATAAGAAACGCACAGTGTAGTACATAGTATATGAGTGAGTTGCACTGAAAAACTTAGAATATAAGAAACGCACAGTGTAGTACATAGTATATGAGTGAGTTGCACTGAAAAACTTAGAATATAAGAAACGCACAGTGTAGTACATAGTATATGAGTGAGTTGCACTGAAAAACTTAGAATATAAGAAACGCACAGTGTAGTACATAGTATATGAGTGAGTTGCACTGAAAAACTTAGAATATAAGAAACGCACACTGTAGTACATAGTATATGAGTGAGTTGCACTGAAAAACTTAGAATATAAGAAACGCACAGTGTAGTACATAGTATATGAGTGAGTTGCACTGAAAAACTTAGAATATAAGAAACGCACAGTGTAGTACATAGTATATGAGTGAGTTGCACTGAAAAAATTAGAATATAAGAAACGCACAGTGTAGTACATAGTATATGAGTGAGTTGCACTGAAAAACTTAGAATATAAGAAACGCACACTGTAGTACATAGTATATGAGTGAGTTGCACTGAAAAACTTAGAATATAAGAAACGCACAGTGTAGTACATAGTATATGAGTGAGTTGCACTGAAAAACTTAGAATTTAAGAAACGCACAGTGTAGTACATAGTATATGAGTGAGTTGCACTGAAAAACTTAGAATATAAGAAACGCACAGTGTAGTACATAGTATATGAGTGAGATGCACTGAAAAACTTAGAATATAAGAAACGCACAATGTAGTACATAGTATATGAGTGAGTTGCACTGAAAAACTTAGAATATAAGAAACGCACAGTGTAGTACATAGTATATGAGTGAGTTGCACTGAAAAACTTAGAATTTACTGAAAAACCCGCATTACACGAAATGCACAGTGTAGTACATAGTATATGAGTGAGTTGCGCTGAAAAACTTAGAATATAAGAAACGCACAGTGTAGTACATAGTATATGAGTGAGTTGCACTGAAAAACTTAGAATATAAGAAACGCACAGTGTAGTACATAGTATATGAGTGAGTTGCACTGAAAAACTTAGAATATAAGAAACGCACAGTGTAGTACATAGTATATGAGTGAGTTGCAATGAAAAACTTAGAATATAAGAAACGCACAGTGTAGTACATAGTATATGAGTGAGTTGCACTGAAAAACTTAGAATATAAGAAACGCACATATAGTACATAGTATATGAATGAGTTGCACTGAAAAACTTAGAATATAAGAAACGCACAGTGTAGTACATAGTATATGAGTGAGTTGCACTGAAAAACTTAGAATTTACTGAAAAACCCGCATTACACGAAATGCACAGTGTAGTACATAGTATATGAGTGAGTTGCACTGAAAAACTTAGAATTTACTGAAAAAGCCGCATTACACGAAATGCACAGTGTAGTACATAGTATATGAGTGAGTTGCACTGAAAAACTTAGAATATAAGAAACGCACATTGTAGTACATAGTATATGAGTGAGTTGCACTGAAAAACTTAGAATTTACTGAAAAACCCGCATTCCACGAAATGCACAGTGTAGTACATAGTATATGAGTGAGTTGCAACGAAAAACTTAGAATATAAGAAACGCACAGTGTAGTACATAGTATATGAGTGAGTTGCACTGAAAAACTTAGAATATAAGAAACGCACAGTGTAGTACATAGTATATGAGTGAGTTGCACTGAAAAACTTAGAATATAAGAAACGCACAGTGTAGTACATAGTATATGAGTGAGTTGCACTGAAAAACTTAGAATATAAGAAACGCACAGTGTAGTACATAGTATATGAGTGAGTTGCACTGAAAAAATTAGAATATAAGAAACGCACAGTGTAGTACATAGTATATGAGTGAGTTGCACTGAAAAACTTAGAATATAAGAAACGCACACTGTAGTACATAGTATATGAGTGAGTTGCACTGAAAAACTTAGAATATAAGAAACGCACAGTGTAGTACATAGTATATGAGTGAGTTGCACTGAAAAACTTAGAATTTAAGAAACGCACAGTGTAGTACATAGTATATGAGTGAGTTGCACTGAAAAACTTAGAATATAAGAAACGCACAGTGTAGTACATAGTATATGAGTGAGATGCACTGAAAAACTTAGAATATAAGAAACGCACAATGTAGTACATAGTATATGAGTGAGTTGCACTGAAAAACTTAGAATATAAGAAACGCACAGTGTAGTACATAGTATATGAGTGAGTTGCACTGAAAAACTTAGAATTTACTGAAAAACCCGCATTACACGAAATGCACAGTGTAGTACATAGTATATGAGTGAGTTGCGCTGAAAAACTTAGAATATAAGAAACGCACAGTGTAGTACATAGTATATGAGTGAGTTGCACTGAAAAACTTAGAATATAAGAAACGCACAGTGTAGTACATAGTATATGAGTGAGTTGCACTGAAAAACTTAGAATATAAGAAACGCACAGTGTAGTACATAGTATATGAGTGAGTTGCAATGAAAAACTTAGAATATAAGAAACGCACAGTGTAGTACATAGTATATGAGTGAGTTGCACTGAAAAACTTAGAATATAAGAAACGCACATATAGTACATAGTATATGAATGAGTTGCACTGAAAAACTTAGAATATAAGAAACGCACAGTGTAGTACATAGTATATGAGTGAGTTGCACTGAAAAACTTAGAATTTACTGAAAAACCCGCATTACACGAAATGCACAGTGTAGTACATAGTATATGAGTGAGTTGCACTGAAAAACTTAGAATATAAGAAACGCACAGTGTAGTACATAGTATATGAGTGAGTTGCACTGAAAAACTTAGAATATAAGAAACGCACAGTGTAGTACATAGTATATGAGTGAGTTGCACTGAAAAACTTAGAATATAAGAAACGCACAGTGTAGTACATAGTATATGAGTGAGTTGCACTGAAAAACTTAGAATATAAGAAACGCACAGTGTAGTACATAGTATATGAGTGAGTTGCACTGAAAAACTTAGAATATAAGAAACGCACAGTGTAGTACATAGTATATGAGTGAGTTGCACTGAAAAACTTAGAATATAAGAAACGCACAGTGTAGTACATAGTATATGAGTGAGTTGCACTGAAAAACTTAGAATATAAGAAACGCACATATAGTACATAGTATATGAATGAGTTGCACTGAAAAACTTAGAATTTACTGAAAAAATCGCATTACACGAAATGCACAGTGTAGTACATCGTATATGAGTGAGTTGCACTGAAAAACTTAGAATATAAGAAACGCACAGTGTAGTACATAGTATATGAGTGAGTTGCACTGAAAAACTTAGAATATAAGAAACGCACAGTGTAGTACATAGTATATGAGTGAGTTGCACTGAAAAACTTAGAATATAAGAAACGCACAGTGTAGTACATAGTATATGAGTGAGTTGCACTGAAAAACTTAGAATATAAGAAACGCACAGTGTAGTACATAGTATATGAGTGACTTGCACTGAAAAACTTAGAATATAAGAAACGCACACTGTAGTACATAGTATATGAGTGAGTTGCACTGAAAAACTTAGAATATAAGAAACGCACAGTGTAGTACATAGTATATGAGTGAGTTGCACTGAAAAACTTAGAATATAAGAAACGCACAGTGTAGTACATAGTATATGAGTGAGTTGCACTGAAAAAATTAGAATATAAGAAACGCACAGTGTAGTACATAGTATATGAGTGAGTTGCACTGAAAAACTTAGAATATAAGAAACGCACACTGTAGTACATAGTATATGAGTGAGTTGCACTGAAAAACTTAGAATATAAGAAACGCACAGTGTAGTACATAGTATATGAGTGAGTTGCACTGAAAAACTTAGAATTTAAGAAACGCACAGTGTAGTACATAGTATATGAGTGAGTTGCACTGAAAAACTTAGAATATAAGAAACGCACAGTGTAGTACATAGTATATGAGTGAGATGCACTGAAAAACTTAGAATATAAGAAACGCACAATGTAGTACATAGTATATGAGTGAGTTGCACTGAAAAACTTAGAATATAAGAAACGCACAGTGTAGTACATAGTATATGAGTGAGTTGCACTGAAAAACTTAGAATTTACTGAAAAACCCGCATTACACGAAATGCACAGTGTAGTACATAGTATATGAGTGAGTTGCGCTGAAAAACTTAGAATATAAGAAACGCACAGTGTAGTACATAGTATATGAGTGAGTTGCACTGAAAAACTTAGAATATAAGAAACGCACAGTGTAGTACATAGTATATGAGTGAGTTGCACTGAAAAACTTAGAATATAAGAAACGCACAGTGTAGTACATAGTATATGAGTGAGTTGCAATGAAAAACTTAGAATATAAGAAACGCACAGTGTAGTACATAGTATATGAGTGAGTTGCACTGAAAAACTTAGAATATAAGAAACGCACATATAGTACATAGTATATGAATGAGTTGCACTGAAAAACTTAGAATATAAGAAACGCACAGTGTAGTACATAGTATATGAGTGAGTTGCACTGAAAAACTTAGAATTTACTGAAAAACCCGCATTACACGAAATGCACAGTGTAGTACATAGTATATGAGTGAGTTGCACTGAAAAACTTAGAATATAAGAAACGCACAGTGTAGTACATAGTATATGAGTGAGTTGCACTGAAAAACTTAGAATATAAGAAACGCACACTGTAGTACATAGTATATGAGTGAGTTGCACTGAAAAACTTAGAATATAAGAAACGCACAGTGTAGTACATAGTATATGAGTGAGTTGCACTGAAAAACTTAGAATATAAGAAACGCACAGTGTAGTACATAGTATATGAGTGAGTTGCACTGAAAAAATTAGAATATAAGAAACGCACAGTGTAGTACATAGTATATGAGTGAGTTGCACTGAAAAACTTAGAATATAAGAAACGCACACTGTAGTACATAGTATATGAGTGAGTTGCACTGAAAAACTTAGAATATAAGAAACGCACAGTGTAGTACATAGTATATGAGTGAGTTGCACTGAAAAACTTAGAATTTAAGAAACGCACAGTGTAGTACATAGTATATGAGTGAGTTGCACTGAAAAACTTAGAATATAAGAAACGCACAGTGTAGTACATAGTATATGAGTGAGATGCACTGAAAAACTTAGAATATAAGAAACGCACAATGTAGTACATAGTATATGAGTGAGTTGCACTGAAAAACTTAGAATATAAGAAACGCACAGTGTAGTACATAGTATATGAGTGAGTTGCACTGAAAAACTTAGAATTTACTGAAAAACCCGCATTACACGAAATGCACAGTGTAGTACATAGTATATGAGTGAGTTGCGCTGAAAAACTTAGAATATAAGAAACGCACAGTGTAGTACATAGTATATGAGTGAGTTGCACTGAAAAACTTAGAATATAAGAAACGCACAGTGTAGTACATAGTATATGAGTGAGTTGCACTGAAAAACTTAGAATATAAGAAACGCACAGTGTAGTACATAGTATATGAGTGAGTTGCAATGAAAAACTTAGAATATAAGAAACGCACAGTGTAGTACATAGTATATGAGTGAGTTGCACTGAAAAACTTAGAATATAAGAAACGCACATATAGTACATAGTATATGAATGAGTTGCACTGAAAAACTTAGAATATAAGAAACGCACAGTGTAGTACATAGTATATGAGTGAGTTGCACTGAAAAACTTAGAATTTACTGAAAAACCCGCATTACACGAAATGCACAGTGTAGTACATAGTATATGAGTGAGTTGCACTGAAAAACTTAGAATATAAGAAACGCACAGTGTAGTACATAGTATATGAGTGAGTTGCACTGAAAAACTTAGAATATAAGAAACGCACAGTGTAGTACATAGTATATGAGTGAGTTGCACTGAAAAACTTAGAATATAAGAAACGCACAGTGTAGTACATAGTATATGAGTGAGTTGCACTGAAAAACTTAGAATATAAGAAACGCACAGTGTAGTACATAGTATATGAGTGAGTTGCACTGAAAAACTTAGAATATAAGAAACGCACAGTGTAGTACATAGTATATGAGTGAGTTGCACTGAAAAACTTAGAATATAAGAAACGCACAGTGTAGTACATAGTATATGAGTGAGTTGCACTGAAAAACTTAGAATATAAGAAACGCACATATAGTACATAGTATATGAATGAGTTGCACTGAAAAACTTAGAATTTACTGAAAAAATCGCATTACACGAAATGCACAGTGTAGTACATCGTATATGAGTGAGTTGCACTGAAAAACTTAGAATATAAGAAACGCACAGTGAAGTACATAGTATATGAGTGAGTTGCACTGAAAAACTTAGAATATAAGAAACGCACAGTGTAGTACATAGTATATGAGTGAGTTGCACTGAAAAACTTAGAATATAAGAAACGCACAGTGTAGTACATAGTATATGAGTGAGTTGCACTGAAAAACTTAGAATATAAGAAACGCACAGTGTAGTACATAGTATATGAGTGAGTTGCACTGAAAAACTTAGAATATAAGAAACGCACACTGTAGTACATAGTATATGAGTGAGTTGCACTGAAAAACTTAGAATATAAGAAACGCACAGTGTAGTACATAGTATATGAGTGAGTTGCACTGAAAAACTTAGAATATAAGAAACGCACAGTGTAGTACATAGTATATGAGTGAGTTGCACTCAAAAACTTAGAATATAAGAAACGCACAGTGTAGTACATAGTATATGAGTGAGTTGCACTGAAAAACTTAGAATATAAGAAACGCACAGTGTAGTACATAGTATATGAGTGAGTTGCACTGAAAAACTTAGAATTTACTGAAAAAGCCGCATTACACGAAATGCACAGTGTAGTACATAGTATATGAGTGAGTTGCACTGAAAAACTTAGAATATAAGAAACGCACAGTGTAGTACATAGTATATGAGTGAGTTGCACTGAAAAACTTAGAATTTACTGAAAAACCCGCATTACACGAAATGCACAGTGTAGTACATAGTATATGAGTGAGTTGCACTGAAAAACTTAGAATATAAGAAACGCACAGTGTAGTACATAGTATATGAGTGAGTTGCACTGAAAAACTTAGAATATAAGAAACGCACAGTGTAGTACATAGTATATGAGTGAGTTGCACTGAAAAACTTAGAATATAAGAAACGCACAGTGTAGTACATAGTATATGAGTGAGTTGCACTGAAAAACTTAGAATATAAGAAACGCACAGTGTAGTACATAGTATATGAGTGAGTTGCACTGAAAAAATTAGAATATAAGAAACGCACAGTGTAGTACATAGTATATGAGTGAGTTGCACTGAAAAACTTAGAATATAAGAAACGCACACTGTAGTACATAGTATATGAGTGAGTTGCACTGAAAAACTTAGAATATAAGAAACGCACAGTGTAGTACATAGTATATGAGTGAGTTGCACTGAAAAACTTAGAATTTAAGAAACGCACAGTGTAGTACATAGTATATGAGTGAGTTGCACTGAAAAACTTAGAATATAAGAAACGCACAGTGTAGTACATAGTATATGAGTGAGATGCACTGAAAAACTTAGAATATAAGAAACGCACAATGTAGTACATAGTATATGAGTGAGTTGCACTGAAAAACTTAGAATATAAGAAACGCACAGTGTAGTACATAGTATATGAGTGAGTTGCACTGAAAAACTTAGAATTTACTGAAAAACCCGCATTACACGAAATGCACAGTGTAGTACATAGTATATGAGTGAGTTGCGCTGAAAAACTTAGAATATAAGAAACGCACAGTGTAGTACATAGTATATGAGTGAGTTGCACTGAAAAACTTAGAATATAAGAAACGCACAGTGTAGTACATAGTATATGAGTGAGTTGCACTGAAAAACTTAGAATATAAGAAACGCACAGTGTAGTACATAGTATATGAGTGAGTTGCAATGAAAAACTTAGAATATAAGAAACGCACAGTGTAGTACATAGTATATGAGTGAGTTGCACTGAAAAACTTAGAATATAAGAAACGCACATATAGTACATAGTATATGAATGAGTTGCACTGAAAAACTTAGAATATAAGAAACGCACAGTGTAGTACATAGTATATGAGTGAGTTGCACTGAAAAACTTAGAATTTACTGAAAAACCCGCATTACACGAAATGCACAGTGTAGTACATAGTATATGAGTGAGTTGCACTGAAAAACTTAGAATATAAGAAACGCACAGTGTAGTACATAGTATATGAGTGAGTTGCACTGAAAAACTTAGAATATAAGAAACGCACAGTGTAGTACATAGTATATGAGTGAGTTGCACTGAAAAACTTAGAATATAAGAAACGCACAGTGTAGTACATAGTATATGAGTGAGTTGCACTGAAAAACTTAGAATATAAGAAACGCACAGTGTAGTACATAGTATATGAGTGAGTTGCACTGAAAAACTTAGAATATAAGAAACGCACAGTGTAGTACATAGTATATGAGTGAGTTGCACTGAAAAACTTAGAATATAAGAAACGCACAGTGTAGTACATAGTATATGAGTGAGTTGCACTGAAAAACTTAGAATATAAGAAACGCACAGTGTAGTACATAGTATATGAGTGAGTTGCACTGAAAAACTTAGAATATAAGAAACGCACAGTGTAGTACATAGTATATGAGTGAGTTGCACTGAAAAACTTAGAATTTAAGAAACGCACAGTGTAGTACATAGTATATGAGTGAGTTGCACTGAAAAACTTAGAATATAAGAAACGCACAGTGTAGTACATAGTATATGAGTGAGTTGCACTGAAAAACTTAGAATATACGAAACGCACAGTGTAGTACATAGTATATGAGTGAGTTGCACTGAAAAACTTAGAATATAAGAAACGCACAGTGTATTACATAGTATATGAGTGAGTTGCCCTGAAAAACTTAGAATATAAGAAACGCACAGTGTAGTACATAGTATATGAGTGAGTTGCACTGAAAAACTTAGAATTTACTGAAAAACCCGCATTACACGAAATGCACAGTGTAGTACATAGTATATGAGTGAGTTGCACTGAAAAACTTAGAATATAAGAAACGCACAGTGTAGTACATAGTATATGAGTGAGTTGCACTGAAAAACTTAGAATATAAGAAACGCACAGTGTAGTACATAGTATATGAGTGAGTTGCACTGAAAAACTTAGAATATAAGAAACGCACAGTGTAGTACATAGTATATGAGTGAGTTGCACTGAAAAACTTAGAATATAAGAAACGCACAGTGTAGTACATAGTATATGAGTGAGTTGCACTGAAAAAATTAGAATATAAGAAACGCACAGTGTAGTACATAGTATATGAGTGAGTTGCACTGAAAAACTTAGAATATAAGAAACGCACAGTGTAGTACATAGTATATGAGTGAGTTGCACTGAAAAACTTAGAATATAAGAAACGCACAGTGTAGTACATAGTATATGAGTGAGTTGCACTGAAAAAATTAGAATATAAGAAACGCACAGTGTAGTACATAGTATATGAGTGAGTTGCACTGAAAAACTTAGAATATAAGAAACGCACACTGTAGTACATAGTATATGAGTGAGTTGCACTGAAAAACTTAGAATATAAGAAACGCACAGTGTAGTACATAGTATATGAGTGAGTTGCACTGAAAAACTTAGAATTTAAGAAACGCACAGTGTAGTACATAGTATATGAGTGAGTTGCACTGAAAAACTTAGAATATAAGAAACGCACAGTGTAGTACATAGTATATGAGTGAGATGCACTGAAAAACTTAGAATATAAGAAACGCACAATGTAGTACATAGTATATGAGTGAGTTGCACTGAAAAACTTAGAATATAAGAAACGCACAGTGTAGTACATAGTATATGAGTGAGTTGCACTGAAAAACTTAGAATTTACTGAAAAACCCGCATTACACGAAATGCACAGTGTAGTACATAGTATATGAGTGAGTTGCGCTGAAAAACTTAGAATATAAGAAACGCACAGTGTAGTACATAGTATATGAGTGAGTTGCACTGAAAAACTTAGAATATAAGAAACGCACAGTGTAGTACATAGTATATGAGTGAGTTGCACTGAAAAACTTAGAATTTACTGAAAAACCCGCATTACACGAAATGCACAGTGTAGTACATAGTATATGAGTGAGTTGCGCTGAAAAACTTAGAATATAAGAAACGCACAGTGTAGTACATAGTATATGAGTGAGTTGCACTGAAAAACTTAGAATATAAGAAACGCACAGTGTAGTACATAGTATATGAGTGAGTTGCACTGAAAAACTTAGAATATAAGAAACGCACAGTGTAGTACATAGTATATGAGTGAGTTGCAATGAAAAACTTAGAATATAAGAAACGCACAGTGTAGTACATAGTATATGAGTGAGTTGCACTGAAAAACTTAGAATATAAGAAACGCACATATAGTACATAGTATATGAATGAGTTGCACTGAAAAACTTAGAATATAAGAAACGCACAGTGTAGTACATAGTATATGAGTGAGTTGCACTGAAAAACTTAGAATTTACTGAAAAACCCGCATTACACGAAATGCACAGTGTAGTACATAGTATATGAGTGAGTTGCACTGAAAAACTTAGAATATAAGAAACGCACAGTGTAGTACATAGTATATGAGTGAGTTGCACTGAAAAACTTAGAATATAAGAAACGCACAGTGTAGTACATAGTATATGAGTGAGTTGCACTGAAAAACTTAGAATATAAGAAACGCACAGTGTAGTACATAGTATATGAGTGAGTTGCACTGAAAAACTTAGAATATAAGAAACGCACAGTGTAGTACATAGTATATGAGTGAGTTGCACTGAAAAACTTAGAATATAAGAAACGCACAGTGTAGTACATAGTATATGAGTGAGTTGCACTGAAAAACTTAGAATATAAGAAACGCACAGTGTAGTACATAGTATATGAGTGAGTTGCACTGAAAAACTTAGAATATAAGAAACGCACAGTGTAGTACATAGTATATGAGTGAGTTGCACTGAAAAACTTAGAATTTAAGAAACGCACAGTGTAGTACATAGTATATGAGTGAGTTGCACTGAAAAACTTAGAATATAAGAAACGCACAGTGTAGTACATAGTATATGAGTGAGTTGCACTGAAAAACTTAGAATATACGAAACGCACAGTGTAGTACATAGTATATGAGTGAGTTGCACTGAAAAACTTAGAATATAAGAAACGCACAGTGTATTACATAGTATATGAGTGAGTTGCCCTGAAAAACTTAGAATATAAGAAACGCACAGTGTAGTACATAGTATATGAGTGAGTTGCACTGAAAAACTTAGAATTTACTGAAAAACCCGCATTACACGAAATGCACAGTGTAGTACATAGTATATGAGTGAGTTGCACTGAAAAACTTAGAATATAAGAAACGCACAGTGTAGTACATAGTATATGAGTGAGTTGCACTGAAAAACTTAGAATATAAGAAACGCACAGTGTAGTACATAGTATATGAGTGAGTTGCACTGAAAAACTTAGAATATAAGAAACGCACAGTGTAGTACATAGTATATGAGTGAGTTGCACTGAAAAACTTAGAATATAAGAAACGCACAGTGTAGTACATAGTATATGAGTGAGTTGCACTGAAAAACTTAGAATATAAGAAACGCACAGTGTAGTACATAGTATATGAGTGAGTTGCACTGAAAAACTTAGAATATAAGAAACGCACAGTGTAGTACATAGTATATGAGTGAGTTGCACTGAAAAACTTAGAATATAAGAAACGCACAGTGTAGTACATAGTATATGAGTGAGTTGCACTGAAAAACTTAGAATTTAAGAAACGCACAGTGTAGTACATAGTATATGAGTGAGTTGCACTGAAAAACTTAGAATATAAGAAACGCACAGTGTAGTACATAGTATATGAGTGAGATGCACTGAAAAACTTAGAATATAAGAAACGCACAATGTAGTACATAGTATATGAGTGAGTTGCACTGAAAAACTTAGAATATAAGAAACGCACAGTGTAGTACATAGTATATGAGTGAGTTGCACTGAAAAACTTAGAATTTACTGAAAAACCCGCATTACACGAAATGCACAGTGTAGTACATAGTATATGAGTGAGTTGCACTGAAAAACTTAGAATATAAGAAACGCACAGTGTAGTACATAGTATATGAGTGAGTTGCACTGAAAAACTTAGAATATAAGAAACGCACAGTGTAGTACATAGTATATGAGTGAGTTGCACTGAAAAACTTAGAATATAAGAAACGCACAGTGTAGTACATAGTATATGAGTGAGTTGCACTGAAAAACTTAGAATATAAGAAACGCACAGTGTAGTACATAGTATATGAGTGAGTTGCACTGAAAAACTTAGAATATAAGAAACGCACAGTGTAGTACATAGTATATGAGTGAGTTGCACTGAAAAACTTAGAATATAAGAAACGCACAGTGTAGTACATAGTATATGAGTGAGTTGCACTGAAAAACTTAGAATATAAGAAACGCACATATAGTACATAGTATATGAATGAGTTGCACTGAAAAACTTAGAATTTACTGAAAAAATCGCATTACACGAAATGCACAGTGTAGTACATCGTATATGAGTGAGTTGCACTGAAAAACTTAGAATATAAGAAACGCACAGTGTAGTACATAGTATATGAGTGAGTTGCACTGAAAAACTTAGAATTTACTGAAAAAATCGCATTACACGAAATGCACAGTGTAGTACATCGTATATGAGTGAGTTGCACTGAAAAACTTAGAATATAAGAAACGCACAGTGTAGTACATAGTATATGAGTGAGTTGCACTGAAAAACTTAGAATATAAGAAACGCACAGTGTAGTACATAGTATATGAGTGAGTTGCACTCAAAAACTTAGAATATGAGAAACGCACAGTGTAGTACATGGTATATGAGTGAGTTGCACTGAAAAACTTAGAATATAAGAAACGCACAGTGTAGTACATGGTATATGAGTGAGTTGCACTGAAAAACGTAGAATATAAGAAACGCACAGTGTAGTACATAGTATATGAGTGAGTTGCACTGAAAAACTTAGAATATAAGAAACGCACAGTGTAGTACATAATATATGAGTGAGTTGCACTGAAAAACTTAGAATATAAGCAATGCACAGTGTAGTACATAGTATATGAGTGAGTTGCACTGAAAAACTTAGAATATAAGAAACGCACAGTGTAGTACATAGTATATGAGTGAGTTGCACTGAAAAACTTAGAATATAAGAAACGCACAGTGTAGTACATAGTATATGAGTGAGTTGCACTGAAAAACTTAGAATATAAGAAACGCACAGTGTAGTACATAGTATATGAGTGAGTTGCACTGAAAAACTTAGAATATAAGAAACGCACAGTGTAGTACATAGTATATGAGTGAGTTGCACTGAAAAACTTAGAATATAAGAAACGCACAGTGTAGTACATAGTATATGAGTGAGTTGCACTGAAAAACTTAGAATTTACTGAAAAAGCCGCATTACACGAAATGCACAGTGTAGTACATAGTATATGAGTGAGTTGCACTGAAAAACTTAGAATATAAGAAACGCACAGTGTAGTACATAGTATATGAGTGAGTTGCACTGAAAAACTTAGAATTTACTGAAAAACCCGCATTACACGAAATGCACAGTGTAGTACATAGTATATGAGTGAGTTGCACTGAAAAACTTAGAATATAAGAAACGCACAGTGTAGTACATAGTATATGAGTGAGTTGCACTGAAAAACTTAGAATTTAAGAAACGCACAGTGTAGTACATAGTATATGAGTGAGTTGCACTGAAAAACTTAGAATATAAGAAACGCACAGTGTAGTACATAGTATATGAGTGAGTTGCACTGAAAAACTTAGAATATAAGAAACGCACAGTGTAGTACATAGTATATGAGTGAGTTGCACTGAAAAACTTAGAATTTACTGAAAAACCCGCATTACACGAAATGCACAGTGTAGTACATAGTATATGAGTGAGTTGCACTGAAAAACTTAGAATATAAGAAACGCACAGTGTAGTACATAGTATATGAGTGAGTTGCACTGAAAAACTTAGAATATAAGAAACGCACAGTGTAGTACATAGTATATGAGTGAGTTGCACTGAAAAACTTAGAATATAAGAAACGCACAGTGTAGTACATAGTATATGAGTGAGTTGCACTGAAAAACTTAGAATATAAGAAACGCACAGTGTAGTACATAGTATATGAGTGAGTTGCACTGAAAAACGTAGAATATAAGAAACGCACAGTGTAGTACATAGTATATGAGTGAGTTGCACTGAAAAACTTAGAATATAAGAAACGCACAGTGTAGTACATAGTATATGAGTGAGTTGCACTGAAAAACTTAGAATATAAGAAACGCACATATAGTACATAGTATATGAATGAGTTGCACTGAAAAACTTAGAATTTACTGAAAAAATCGCATTACACGAAATGCACAGTGTAGTACATCGTATATGAGTGAGTTGCACTGAAAAACTTAGAATATAAGAAACGCACAGTGTAGTACATAGTATATGAGTGAGTTGCACTGAAAAACTTAGAATATAAGAAACGCACAGTGTAGTACATAGTATATGAGTGAGTTGCACTGAAAAACTTAGAATATAAGAAACGCACAGTGTAGTACATAGTATATGAGTGAGTTGCACTGAAAAACTTAGAATATAAGAAACGCACAGTGTATTACATAGTATATGAGTGAGTTGCCCTGAAAAACTTAGAATATAAGAAACGCACAGTGTAGTACATAGTATATGAGTGAGTTGCACTGAAAAACTTAGAATATAAGAAACGCACAGTGTAGTACATAGTATATGAGTGAGTTGCACTGAAAAACTTAGAATATAAGAAACGCACAGTGTAGTACATAGTATATGAGTGAGTTGCACTCAAAAACTTAGAATATAAGAAACGCACAGTGTAGTACATAGTATATGAGTGAGTTGCACTGAAAAACTTAGAATATAAGAAACGCACAGTGTAGTACATAGTATATGAGTGAGTTGCACTGAAAAACTTAGAATTTACTGAAAAAGCCGCATTACACGAAATGCACAGTGTAGTACATAGTATATGAGTGAGTTGCACTGAAAAACTTAGAATATAAGAAACGCACAGTGTAGTACATAGTATATGAGTGAGTTGCACTGAAAAACTTAGAATTTACTGAAAAACCCGCATTACACGAAATGCACAGTGTAGTACATAGTATATGAGTGAGTTGCACTGATAAACTTAGAATATAAGAAACGCACAGTGTAGTACATAGTATATGAGTGAGTTGCACTGAAAAACTTAGAATATAAGAAACGCACAGTGTAGTACATAGTATATGAGTGAGTTGCACTGAAAAACTTAGAATATAAGAAACGCACAGTGTAGTACATAGTATATGAGTGAGTTGCACTGAAAAACTTAGAATATAAGAAACGCACAGTGTAGTACATAGTATATGAGTGAGTTGCACTGAAAAAATTAGAATATAAGAAACGCACAGTGTAGTACATAGTATATGAGTGAGTTGCACTGAAAAACTTAGAATATAAGAAACGCACACTGTAGTACATAGTATATGAGTGAGTTGCACTGAAAAACTTAGAATATAAGAAACGCACAGTGTAGTACATAGTATATGAGTGAGTTGCACTGAAAAACTTAGAATTTAAGAAACGCACAGTGTAGTACATAGTATATGAGTGAGTTGCACTGAAAAACTTAGAATATAAGAAACGCACAGTGTAGTACATAGTATATGAGTGAGATGCACTGAAAAACTTAGAATATAAGAAACGCACAATGTAGTACATAGTATATGAGTGAGTTGCACTGAAAAACTTAGAATATAAGAAACGCACAGTGTAGTACATAGTATATGAGTGAGTTGCACTGAAAAACTTAGAATTTACTGAAAAACCCGCATTACACGAAATGCACAGTGTAGTACATAGTATATGAGTGAGTTGCGCTGAAAAACTTAGAATATAAGAAACGCACAGTGTAGTACATAGTATATGAGTGAGTTGCACTGAAAAACTTAGAATATAAGAAACGCACATATAGTACATAGTATATGAATGAGTTGCACTGAAAAACTTAGAATTTACTGAAAAAATCGCATTACACGAAATGCACAGTGTAGTACATCGTATATGAGTGAGTTGCACTGAAAAACTTAGAATATAAGAAACGCACAGTGTAGTACATAGTATATGAGTGAGTTGCACTGAAAAACTTAGAATATAAGAAACGCACAGTGTAGTACATAGTATATGAGTGAGTTGCACTGAAAAACTTAGAATATAAGAAACGCACAGTGTAGTACATAGTATATGAGTGAGTTGCACTGAAAAACTTAGAATATAAGAAACGCACAGTGTATTACATAGTATATGAGTGAGTTGCCCTGAAAAACTTAGAATATAAGAAACGCACAGTGTAGTACATAGTATATGAGTGAGTTGCACTGAAAAACTTAGAATATAAGAAACGCACAGTGTAGTACATAGTATATGAGTGAGTTGCACTGAAAAACTTAGAATATAAGAAACGCACAGTGTAGTACATAGTATATGAGTGAGTTGCACTCAAAAACTTAGAATATAAGAAACGCACAGTGTAGTACATAGTATATGAGTGAGTTGCACTGAAAAACTTAGAATATAAGAAACGCACAGTGTAGTACATAGTATATGAGTGAGTTGCACTGAAAAACTTAGAATTTACTGAAAAAGCCGCATTACACGAAATGCACAGTGTAGTACATAGTATATGAGTGAGTTGCACTGAAAAACTTAGAATATAAGAAACGCACAGTGTAGTACATAGTATATGAGTGAGTTGCACTGAAAAACTTAGAATTTACTGAAAAACCCGCATTACACGAAATGCACAGTGTAGTACATAGTATATGAGTGAGTTGCACTGATAAACTTAGAATATAAGAAACGCACAGTGTAGTACATAGTATATGAGTGAGTTGCACTGAAAAACTTAGAATATAAGAAACGCACAGTGTAGTACATAGTATATGAGTGAGTTGCACTGAAAAACTTAGAATATAAGAAACGCACAGTGTAGTACATAGTATATGAGTGAGTTGCACTGAAAAACTTAGAATATAAGAAACGCACAGTGTAGTACATAGTATATGAGTGAGTTGCACTGAAAAAATTAGAATATAAGAAACGCACAGTGTAGTACATAGTATATGAGTGAGTTGCACTGAAAAACTTAGAATATAAGAAACGCACACTGTAGTACATAGTATATGAGTGAGTTGCACTGAAAAACTTAGAATATAAGAAACGCACAGTGTAGTACATAGTATATGAGTGAGTTGCACTGAAAAACTTAGAATTTAAGAAACGCACAGTGTAGTACATAGTATATGAGTGAGTTGCACTGAAAAACTTAGAATATAAGAAACGCACAGTGTAGTACATAGTATATGAGTGAGATGCACTGAAAAACTTAGAATATAAGAAACGCACAATGTAGTACATAGTATATGAGTGAGTTGCACTGAAAAACTTAGAATATAAGAAACGCACAGTGTAGTACATAGTATATGAGTGAGTTGCACTGAAAAACTTAGAATTTACTGAAAAACCCGCATTACACGAAATGCACAGTGTAGTACATAGTATATGAGTGAGTTGCGCTGAAAAACTTAGAATATAAGAAACGCACAGTGTAGTACATAGTATATGAGTGAGTTGCACTGAAAAACTTAGAATATAAGAAACGCACAGTGTAGTACATAGTATATGAGTGAGTTGCACTGAAAAACTTAGAATATAAGAAACGCACAGTGTAGTACATAGTATATGAGTGAGTTGCAATGAAAAACTTAGAATATAAGAAACGCACAGTGTAGTACATAGTATATGAGTGAGTTGCACTGAAAAACTTAGAATATAAGAAACGCACATATAGTACATAGTATATGAATGAGTTGCACTGAAAAACTTAGAATATAAGAAACGCACAGTGTAGTACATAGTATATGAGTGAGTTGCACTGAAAAACTTAGAATTTACTGAAAAACCCGCATTACACGAAATGCACAGTGTAGTACATAGTATATGAGTGAGTTGCACTGAAAAACTTAGAATATAAGAAACGCACAGTGTAGTACATAGTATATGAGTGAGTTGCACTGAAAAACTTAGAATATAAGAAACGCACAGTGTAGTACATAGTATATGAGTGAGTTGCACTGAAAAACTTAGAATATAAGAAACGCACAGTGTAGTACATAGTATATGAGTGAGTTGCACTGAAAAACTTAGAATATAAGAAACGCACAGTGTAGTACATAGTATATGAGTGAGTTGCACTGAAAAACTTAGAATATAAGAAACGCACAGTGTAGTACATAGTATATGAGTGAGTTGCACTGAAAAACTTAGAATATAAGAAACGCACAGTGTAGTACATAGTATATGAGTGAGTTGCACTGAAAAACTTAGAATATAAGAAACGCACAGTGTAGTACATAGTATATGAGTGAGTTGCACTGAAAAACTTAGAATATAAGAAACGCACAGTGTAGTACATAGTATATGAGTGAGTTGCACTGAAAAACTTAGAATATAAGAAACGCACAGTGTAGTACATAGTATATGAGTGAGTTGCACTGAAAAACTTAGAATTTAAGAAACGCACAGTGCAGTACATAGTATATGAGTGAGTTGCACTGAAAAACTTAGAATATAAGAAACGCACAGTGTAGTACATAGTATATGAGTGAGTTGCACTGAAAAACTTAGAATATACGAAACGCACAGTGTAGTACATAGTATATGAGTGAGTTGCACTGAAAAACTTAGAATATAAGAAACGCACAGTGTATTACATAGTATATGAGTGAGTTGCCCTGAAAAACTTAGAATATAAGAAACGCACAGTGTAGTACATAGTATATGAGTGAGTTGCACTGAAAAACTTAGAATTTACTGAAAAACCCGCATTACACGAAATGCACAGTGTAGTACATAGTATATGAGTGAGTTGCACTGATAAACTTAGAATATAAGAAACGCACAGTGTAGTACATAGTATATGAGTGAGTTGCACTGAAAAACTTAGAATATAAGAAACGCACAGTGTAGTACATAGTATATGAGTGAGTTGCACTGAAAAACTTAGAATATAAGAAACGCACAGTGTAGTACATAGTATATGAGTGAGTTGCACTGAAAAACTTAGAATATAAGAAACGCACAGTGTAGTACATAGTATATGAGTGAGTTGCACTGAAAAAATTAGAATATAAGAAACGAACAGTGTAGTACATAGTATATGAGTGAGTTGCACTGAAAAACTTAGAATATAAGAAACGCACACTGTAGTACATAGTATATGAGTGAGTTGCACTGAAAAACTTAGAATATAAGAAACGCACAGTGTAGTACATAGTATATGAGTGAGTTGCACTGAAAAACTTAGAATTTAAGAAACGCACAGTGTAGTACATAGTATATGAGTGAGTTGCACTGAAAAACTTAGAATATAAGAAACGCACAGTGTAGTACATAGTATATGAGTGAGATGCACTGAAAAACTTAGAATATAAGAAACGCACAATGTAGTACATAGTATATGAGTGAGTTGCACTGAAAAACTTAGAATATAAGAAACGCACAGTGTAGTACATAGTATATGAGTGAGTTGCACTGAAAAACTTAGAATTTACTGAAAAACCCGCATTACACGAAATGCACAGTGTAGTACATAGTATATGAGTGAGTTGCACTGAAAAACTTAGAATATAAGAAACGCACAGTGTAGTACATAGTATATGAGTGAGTTGCACTGAAAAACTTAGAATATAAGAAACGCACAGTGTAGTACATAGTATATGAGTGAGTTGCACTGAAAAACTTAGAATATAAGAAACGCACAGTGTAGTACATAGTATATGAGTGAGTTGCACTGAAAAACTTAGAATATAAGAAACGCACAGTGTAGTACATAGTATATGAGTGAGTTGCACTGAAAAACTTAGAATATAAGAAACGCACAGTGTAGTACATAGTATATGAGTGAGTTGCACTGAAAAACTTAGAATATAAGAAACGCACAGTGTAGTACATAGTATATGAGTGAGTTGCACTGAAAAACTTAGAATATAAGAAACGCACATATAGTACATAGTATATGAATGAGTTGCACTGAAAAACTTAGAATTTACTGAAAAAATCGCATTACACGAAATGCACAGTGTAGTACATCGTATATGAGTGAGTTGCACTGAAAAACTTAGAATATAAGAAACGCACAGTGTAGTACATAGTATATGAGTGAGTTGCACTGAAAAACTTAGAATTTACTGAAAAAATCGCATTACACGAAATGCACAGTGTAGTACATCGTATATGAGTGAGTTGCACTGAAAAACTTAGAATATAAGAAACGCACAGTGTAGTACATAGTATATGAGTGAGTTGCACTGAAAAACTTAGAATATAAGAAACGCACAGTGTAGTACATAGTATATGAGTGAGTTGCACTCAAAAACTTAGAATATGAGAAACGCACAGTGTAGTACATGGTATATGAGTGAGTTGCACTGAAAAACTTAGAATATAAGAAACGCACAGTGTAGTACATGGTATATGAGTGAGTTGCACTGAAAAACGTAGAATATAAGAAACGCACAGTGTAGTACATAGTATATGAGTGAGTTGCACTGAAAAACTTAGAATATAAGAAACGCACAGTGTAGTACATAGTATATGAGTGAGTTGCACTGAAAAACTTAGAATATAAGCAATGCACAGTGTAGTACATAGTATATGAGTGAGTTGCACTGAAAAACTTAGAATATAAGAAACGCACAGTGTAGTACATAGTATATGAGTGAGTTGCACTGAAAAACTTAGAATATAAGAAACGCACAGTGTAGTACATAGTATATGAGTGAGTTGCACTGAAAAACTTAGAATATAAGAAACGCACAGTGTAGTACATAGTATATGAGTGAGTTGCACTGAAAAACTTAGAATATAAGAAACGCACAGTGTAGTACATAGTATATGAGTGAGTTGCACTGAAAAACTTAGAATATAAGAAACGCACAGTGTAGTACATAGTATATGAGTGAGTTGCACTGAAAAACTTAGAATTTACTGAAAAAGCCGCATTACACGAAATGCACAGTGTAGTACATAGTATATGAGTGAGTTGCACTGAAAAACTTAGAATATAAGAAACGCACAGTGTAGTACATAGTATATGAGTGAGTTGCACTGAAAAACTTAGAATTTACTGAAAAACCCGCATTACACGAAATGCACAGTGTAGTACATAGTATATGAGTGAGTTGCACTGAAAAACTTAGAATATAAGAAACGCACAGTGTAGTACATAGTATATGAGTGAGTTGCACTGAAAAACTTAGAATTTAAGAAACGCACAGTGTAGTACATAGTATATGAGTGAGTTGCACTGAAAAACTTAGAATATAAGAAACGCACAGTGTAGTACATAGTATATGAGTGAGTTGCACTGAAAAACTTAGAATATAAGAAACGCACAGTGTAGTACATAGTATATGAGTGAGTTGCACTGAAAAACTTAGAATTTACTGAAAAACCCGCATTACACGAAATGCACAGTGTAGTACATAGTATATGAGTGAGTTGCACTGAAAAACTTAGAATATAAGAAACGCACAGTGTAGTACATAGTATATGAGTGAGTTGCACTGAAAAACTTAGAATATAAGAAACGCACAGTGTAGTACATAGTATATGAGTGAGTTGCACTGAAAAACTTAGAATATAAGAAACGCACAGTGTAGTACATAGTATATGAGTGAGTTGCACTGAAAAACTTAGAATATAAGAAACGCACAGTGTAGTACATAGTATATGAGTGAGTTGCACTGAAAAACGTAGAATATAAGAAACGCACAGTGTAGTACATAGTATATGAGTGAGTTGCACTGAAAAACTTAGAATATAAGAAACGCACAGTGTAGTACATAGTATATGAGTGAGTTGCACTGAAAAACTTAGAATATAAGAAACGCACATATAGTACATAGTATATGAATGAGTTGCACTGAAAAACTTAGAATTTACTGAAAAAATCGCATTACACGAAATGCACAGTGTAGTACATCGTATATGAGTGAGTTGCACTGAAAAACTTAGAATATAAGAAACGCACAGTGTAGTACATAGTATATGAGTGAGTTGCACTGAAAAACTTAGAATATAAGAAACGCACAGTGTAGTACATAGTATATGAGTGAGTTGCACTGAAAAACTTAGAATATAAGAAACGCACAGTGTAGTACATAGTATATGAGTGAGTTGCACTGAAAAACTTAGAATATAAGAAACGCACAGTGTATTACATAGTATATGAGTGAGTTGCCCTGAAAAACTTAGAATATAAGAAACGCACAGTGTAGTACATAGTATATGAGTGAGTTGCACTGAAAAACTTAGAATATAAGAAACGCACAGTGTAGTACATAGTATATGAGTGAGTTGCACTGAAAAACTTAGAATATAAGAAACGCACAGTGTAGTACATAGTATATGAGTGAGTTGCACTCAAAAACTTAGAATATAAGAAACGCACAGTGTAGTACATAGTATATGAGTGAGTTGCACTGAAAAACTTAGAATATAAGAAACGCACAGTGTAGTACATAGTATATGAGTGAGTTGCACTGAAAAACTTAGAATTTACTGAAAAAGCCGCATTACACGAAATGCACAGTGTAGTACATAGTATATGAGTGAGTTGCACTGAAAAACTTAGAATATAAGAAACGCACAGTGTAGTACATAGTATATGAGTGAGTTGCACTGAAAAACTTAGAATTTACTGAAAAACCCGCATTACACGAAATGCACAGTGTAGTACATAGTATATGAGTGAGTTGCACTGAAAAACTTAGAATATAAGAAACGCACAGTGTAGTACATAGTATATGAGTGAGTTGCACTGAAAAACTTAGAATATAAGAAACGCACAGTGTAGTACATAGTATATGAGTGAGTTGCACTGAAAAACTTAGAATATAAGAAACGCACAGTGTAGTACATAGTATATGAGTGAGTTGCACTGAAAAAATTAGAATATAAGAAACGCACAGTGTAGTACATAGTATATGAGTGAGTTGCACTGAAAAACTTAGAATATAAGAAACGCACACTGTAGTACATAGTATATGAGTGAGTTGCACTGAAAAACTTAGAATATAAGAAACGCACAGTGTAGTACATAGTATATGAGTGAGTTGCACTGAAAAACTTAGAATTTAAGAAACGCACAGTGTAGTACATAGTATATGAGTGAGTTGCACTGAAAAACTTAGAATATAAGAAACGCACAGTGTAGTACATAGTATATGAGTGAGATGCACTGAAAAACTTAGAATATAAGAAACGCACAATGTAGTACATAGTATATGAGTGAGTTGCACTGAAAAACTTAGAATATAAGAAACGCACAGTGTAGTACATAGTATATGAGTGAGTTGCACTGAAAAACTTAGAATTTACTGAAAAACCCGCATTACACGAAATGCACAGTGTAGTACATAGTATATGAGTGAGTTGCGCTGAAAAACTTAGAATATAAGAAACGCACAGTGTAGTACATAGTATATGAGTGAGTTGCACTGAAAAACTTAGAATATAAGAAACGCACAGTGTAGTACATAGTATATGAGTGAGTTGCACTGAAAAACTTAGAATATAAGAAACGCACAGTGTAGTACATAGTATATGAGTGAGTTGCAATGAAAAACTTAGAATATAAGAAACGCACAGTGTAGTACATAGTATATGAGTGAGTTGCACTGAAAAACTTAGAATATAAGAAACGCACATATAGTACATAGTATATGAATGAGTTGCACTGAAAAACTTAGAATATAAGAAACGCACAGTGTAGTACATAGTATATGAGTGAGTTGCACTGAAAAACTTAGAATTTACTGAAAAACCCGCATTACACGAAATGCACAGTGTAGTACATAGTATATGAGTGAGTTGCACTGAAAAACTTAGAATATAAGAAACGCACAGTGTAGTACATAGTATATGAGTGAGTTGCACTGAAAAACTTAGAATATAAGAAACGCACAGTGTAGTACATAGTATATGAGTGAGTTGCACTGAAAAACTTAGAATATAAGAAACGCACAGTGTAGTACATAGTATATGAGTGAGTTGCACTGAAAAACTTAGAATATAAGAAACGCACAGTGTAGTACATAGTATATGAGTGAGTTGCACTGAAAAACTTAGAATATAAGAAACGCACAGTGTAGTACATAGTATATGAGTGAGTTGCACTGAAAAACTTAGAATATAAGAAACGCACAGTGTAGTACATAGTATATGAGTGAGTTGCACTGAAAAACTTAGAATATAAGAAACGCACAGTGTAGTACATAGTATATGAGTGAGTTGCACTGAAAAACTTAGAATATAAGAAACGCACAGTGTAGTACATAGTATATGAGTGAGTTGCACTGAAAAACTTAGAATATAAGAAACGCACAGTGTAGTACATAGTATATGAGTGAGTTGCACTGAAAAACTTAGAATTTAAGAAACGCACAGTGCAGTACATAGTATATGAGTGAGTTGCACTGAAAAACTTAGAATATAAGAAACGCACAGTGTAGTACATAGTATATGAGTGAGTTGCACTGAAAAACTTAGAATATACGAAACGCACAGTGTAGTACATAGTATATGAGTGAGTTGCACTGAAAAACTTAGAATATAAGAAACGCACAGTGTATTACATAGTATATGAGTGAGTTGCCCTGAAAAACTTAGAATATAAGAAACGCACAGTGTAGTACATAGTATATGAGTGAGTTGCACTGAAAAACTTAGAATTTACTGAAAAACCCGCATTACACGAAATGCACAGTGTAGTACATAGTATATGAGTGAGTTGCACTGAAAAACTTAGAATATAAGAAACGCACAGTGTAGTACATAGTATATGAGTGAGTTGCACTGAAAAACTTAGAATATAAGAAACGCACAGTGTAGTACATAGTATATGAGTGAGTTGCACTGAAAAACTTAGAATATAAGAAACGCACAGTGTAGTACATAGTATATGAGTGAGTTGCACTGAAAAACTTAGAATATAAGAAACGCACAGTGTAGTACATAGTATATGAGTGAGTTGCACTGAAAAAATTAGAATATAAGAAACGCACAGTGTAGTACATAGTATATGAGTGAGTTGCACTGAAAAACTTAGAATATAAGAAACGCACAGTGTAGTACATAGTATATGAGTGAGTTGCACTGAAAAACTTAGAATATAAGAAACGCACAGTGTAGTACATAGTATATGAGTGAGTTGCACTGAAAAACTTAGAATTTAAGAAACGCACAGTGTAGTACATAGTATATGAGTGAGTTGCACTGAAAAACTTAGAATATAAGAAACGCACAGTGTAGTACATAGTATATGAGTGAGATGCACTGAAAAACTTAGAATATAAGAAACGCACAATGTAGTACATAGTATATGAGTGAGTTGCACTGAAAAACTTAGAATATAAGAAACGCACAGTGTAGTACATAGTATATGAGTGAGTTGCACTGAAAAACTTAGAATTTACTGAAAAACCCGCATTACACGAAATGCACAGTGTAGTACATAGTATATGAGTGAGTTGCACTGAAAAACTTAGAATATAAGAAACGCACAGTGTAGTACATAGTATATGAGTGAGTTGCACTGAAAAACTTAGAATATAAGAAACGCACAGTGTAGTACATAGTATATGAGTGAGTTGCACTGAAAAACTTAGAATATAAGAAACGCACAGTGTAGTACATAGTATATGAGTGAGTTGCACTGAAAAACTTAGAATATAAGAAACGCACAGTGTAGTACATAGTATATGAGTGAGTTGCACTGAAAAACTTAGAATATAAGAAACGCACAGTGTAGTACATAGTATATGAGTGAGTTGCACTGAAAAACTTAGAATATAAGAAACGCACAGTGTAGTACATAGTATATGAGTGAGTTGCACTGAAAAACTTAGAATATAAGAAACGCACATATAGTACATAGTATATGAATGAGTTGCACTGAAAAACTTAGAATTTACTGAAAAAATCGCATTACACGAAATGCACAGTGTAGTACATCGTATATGAGTGAGTTGCACTGAAAAACTTAGAATATAAGAAACGCACAGTGTAGTACATAGTATATGAGTGAGTTGCACTGAAAAACTTAGAATATAAGAAACGCACAGTGTAGTACATAGTATATGAGTGAGTTGCACTGAAAAACTTAGAATATAAGAAACGCACAGTGTAGTACATAGTATATGAGTGAGTTGCACTGAAAAACTTAGAATATAAGAAACGCACACTGTAGTACATAGTATATGAGTGAGTTGCACTGAAAAACTTAGAATATAAGAAACGCACAGTGTAGTACATAGTATATGAGTGAGTTGCACTGAAAAACTTAGAATATAAGAAACGCACAGTGTAGTACATAGTATATGAGTGAGTTGCACTGAAAAACTTAGAATATAAGAAACGCACAGTGTAGTACATAGTATATGAGTGAGTTGCACTCAAAAACTTAGAATATGAGAAACGCACTGTGTAGTACATGGTATATGAGTGAGTTGCACTGAAAAACTTAGAATATAAGAAACGCACAGTGTAGTACATAGTATATGAGTGAGTTGCACTGAAAAACTTAGAATATAAGAAACGCACAGTGTAGTACATAGTATATGAGTGAGTTGCACTGAAAAACTTAGAATATAAGAAACGCACAGTGTAGTACATAGTATATGATTGAGTTGCACTGAAAAACTTAGAATATAAGAAACGCACAGTGTAGTACATAGTATATGAGTGAGTTGCACTGAAAAACTTAGAATATAAGAAACGCACAGTGTAGTACATAGTATATGAGTGAGTTGCACTGAAAAACTTAGAATATAAGAAAAGCACAGTGTAGTACATAGTATATGAGTGAGTTGCACTGAAAAACTTAGAATATAAGAAACGCACAGTGTAGTACATAGTATATGAGTGAGTTGCACTGAAAAACTTAGAATATAAGAAACGCACAGTGTAGTACATAGTATATGAGTGAGTTGCACTGAAAAACTTAGAATTTACTGAAAAAGCCGCATTACACGAAATGCACAGTGTAGTACATAGTATATGAGTGAGTTGCACTGAAAAACTTAGAATATAAGAAACGCACAGTGTAGTACATAGTATATGAGTGAGTTGCACTGAAAAACTTAGAATTTACTGAAAAACCCGCATTACACGAAATGCACAGTGTAGTACATAGTATATGAGTGACTTGCACTGAAAAACTTAGAATATAAGAAACGCACAGTGTAGTACATAGTATATGAGTGAGTTGCACTGAAAAACTTAGAATTTAAGAAACGCACAGTGTAGTACATAGTATATGAGTGAGTTGCACTGAAAAACTTAGAATATAAGAAACGCACAGTGTAGTACATAGTATATGAGTGAGTTGCAATCAAAAACTTAGAATATAAGAAACGCACAGTGTAGTACATAGTATATGAGTGAGTTGCACTGAAAAACTTAGAATTTAAGAAACGCACAGTTTAGTACATAGTATATGAGTGAGTTGCACTGAAAAACTTAGAATATAAGAAACGCACAGTGTAGTATATAGTATATGAGTGAGTTGCACTGAAAAACTTAGAATATAAGAAACGCACATTGTAGTACATAGTATATGAGTGAGTTGCACTCAAAAAATTAGAATATAAGAAACGCACATATAGTACATAGTATATGAATGAGTTGCACTGAAAAACTTAGAATTTACTGAAAAAATCGCATTACACGAAATGCACAGTGTAGTACATCATATAAGAGTGAGTTGCACTGAAAAACTTAGAATATAAGAAACGCACAGTGTAGTACATAGTATATGAGTGAGTTGCACTGAAAAACTTAGAATATAAGAAACGCACAGTGTAGTACATAGTATATGAGTGAGTTGCACTCAAAAACTTAGAATATAAGAAACGCACAGTGTAGTACATAGTATATGAGTGAGTTGCACTGAAAAACTTAGAATTTAAGAAACGCACAGTGTAGTACATAGTATATGAGTGAGTTGCACTGAAAAACTTAGAATATAAGAAACGCACAGTGTAGTATATAGTATATGAGTGAGTTGCACTGAAAAACTTAGAATATAAGAAACGCACAGTGTAGTACATAGTATATGAGTGAGTTGCACTCAAAAAATTAGAATATAAGAAACGCACATATAGTACATATTATATGAATGAGTTGCACTGAAAAACTTAGAATTTACTGAAAAAATCGCATTACACGAAATGCACAGTGTAGTACATCGTATATGAGTGAGTTGCACTGAAAAACTTAGAATATAAGAAACGCACAGTGTAGTACATAGTATATGAGTGAGTTGCACTGAAAAACTTAGAATATAAGAAACGCACAGTGTAGTACATAGTATATGAGTGAGTTGCACTGAAAAACTTAGAATATAAGAAACGCACAGTGTAGTACATAGTATATGAGTGAGTTGCACTCAAAAACTTAGAATATGAGAAACACACAGTGTAGTACATGGTATATGAGTGAGTTGCACTGAAAAACTTAGAATATAAGAAACGCACAGTGTAGTACATGGTATATGAGTGAGTTGCACTGAAAAACTTAGAATATAAGAAACGCACAGTGTAGTACATAGTATATGAGTGAGTTGCACTGAAAAACTTAGAATATAAGCAACGCACAGTGTAGTACATAGTATATGAGTGAGTTGCACTGAAAAACTTAGAATATAAGAAACGCACAGTGTAGTACATAGTATATGAGTGAGTTGCACTGAAAAACTTAGAATATAAGAAACGCACAGTGTAGTACATAGTATATGAGTGAGTTGCACTGAAAAACTTAGAATATAAGAAACGCACAGTGTAGTACATAGTATATGAGTGAGTTGCACTGAAAAACTTAGAATATAAGAAACGCACAGTGTAGTACATAGTATATGAGTGAGTTGCACTGAAAAACTTAGAATATAAGAAACGCACAGTGTAGTACATAGTATATGAGTGAGTTGCACTGAAAAACTTAGAATTTACTGAAAAAGCCGCATTACACGAAATGCACAGTGTAGTACATAGTATATGAGTGAGTTGCACTGAAAAACTTAGAATATAAGAAACGCACAGTGTAGTACATAGTATATGAGTGAGTTGCACTGAAAAACTTAGAATTTACTGAAAAACCCGCATTACACGAAATGCACAGTGTAGTACATAGTATATGAGTGAGTTGCACTGAAAAACTTAGAATATAAGAAACGCACAGTGTAGTACATAGTATATGAGTGAGTTGCACTGAAAAACTTAGAATTTAAGAAACGCACAGTGTAGTACATAGTATATGAGTGAGTTGCACTGAAAAACTTAGAATATAAGAAACGCACAGTGTAGTACATAGTATATGAGTGAGTTGCACTGAAAAACTTAGAATGTACGAAACGCACAGTGTAGTACATAGTATATGAGTGAGTTGCACTGAAAAACTTAGAATATAAGAAACGCACAGTGTATTACATAGTATATGAGTGAGTTGCCCTGAAAAACTTAGAATATAAGAAACGCACAGTGTAGTACATAGTATATGAGTGAGTTGCACTGAAAAACTTAGAATTTACTGAAAAACCCGCATTACACGAAATGCACAGTGTAGTACATAGTATATGAGTGAGTTGCACTGAAAAACTTAGAATATAAGAAACGCACAGTGTAGTACATAGTATATGAGTGAGTTGCACTGAAAAACTTAGAATATAAGAAACGCACAGTGTAGTACATAGTATATGAGTGAGTTGCACTGAAAAACTTAGAATATAAGAAACGCACAGTGTAGTACATAGTATATGAGTGAGTTGCACTGAAAAACTTAGAATATAAGAAACGCACAGTGTAGTACATAGTATATGAGTGAGTTGCACTGAAAAACTTAGAATATAAGAAACGCACAGTGTAGTACATAGTATATGAGTGAGTTGCACTGAAAAACTTAGAATATAAGAAACGCACACTGTAGTACATAGTATATGAGTGAGTTGCACTGAAAAACTTAGAATATAAGAAACGCACAGTGTAGTACATAGTATATGAGTGAGTTGCACTGAAAAACTTAGAATTTAAGAAACGCACAGTGTAGTACATAGTATATGAGTGAGTTGCACTGAAAAACTTAGAATATAAGAAACGCACAGTGTAGTACAGAGTATATGAGTGAGATGCACTGAAAAACTTAGAATATAAGAAACGCACAATGTAGTACATAGTATATGAGTGAGTTGCACTGAAAAACTTAGAATATAAGAAACGCACAGTGTAGTACATAGTATATGAGTGAGTTGCACTGAAAAACTTAGAATTTACTGAAAAACCCGCATTACACGAAATGCACAGTGTAGTACATAGTATATGAGTGAGTTGCACTGAAAAACTTAGAATATAAGAAACGCACAGTGTAGTACATAGTATATGAGTGAGTTGCACTGAAAAACTTAGAATATAAGAAACGCACAGTGTAGTACATAGTATATGAGTGAGTTGCACTGAAAAACTTAGAATATAAGAAACGCACAGTGTAGTACATAGTATATGAGTGAGTTGCAATGAAAAACTTAGAATATAAGAAACGCACAGTGTAGTACATAGTATATGAGTGAGTTGCACTGAAAAACTTAGAATATAAGAAACGCACATATAGTACATAGTATATGAATGAGTTGCACTGAAAAACTTAGAATATAAGAAACGCACAGTGTAGTACATAGTATATGAGTGAGTTGCACTGAAAAACTTAGAATTTACTGAAAAACCCGCATTACACGAAATGCACAGTGTAGTACATAGTATATGAGTGAGTTGCACTGAAAAACTTAGAATATAAGAAACGCACAGTGTAGTACATAGTATATGAGTGAGTTGCACTGAAAAACTTAGAATATAAGAAACGCACAGTGTAGTACATAGTATATGAGTGAGTTGCACTGAAAAACTTAGAATTTAAGAAACGCACAGTGTAGTACATAGTATATGAGTGAGTTGCACTGAAAAACTTAGAATATAAGAAACGCACAGTGTAGTACAGAGTATATGAGTGAGATGCACTGAAAAACTTAGAATATAAGAAACGCACAATGTAGTACATAGTATATGAGTGAGTTGCACTGAAAAACTTAGAATATAAGAAACGCACAGTGTAGTACATAGTATATGAGTGAGTTGCACTGAAAAACTTAGAATTTACTGAAAAACCCGCATTACACGAAATGCACAGTGTAGTACATAGTATATGAGTGAGTTGCACTGAAAAACTTAGAATATAAGAAACGCACAGTGTAGTACATAGTATATGAGTGAGTTGCACTGAAAAACTTAGAATATAAGAAACGCACAGTGTAGTACATAGTATATGAGTGAGTTGCACTGAAAAACTTAGAATATAAGAAACGCACAGTGTAGTACATAGTATATGAGTGAGTTGCAATGAAAAACTTAGAATATAAGAAACGCACAGTGTAGTACATAGTATATGAGTGAGTTGCACTGAAAAACTTAGAATATAAGAAACGCACATATAGTACATAGTATATGAATGAGTTGCACTGAAAAACTTAGAATATAAGAAACGCACAGTGTAGTACATAGTATATGAGTGAGTTGCACTGAAAAACTTAGAATTTACTGAAAAACCCGCATTACACGAAATGCACAGTGTAGTACATAGTATATGAGTGAGTTGCACTGAAAAACTTAGAATATAAGAAACGCACAGTGTAGTACATAGTATATGAGTGAGTTGCACTGAAAAACTTAGAATATAAGAAACGCACAGTGTAGTACATAGTATATGAGTGAGTTGCACTGAAAAACTTAGAATATAAGAAACGCACAGTGTAGTACATAGTATATGAGTGAGTTGCACTGAAAAACTTAGAATATAAGAAACGCACAGTGTAGTACATAGTATATGAGTGAGTTGCACTGAAAAACTTAGAATATAAGAAACGCACAGTGTAGTACATAGTATATGAGTGAGTTGCACTGAAAAACTTAGAATATAAGAAACGCACAGTGTAGTACATAGTATATGAGTGAGTTGCACTGAAAAACTTAGAATATAAGAAACGCACAGTGTAGTACATAGTATATGAGTGAGTTGCACTGAAAAACTTAGAATATAAGAAACGCACAGTGTAGTACATAGTATATGAGTGAGTTGCACTGAAAAACTTAGAATATAAGAAACGCACAGTGTAGTACATAGTATATGAGTGAGTTGCACTGAAAAACTTAGAATTTAAGAAACGCACAGTGTAGTACATAGTATATGAGTGAGTTGCACTGAAAAACTTAGAATATAAGAAACGCACAGTGTAGTACATAGTATATGAGTGAGTTGCACTGAAAAACTTAGAATATACGAAACGCACAGTGTAGTACATAGTATATGAGTGAGTTGCACTGAAAAACTTAGAATATAAGAAACGCACAGTGTAGTACATAGTATATGAGTGAGTTGCCCTGAAAAACTTAGAATATAAGAAACGCACAGTGTAGTACATAGTATATGAGTGAGTTGCACTGAAAAACTTAGAATTTACTGAAAAACCCGCATTACACGAAATGCACAGTGTAGTACATAGTATATGAGTGAGTTGCACTGAAAAACTTAGAATATAAGAAACGCACAGTGTAGTACATAGTATATGAGTGAGTTGCAATGAAAAACTTAGAATATAAGAAACGCACAGTGTAGTACATAGTATATGAGTGAGTTGCACTGAAAAACTTAGAATATAAGAAACGCACAGTGTAGTACATAGTATATGAGTGAGTTGCACTGAAAAACTTAGAATATAAGAAACGCACAGTGTAGTACATAGTATATGAGTGAGTTGCACTGAAAAAATTAGAATATAAGAAACGCACAGTGTAGTACATAGTATATGAGTGAGTTGCACTGAAAAACTTAGAATATAAGAAACGCACAGTGTAGTACATAGTATATGAGTGAGTTGCACTGAAAAACTTAGAATATAAGAAACGCACAGTGTAGTACATAGTATATGAGTGAGTTGCACTGAAAAACTTAGAATTTAAGAAACGCACAGTGTAGTACATAGTATATGAGTGAGTTGCACTGAAAAACTTAGAATATAAGAAACGCACAGTGTAGTACATAGTATATGAGTGAGATGCACTGAAAAACTTAGAATATAAGAAACGCACAATGTAGTACATAGTATATGAGTGAGTTGCACTGAAAAACTTAGAATATAAGAAACGCACAGTGTAGTACATAGTATATGAGTGAGTTGCACTGAAAAACTTAGAATTTACTGAAAAACCCGCATTACACGAAATGCACAGTGTAGTACATAGTATATGAGTGAGTTGCACTGAAAAACTTAGAATATAAGAAACGCACAGTGTAGTACATAGTATATGAGTGAGTTGCACTGAAAAACTTAGAATATAAGAAACGCACAGTGTAGTACATAGTATATGAGTGAGTTGCACTGAAAAACTTAGAATATAAGAAACGCACAGTGTAGTACATAGTATATGAGTGAGTTGCACTGAAAAACTTAGAATATAAGAAACGCACAGTGTAGTACATAGTATATGAGTGAGTTGCACTGAAAAACTTAGAATATAAGAAACGCACAGTGTAGTACATAGTATATGAGTGAGTTGCACTGAAAAACTTAGAATATAAGAAACGCACATATAGTACATAGTATATGAATGAGTTGCACTGAAAAACTTAGAATTTACTGAAAAAATCGCATTACACGAAATGCACAGTGTAGTACATCGTATATGAGTGAGTTGCACTGAAAAACTTAGAATATAAGAAACGCACAGTGTAGTACATAGTATATGAGTGAGTTGCACTGAAAAACTTAGAATATAAGAAACGCACAGTGTAGTACATAGTATATGAGTGAGTTGCACTGAAAAACTTAGAATATAAGAAACGCACAGTGTAGTACATAGTATATGAGTGAGTTGCACTCAAAAACTTAGAATATGAGAAACGCACAGTGTAGTACATGGTATATGAGTGAGTTGCACTGAAAAACTTAGAATATAAGAAAGCACAGTGTAGTACATGGTATATGAGTGAGTTGCACTGAAAAACTTAGAATATAAGAAACGCACAGTGTAGTACATAGTATATGAGTGAGTTGCACTGAAAAACTTAGAATGTAAGCAACGCACAGTGTAGTACATAGTATATGAGTGAGTTGCACTGAAAAACTTAGAATATAAGAAACGCACAGTGTAGTACATAGTATATGAGTGAGTTGCACTGAAAAACTTAGAATATAAGAAACGCACAGTGTAGTACATAGTATATGAGTGAGTTGCACTGAAAAACGTAGAATATAAGAAACGCACAGTGTAGTACATAGTATATGAGTGAGTTGCACTGAAAAACTTAGAATATAAGAAACGCACAGTGTAGTACATAGTATATGAGTGAGTTGCACTGAAAAACTTAGAATATAAGAAACGCACAGTGTAGTACATAGTATATGAGTGAGTTGCACTGAAAAACTTAGAATTTACTGAAAAAGCCGCATTACACGAAATGCACAGTGTAGTACATAGTATATGAGTGAGATGCACTGAAAAACTTAGAATATAAGAAACGCACAGTGTAGTACATAGTATATGAGTGAGTTGCACTGAAAAACTTAGAATTTACTGAAAAACCCGCATTACACGAAATGCACAGTGTAGTACATAGTATATGAGTGAGTTGCACTGAAAAACTTAGAATATAAGAAACGC
Source organism: Mus caroli (assembly GCF_978045245.1). Taxonomy (NCBI): domain Eukaryota; kingdom Metazoa; phylum Chordata; class Mammalia; order Rodentia; family Muridae; genus Mus; species Mus caroli. The sequence continues at coordinate 4,297,110 of NW_028227280.1, forward strand.
ACAGTGTAGTACATAGTATATGAGTGAGTTGCACTGAAAAACTTAGAATATAAGAAACGCACAGTGTAGTACATAGTATATGAGTGAGTTGCACTGAAAAACTTAGAATATAAGAAACGCACAGTGTAGTACATAGTATATGAGTGAGTTGCACTGAAAAACTTAGAATATAAGAAACGCACAGTGTAGTACATAGTATATGAGTGAGTTGCACTGAAAAACTTAGAATATAAGAAACGCACAGTGTAGTACATAGTATATGAGTGAGTTGCACTGAAAAACTTAGAATATAAGAAACGCACAGTGTAGTACATAGTATATGAGTGAGTTGCACTGAAAAACTTAGAATATAAGAAACGCACAGTGTAGTACATAGTATATGAGTGAGTTGCACTGAAAAACTTAGAATTTAAGAAACGCACAGTGTAGTACATAGTATATGAGTGAGTTGCACTGAAAAACTTAGAATATAAGAAACGCACAGTGTAGTACATAGTATATGAGTGAGTTGCACTGAAAAACTTAGAATATACGAAACGCACAGTGTAGTACATAGTATATGAGTGAGTTGCACTGAAAAACTTAGAATATAAGAAACGCACAGTGTATTACATAGTATATGAGTGAGTTGCCCTGAAAAACTTAGAATATAAGAAACGCACAGTGTAGTACATAGTATATGAGTGAGTTGCACTGAAAAACTTAGAATATAAGAAACGCAGTGTGTAGTACATAGTATATGAGTGAGTTGCACTGAAAAACTTAGAATTTCCTGAAAAACCCGCATTACACGAAATGCACAGTGTAGTACATAGTATATGAGTGAGTTGCACTGAAAAACTTAGAATATAAGAAACGCACAGTGTAGTACATCGTATATGAGTGAGTTGCACTGAAAAACTTAGAATATAAGAAACGCACAGTGTAGTACATAGTATATGAGTGAGTTGCACTGAAAAACTTAGAATATAAGAAACGCACAGTGTAGTACATAGTATATGAGTGAGTTGCAATGAAAAATTTTGAATATAAGAAACGCACAGTGTAGTACATAGTATATGAGTGAGTTGCACTGAAAAACTTAGAATATAAGAAACACACATATAGTACATAGTATATGAATGAGTTGCACTGAAAAACTTAGAATATAAGAAACGCACAGTGTAGTACATAGTATATGAGTGAGTTGCACTGAAAAACTTAGTATTTACTGAAAAACCCGCATTACACGAAATGCACAGTGTAGTACATAGTATATGAGTGAGTTGCACTGAAAAACTTAGAATATAAGAAACGCACAGTGTAGTACATAGTATATGAGTGAGTTGCACTGAAAAACTTAGAATATAAGAAACGCAGAGTGTAGTACATAGTATATGAGTGAGTTGCACTGAAAAACTTAGAATATAAGAAACGCAGAGTGTAGTACATAGTATATGAGTGAGTTGCACTGAAAAACTTAGAATATAAGAAACGCACAGTGTAGTACATAGTATATGAGTGAGTTGCACTGAAAAACTTAGAATATAAGAAACGCACAGTGTAGTACATAGTATATGAGTGAGTTGCACTGAAAAACTTAGAATATAAGAAACGCACAGTGTAGTACATAGTATATGAGTGAGTTGCACTGAAAAACATAGAATATAAGAAACGCACAGTGTAGTACATAGTATATGAGTGAGTTGCACTGAAAAACTTAGAATATAAGAAACGCACAGTGTAGTACATAGTATATGAGTGAGTTGCACTGAAAAACTTAGAATATAAGAAACGCACAGTGTAGTACATAGTATATGAGTGAGTTGCACTGAAAAATTTAGAATTTAAGAAACGCACAGTGTAGTACATAGTATATGAGTGAGTTGCACTCAAAAACTTAGAATATAAGAAACGCACAGTGTAGTACATAGTATATGAGTGAGTTGCACTGAAAAACTTAGAATATACGAAACGCACAGTGTAGTACATAGTATATGAGTGAGTTGCACTGAAAAACTTAGAATATAAGAAACGCACAGTGTATTACATAGTATATGAGTGAGTTGCCCTGAAAAACTTAGAATATAAGAAACGCACAGTGTAGTACATAGTATATGAGTGAGTTGCACTGAAAAACTTAGAATATAAGAAACGCACAGTGTAGTACATAGTATATGAGTGAGTTGCACTGAAAAAATTAGAATATAAGAAACGCACAGTGTAGTACATAGTATATGAGTGAGTTGCACTGAAAAACTTAGAATATAAGAAACGCACAGTGTAGTACATAGTATATGAGTGAGTTGCAATGAAAAATTTAGAATATAAGAAACGCACAGTGTAGTACATAGTATATGAGTGAGTTGCACTGAAAAACTTAGAATATAAGAAACGCACATATAGTACATAGTATATGAATGAGTTGCACTGAAAAACTTAGAATATAAGAAACGCACAGTGTAGTACATAGTATATGAGTGAGTTGCACTGAAAAACTTAGTATTTACTGAAAAACCCGCATTACACGAAATGCACAGTGTAGTACATAGTATATGAGTGAGTTGCACTGAAAAACTTAGAATATAAGAAACGCACAGTGTAGTACATAGTATATGAGTGAGTTGCACTGAAAAACTTAGAATATAAGAAACGCAGAGTGTAGTACATAGTATATGAGTGAGTTGCACTGAAAAACTTAGAATATAAGAAACGCAGAGTGTAGTACATAGTATATGAGTGAGTTGCACTGAAAAACTTAGAATATAAGAAACGCACAGTGTAGTACATAGTATATGAGTGAGTTGCACTGAAAAACTTAGAATATAAGAAACGCACAGTGTAGTACATAGTATATGAGTGAGTTGCACTGAAAAACTTAGAATATAAGAAACGCACAGTGTAGTACATAGTATATGAGTGAGTTGCACTGAAAAACTTAGAATATAAGAAACGCACAGTGTAGTACATAGTATATGAGTGAGTTGCACTGAAAAACTTAGAATATAAGAAACGCACAGTGTAGTACATAGTATATGAGTGAGTTGCACTGAAAAACTTAGAATATAAGAAACGCACAGTGTAGTACATAGTATATGAGTGAGTTGCACTGAAAAACTTAGAATTTAAGAAACGCACAGTGTAGTACATAGTATATGAGTGAGTTGCACTCAAAAACTTAGAATATAAGAAACGCACAGTGTAGTACATAGTATATGAGTGAGTTGCACTGAAAAACTTAGAATATACGAAACGCACAGTGTAGTACATAGTATATGAGTGAGTTGCACTGAAAAACTTAGAATATAAGAAACGCACAGTGTATTACATAGTATATGAGTGAGTTGCCCTGAAAAACTTAGAATATAAGAAACGCACAGTGTAGTACATAGTATATGAGTGAGTTGCACTGAAAAACTTAGAATATAAGAAACGCACAGTGTAGTACATAGTATATGAGTGAGTTGCACTGAAAAACTTAGAATATAAGAAACGCACAGTGTAGTACATAGTATATGAGTGAGTTGCACTGAAAAACTTAGAATATAAGAAACGCACAGTGTAGTACATAGTATATGAGTGAGTTGCACTGAAAAACTTAGAATATAAGAAACGCACAGTGTAGTACATAGTATATGAGTGAGTTGCACTGAAAAACTTAGAATATAAGAAACGCACAGTGTAGTACATAGTATATGAGTGAGTTGCACTGAAAAACTTAGAATATAAGAAACGCACAGTGTAGTACATAGTATATGAGTGAGTTGCACTGAAAAACTTAGAATATAAGAAACGCACAGTGTAGTACATAGTATATGAGTGAGTTGCACTGAAAAACTTAGAATATAAGAAACGCACAGTGTAGTACATAGTATATGAGTGAGTTGCACTGAAAAACTTAGAATATAAGAAACGCACACTGTAGTACATAGTATATGAGTGAGTTGCACTGAAAAACTTAGAATATAAGAAACGCACAGTGTAGTACATAGTATATGAGTGAGTTGCACTGAAAAACTTAGAATATAAGAAACGCACATATAGTACATAGTATATGAATGAGTTGCACTGAAAAACTTAGAATTTACTGAAAAAATCGCATTACACGAAATGCACAGTGTAGTACATCGTATATGAGTGAGTTGCACTGAAAAACTTAGAATATAAGAAACGCACAGTGTAGTACATAGTATATGAGTGAGTTGCACTGAAAAACTTAGAATATAAGAAACGCACAGTGTAGTACATAGTATATGAGTGAGTTGCACTGAAAAACTTAGAATATAAGAAACGCACAGTGTAGTACATAGTATATGAGTGAGATGCACTGAAAAACTTAGAATATAAGAAACGCACAATGTAGTACATAGTATATGAGTGAGTTGCACTGAAAAACTTAGAATATAAGAAACGCACAGTGTAGTACATAGTATATGAGTGAGTTGCACTGAAAAACTTAGAATTTACTGAAAAACCCGCATTACACGAAATGCACAGTGTAGTACATAGTATATGAGTGAGTTGCACTGAAAAACTTAGAATATAAGAAACGCACAGTGTAGTACATAGTATATGAGTGAGTTGCACTGAAAAACTTAGAATATAAGAAACGCACAGTGTAGTACATAGTATATGAGTTGCACTGAAAAACTTAGAATATAAGAAACGCACAGTGTAGTACATAGTATATGAGTGAGTTGCACTGAAAAACTTAGAATATAAGAAACGCACAGTGTAGTACATAGTATATGAGTGAGTTGCACTGAAAAACTTAGAATATAAGAAACGCACAGTGTAGTACATAGTATATGAGTGAGTTGCACTGAAAAACTTAGAATATAAGAAACGCACAGTGTAGTACATAGTATATGAGTGAGTTGCACTGAAAAACTTAGAATATAAGAAACGCACATATAGTACATAGTATATGAATGAGTTGCACTGAAAAACTTAGAATTTACTGAAAAAATCGCATTACACGAAATGCACAGTGTAGTACATCGTACATGAGTGAGTTGCACTGAAAAACTTAGAATATAAGAAACGCACAGTGTAGTACATAGTATATGAGTGAGTTGCACTGAAAAACTTAGAATATAAGAAACGCACAGTGTAGTACATAGTATATGAGTGAGTTGCACTGAAAAACTTAGAATATAAGAAACGCACAGTGTAGTACATAGTATATGAGTGAGTTGCACTCAAAAACTTAGAATATGAGAAACGCACAGTGTAGTACATGGTATATGAGTGAGTTGCACTGAAAAACTTAGAATATAAGAAACGCACAGTGTAGTACATGGTATATGAGTGAGTTGCACTGAAAAACTTAGAATATAAGAAACGCACAGTGTAGTACATAGTATATGAGTGAGTTGCACTGAAAAACTTAGAATATAAGCAACGCACAGTGTAGTACATAGTATATGAGTGAGTTGCACTGAAAAACTTAGAATATAAGAAACGCACAGTGTAGTACATAGTATATGAGTGAGTTGCACTGAAAAACTTAGAATATAAGAAACGCACAGTGTAGTACATAGTATATGAGTGAGTTGCACTGAAAAACGTAGAATATAAGAAACGCACAGTGTAGTACATAGTATATGAGTGAGTTGCACTGAAAAACTTAGAATATAAGAAACGCACAGTGTAGTACATAGTATATGAGTGAGTTGCACTGAAAAACTTAGAATATAAGAAACGCACAGTGTAGTACATAGTATATGAGTGAGTTGCACTGAAAAACTTAGAATTTACTGAAAAAGCCGCATTACACGAAATGCACAGTGTAGTACATAGTATATGAGTGAGTTGCACTGAAAAACTTAGAATATAAGAAACGCACAGTGTAGTACATAGTATATGAGTGAGTTGCACTGAAAAACTTAGAATTTACTGAAAAACCCGCATTACACGAAATGCACAGTGTAGTACATAGTATATGAGTGAGTTGCACTGAAAAACTTAGAATATAAGAAACGCACAGTGTAGTACATAGTATATGAGTGAGTTGCACTGAAAAACTTAGAATTTAAGAAACGCACAGTGTAGTACATAGTATATGAGTGAGTTGCACTGAAAAACTTAGAATATAAGAAACGCACAGTGTAGTACATAGTATATGAGTGAGTTGCACTGAAAAACTTAGAATATAAGAAACGCACAGTGTAGTACATAGTATATGAGTGAGTTGCACTGAAAAACTTAGAATATAAGAAACGCACAGTGTAGTACATAGTATATGAGTGAGTTGCACTGAAAAACTTAGAATATAAGAAACGCACAGTGTAGTACATAGTATATGAGTGAGTTGCACTGAAAAACTTAGAATATAAGAAACGCACAGTGTAGTACATAGTATATGAGTGAGTTGCACTGAAAAACTTAGAATTTAAGAAACGCACAGTGTAGTACATAGTATATGAGTGAGTTGCACTGAAAAACTTAGAATATAAGAAACGCACAGTGTAGTACATAGTATATGAGTGAGTTGCACTGAAAAACTTAGAATATACGAAACGCACAGTGTAGTACATAGTATATGAGTGAGTTGCACTGAAAAACTTAGAATATAAGAAACGCACAGTGTATTACATAGTATATGAGTGAGTTGCCCTGAAAAACTTAGAATATAAGAAACGCACAGTGTAGTACATAGTATATGAGTGAGTTGCACTGAAAAACTTAGAATATAAGAAACGCAGTGTGTAGTACATAGTATATGAGTGAGTTGCACTGAAAAACTTAGAATTTCCTGAAAAACCCGCATTACACGAAATGCACAGTGTAGTACATAGTATATGAGTGAGTTGCACTGAAAAACTTAGAATATAAGAAACGCACAGTGTAGTACATAGTATATGAGTGAGTTGCACTGAAAAACTTAGAATATAAGAAACGCACAGTGTAGTACATAGTATATGAGTGAGTTGCACTGAAAAACTTAGAATATAAGAAACGCACAGTGTAGTACATAGTATATGAGTGAGTTGCAATGAAAAATTTAGAATATAAGAAACGCACAGTGTAGTAAATAGTATATGAGTGAGTTGCACTGAAAAACTTAGAATATAAGAAACGCACATATAGTACATAGTATATGAATGAGTTGCACTGAAAAACTTAGAATATAAGAAACGCACAGTGTAGTACATAGTATATGAGTGAGTTGCACTGAAAAACTTAGTATTTACTGAAAAACCCGCATTACACGAAATGCACAGTGTAGTACATAGTATATGAGTGAGTTGCACTGAAAAACTTAGAATATAAGAAACGCACAGTGTAGTACATAGTATATGAGTGAGTTGCACTGAAAAACTTAGAATATAAGAAACGCAGTGTGTAGTACATAGTATATGAGTGAGTTGCACTGAAAAACTTAGAATTTCCTGAAAAACCCGCATTACACGAAATGCACAGTGTAGTACATAGTATATGAGTGAGTTGCACTGAAAAACTTAGAATATAAGAAACGCACAGTGTAGTACATAGTATATGAGTGAGTTGCACTGAAAAACTTAGAATATAAGAAACGCACAGTGTAGTACATAGTATATGAGTGAGTTGCACTGAAAAACTTAGAATATAAGAAACGCACAGTGTAGTACATAGTATATGAGTGAGTTGCAATGAAAAATTTAGAATATAAGAAACGCACAGTGTAGTAAATAGTATATGAGTGAGTTGCACTGAAAAACTTAGAATATAAGAAACGCACATATAGTACATAGTATATGAATGAGTTGCACTGAAAAACTTAGAATATAAGAAACGCACAGTGTAGTACATAGTATATGAGTGAGTTGCACTGAAAAACTTAGTATTTACTGAAAAACCCGCATTACACGAAATGCACAGTGTAGTACATAGTATATGAGTGAGTTGCACTGAAAAACTTAGAATATAAGAAACGCACAGTGTAGTACATAGTATATGAGTGAGTTGCACTGAAAAACTTAGAATATAAGAAACGCAGAGTGTAGTACATAGTATATGAGTGAGTTGCACTGAAAAACTTAGAATATAAGAAACGCACAGTGTAGTACATAGTATATGAGTGAGTTGCACTGAAAAACTTAGAATATAAGAAACGCACAGTGTAGTACATAGTAAATGAGTGAGTTGCACTGAAAAACTTAGAATATAAGAAACGCACAGTGTAGTACATAGTATATGAGTGAGTTGCACTGAAAAACTTAGAATATAAGAAACGCACAGTGTAGTACATAGTATATGAGTGAGTTGCACTGAAAAACTTAGAATATAAGAAACGCACAGTGTAGTACATAGTATATGAGTGAGTTGCACTGAAAAACTTAGAATATAAGAAACGCACAGTGTAGTACATAGTATATGAGTGAGTTGCACTGAAAAACTTAGAATATAAGAAACGCACAGTGTAGTACATAGTATATGAGTGAGTTGCACTGAAAAACTTAGAATTTAAGAAACGCACAGTGTAGTACATAGTATATGAGTGAGTTGCACTGAAAAACTTAGAATATAAGAAACGCACAGTGTAGTACATAGTATATGAGTGAGTTGCACTGAAAAACTTAGAATATACGAAACGCACAGTGTAGTACATAGTATATGAGTGAGTTGCACTGAAAAACTTAGAATATAAGAAACGCACAGTGTAGTACATAGTATATGAGTGAGTTGCACTGAAAAACTTAGAATATAAGAAACGCACAGTGTAGTACATAGTATATGAGTGAGATGCACTGAAAAACTTAGAATATAAGAAACGCACAATGTAGTACATAGTATATGAGTGAGTTGCACTGAAAAACTTAGAATATAAGAAACGCACAGTGTAGTACATAGTATATGAGTGAGTTGCACTGAAAAACTTAGAATTTACTGAAAAACCCGCATTACACGAAATGCACAGTGTAGTACATAGTATATGAGTGAGTTGCACTGAAAAACTTAGAATATAAGAAACGCACAGTGTAGTACATAGTATATGAGTGAGTTGCACTGAAAAACTTAGAATATAAGAAACGCACAGTGTAGTACATAGTATATGAGTGAGTTGCACTGAAAAACTTAGAATATAAGAAACGCACAGTGTAGTACATAGTATATGAGTGAGTTGCACTGAAAAACTTAGAATATAAGAAACGCACAGTGTAGTACATAGTATATGAGTGAGTTGCACTGAAAAACTTAGAATATAAGAAACGCACAGTGTAGTACATAGTATATGAGTGAGTTGCACTGAAAAACTTAGAATTTAAGAAACGCACAGTGTAGTACATAGTATATGAGTGAGTTGCACTGAAAAACTTAGAATATAAGAAACGCACATATAGTACATAGTATATGAATGAGTTGCACTGAAAAACTTAGAATTTACTGAAAAAATCGCATTACACGAAATGCACAGTGTAGTACATCGTATATGAGTGAGTTGCACTGAAAAACTTAGAATATAAGAAACGCACAGTGTAGTACATAGTATATGAGTGAGTTGCACTGAAAAACTTAGAATATAAGAAACGCACAGTGTAGTACATAGTATATGAGTGAGTTGCCCTGAAAAACTTAGAATATAAGAAACGCACAGTGTAGTACATAGTATATGAGTGAGTTGCACTGAAAAACTTAGAATATAAGAAACGCACAGTGTAGTACATAGTATATGAGTGAGTTGCACTGAAAAACTTAGAATATAAGAAACGCACAGTGTAGTACATAGTATATGAGTGAGTTGCACTGAAAAACTTAGAATATAAGAAACGCACAGTGTAGTACATAGTATATGAGTGAGTTGCACTGAAAAACTTAGAATATGAGAAACGCACAGTGTAGTACATAGTATATGAGTGAGTTGCACTCAAAAACTTAGAATATGAGAAACGCACAGTGTAGTACATGGTATATGAGTGAGTTGCACTGAAAAACTTAGAATATAAGAAACGCACAGTGTAGTACATAGTATATGAGTGAGTTGCACTGAAAAACTTAGAATATAAGAAACGCACAGTGTAGTACATAGTATATGAGTGAGTTGCACTGAAAAACTTAGAATATAAGCAACGCACAGTGTAGTACATAGTATATGAGTGAGTTGCACTGAAAAACTTAGAATATAAGAAACGCACAGTGTAGTACATAGTATATGAGTGAGTTGCACTGAAAAACTTAGAATATAAGAAACGCACAGTGTAGTACATAGTATATGAGTGAGTTGCACTGAAAAACTTAGAATATAAGAAACGCAAAGTGTAGTACATAGTATATGAGTGAGTTGCACTGAAAAACTTAGAATATAAGAAACGCACAGTGTAGTACATAGTATATGAGTGAGTTGCACTGAAAAACTTAGAATATATGAAACGCACAGTGTAGTACATAGTATATGAGTGAGTTGCACTGAAAAACTTAGAATTTACTGAAAAAGCCGCATTACACGAAATGCACAGTGTAGTACATAGTATATGAGTGAGTTGCACTGAAAAACTTAGAATATAAGAAACGCACAGTGTAGTACATAGTATATGAGTGAGTTGCACTGAAAAACTTAGAATTTACTGAAAAACCCGCATTACACGAAATGCACAGTGTAGTACATAGTATATGAGTGAGTTGCACTGAAAAACTTAGAATATAAGAAACGCACAGTGTAGTACATAGTATATGAGTGAGTTGCACTGAAAAACTTAGAATATAAGAAACGCACAGTGTAGTACATAGTATATGAGTGAGTTGCACTGAAAAACTTAGAATATAAGAAACGCACAGTGTAGTACATAGTATATGAGTGAGTTGCACTGAAAAACTTAGAATATAAGAAACGCTCAGTGTAGTACATAGTATATGAGTGAGTTGCACTGAAAAACTTAGAATATAAGAAACGCACAGTGTAGTACATAGTATATGAGTGAGTTGCACTGAAAAACTTAGAATATAAGAAACGCACAGTGTAGTACATAGTATATGAGTGAGTTGCACTGAAAAACTTAGAATATAAGAAACGCACATATAGTACATAGTATATGAATGAGTTGCACTGAAAAACTTAGAATTTACTGAAAAAATCGCATTACACGAAATGCACAGTGTAGTACATCGTATATGAGTGAGTTGCACTGAAAAACTTAGAATATAAGAAACGCACAGTGTAGTACATAGTATATGAGTGAGTTGCACTGAAAAACTTAGAATATAAGAAACGCACAGTGTAGTACATAGTATATGAGTGAGTTGCACTGAAAAACTTAGAATATAAGAAACGCACAGTGTAGTACATAGTATATGAGTGAGTTGCACTGAAAAACTTAGAATATAAGAAACGCACAGTGTAGTACATAGTATATGAGTGAGTTGCACTGAAAAACTTAGAATATAAGAAACGCACAGTGTAGTACATAGTATATGAGTGAGTTGCACTGAAAAACTTTGAATATAAGAAACGCACAGTGTAGTACATAGTATATGAGTGAGTTGCACTGAAAAACTTAGAATATGAGAAACGCACAGTGTAGTACATAGTATATGAGTGAGTTGCACTCAAAAACTTAGAATATGAGAAACGCACAGTGTAGTACATGGTATATGAGTGAGTTGCACTGAAAAACTTAGAATATAAGAAACGCACAGTGTAGTACATAGTATATGAGTGAGTTGCACTGAAAAACTTAGAATATAAGAAACGCACAGTGTAGTACATAGTATATGAGTGAGTTGCACTGAAAAACTTAGAATATAAGCAACGCACAGTGTAGTACATAGTATATGAGTGAGTTGCACTGAAAAACTTAGAATATAAGAAACGCACAGTGTAGTACATAGTATATGAGTGAGTTGCACTGAAAAACTTAGAATATAAGAAACGCACAGTGTAGTACATAGTATATGAGTGAGTTGCACTGAAAAACTTAGAATATAAGAAACGCACAGTGTAGTACATAGTATATGAGTGAGTTGCACTGAAAAACTTAGAATATAAGAAACGCACAGTGTAGTACATAGTATATGAGTGAGTTGCACTGAAAAACTTAGAATATATGAAACGCACACTGTAGTACATAGTATATGAGTGAGTTGCACTGAAAAACTTAGAATTTACTGAAAAAGCCGCATTACACGAAATGCACAGTGTAGTACATAGTATATGAGTGAGTTGCACTGAAAAACTTAGAATATAAGAAACGCACAGTGTAGTACATAGTATATGAGTGAGTTGCACTGAAAAACTTAGAATTTACTGAAAAACCCGCATTACACGAAATGCACAGTGTAGTACATAGTATATGAGTGAGTTGCACTGAAAAACTTAGAATATAAGAAACGCACAGTGTAGTACATAGTATATGAGTGAGTTGCACTGAAAAACTTAGAATATAAGAAACGCACAGTGTAGTACATAGTATATGAGTGAGTTGCAATCAAAAACTTAGAATATAAGAAACGCACAGTGTAGTACATAGTATATGAGTGAGTTGCACTGAAAAACTTAGAATTTAAGAAACGCACAGTGTAGTACATAGTATATGAGTGAGTTGCACTGAAAAACTTAGAATATAAGAAACGCACAGTGTAGTATATAGTATATGAGTGAGTTGCACTGAAAAACTTAGAATATAAGAAACGCACAGTGTAGTACATAGTATATGAGTGAGTTGCACTCAAAAAATTAGAATATAAGAAACGCACATATAGTACATATTATATGAATGAGTTGCACTGAAAAACTTAGAATTTACTGAAAAAATCGCATTACACGAAATGCACAGTGTAGTACATCGTATATGAGTGAGTTGCACTGAAAAACTTAGAATATAAGAAACGCACAGTGTAGTACATAGTATATGAGTTAGTTGCACTGAAAAACTTAGAATATAAGAAACGCACAGTGTAGTACATAGTATATGAGTGAGTTGCACTGAAAAACTTAGAATATAAGAAACGCACAGTGTAGTACATAGTATATGAGTGAGTTGCACTCAAAAACTTAGAATATGAGAAACGCACAGTGTAGTACATGGTATATGAGTGAGTTGCACTGAAAAACTTAGAATATAAGAAACGCACAGTGTAGTACATGGTATATGAGTGAGTTGCACTGAAAAACTTAGAATATAAGAAACGCACAGTGTAGTACATAGTATATGAGTGAGTTGCACTGAAAAACTTAGAATATAAGAAACGCACAGTGTAGTACATAGTATATGAGTGAGTTGCACTGAAAAACTTAGAATATAAGAAACGCACAGTGTAGTACATAGTATATGAGTGAGTTGCACTGAAAAACTTAGAATATAAGAAACGCACAGTGTAGTACATAGTATATGAGTGAGTTGCACTGAAAAACTTAGAATATAAGAAACGCACAGTGTAGTACATAGTATATGAGTGAGTTGCACTGAAAAACTTAGAATTTACTGAAAAAGCCGCATTACACGAAATGCACAGTGTAGTACATAGTATATGAGTGAGTTGCACTGAAAAACTTAGAATATAAGAAACGCACAGTGTAGTACATAGTATATGAGTGAGTTGCACTGAAAAACTTAGAATTTACTGAAAAACCCGCATTACACGAAATGCACAGTGTAGTACATAGTATATGAGTGAGTTGCACTGAAAAACTTAGAATATAAGAAACGCACAGTGTAGTACATAGTATATGAGTGAGTTGCACTGAAAAACTTAGAATTTAAGAAATGCACAGTGTAGTACATAGTATATGAGTGAGTTGCACTGAAAAACTTAGAATATAAGAAACGCACAGTGTAGTACATAGTATATGAGTGAGTTGCACTCAAAAACTTAGAATATAAGAAACGCACAGTGTAGTACATAGTATATGAGTGAGTTGCACTGAAAAACTTAGAATTTAAGAAACGCACAGTGTAGTACATAGTATATGAGTGAGTTGCACTGAAAAACTTAGAATATAAGAAACGCACAGTGTAGTATATAGTATATGAGTGAGTTGCACTGAAAAACTTAGAATATAAGAAACGCAAAGTGTAGTACATAGTATAAGAGTGAGTTGCACTAAAAAAATTAGAATATAAGAAACGCACATATAGTACATAGTATATGAATGAGTTGCACTGAAAAACTTAGAATTTACTGAAAAAATCGCATTACACGAAATGCACAGTGTAGTACATAGTATATGAGTGAGTTGCACTGAAAAACTTAGAAATAAGAAACGCACAGTGTAGTACATAGTATATGAGTGAGTTGCACTGAAAAACTTAGAATATAAGAAACGCACAGTGTAGTACATAGTATATGAGTGAGTTGCACTGAAAAACTTAGAATATAAGAAACGCACAGTGTAGTACATAGTATATGAGTGAGTTGCACTGAAAAACTTAGAATATAAGAAACGCACAGTGTAGTACATAGTATATGAGTGAGTTGCACTGAAAAACTTAGAATATAAGAAACGCACAGTGTAGTACATAGTATATGAGTGAGTTGCACTGAAAAACTTAGAATATAAGAAACGCACAGTGTAGTACATAGTATATGAGTGAGTTGCACTGAAAAACTTAGAATTTAAGAAACGCACAGTGTAGTACATAGTATATGAGTGAGTTGCACTGAAAAACTTAGAATATAAGAAACGCACAGTGTAGTACATAGTATATGAGCTAGTTGCACTGAAAAACTTAGAATATAAGAAACGCACAGTGTAGTACATAGTATATGAGTGAGTTGCCCTGAAAAACTTAGAATATAAGAAACGCACAGTGTAGTACATAGTATATGAGTGAGTTGCCCTGAAAAATTTAGAATATAAGAAACGCACAGTGTAGTACATAGTATATGAGTGAGTTGCACTGAAAAACTTAGAATTTACTGAAAAACCCGCATTACACGAAATGCACAGTGTAGTACATAGTATATGAGTGAGTGGCACTGAAAAACTTAGAATATAAGAAACGCACAGTGTAGTACATAGTATATGAGTGAGTTGCACTGAAAAACTTAGAATATAAGAAACGCACAGTGTAGTACATAGTATATGAGTGAGTTGCACTGAAAAACTTAGAATATAAGAAACGCACAGTGTAGTACATAGTATATGAGTGAGTTGCACTGAAAAACTTAGAATTTAAGAAACGCACAGTGCAGTACATAGTATATGAGTGAGTTGCACTGAAAAACTTAGAATATAAGAAACGCACAGTGTAGTACATAGTATATGAGTGAATTGCACTGAAAAACTTAGAATTTACTGAATAACCCGCATTAGACGAAATGCAGTGTAGTACATTGTATATGAGTGAGTTGCACTGAAAAACTTAGAATTTACTGAAAAACCCGCATTAGACGAAATGCACAGTGTAGTACATTATATGAGTGAGTTGCACTGAAAAACTTAGAATTTACTGAAAAACCCGCATTAGACGAAATGCACAGTGTAGTATATTGTATATGAGTGAGTTGCAGTGAAAAACTTAGAATTTACTGAAAAACCCGCATTAGACGAAATGCACAGTGTAGTACATTGTATATGAGTGAGTTGCACTGAAAAACTTAGAATTTACTGAAAAACCCGCATTAGACGAAATGCACAGTCTAGTACATTGTATGAGTGAGTTGCACTGAAAAACTTAGATATTACTGAAAAACCCGCATTAGGCGAAATGCACAGTGTAGTACATTGTATATGAGTGAGTTGCACTGAAAAACTTAGAATTTACTGAAAAACCCGCATTAGACGAAATGCACAGTGTAGTACATTGTATATGAGTGAGTTGCACTGAAAAACTTAGAATTTACTGAAAAACCCGCATTAGACGAAATGCACTGTGTACTACATTGTATATGAGTGAGTTGCACTGAAAAACTTAGAATTTACTGAAAAACCCGCATTAGACGAAATGCACAGTGTAGTACATTGTATATGAGTGAGTTGCACTGAAAAACTTAGAATTTACTGAAAAACCCGCATTAGACGAAATGCACAGTGTAGTACATTGTATATGAGTGAGTTGCACTGAAAAACTTAGAATTTACTGAAAAACCTGCATTAGACGAAATGCACAGTGTAGTACATTGTATATGAGTGAGTTGCACTGAAAAACTTAGAATTTACTGAAAAACCCGCATTACACGAAATGCACAGTGTAGTACATAGTATATGAGTGAGTTGCACTGAAAAACTTAGAATATAAGAAACGCACAGTGTAGTACATAGTATATGAGTGAGTTGCACTGAAAAACTTAGAATTTACTGAAAAACCCGCATTACACGAAATGCACAGTGTAGTACATAGTATATGAGTGAGTTGCACTGAAAAACTTAGAATATAAGAAACGCACAGTGTAGTACATAGTATATGAGTGAGTTGCACTGAAAAACTTAGAATTTAAGAAACGCACAGTGTAGTACATAGTATATGAGTGAGTTGCACTGAAAAACTTAGAATATAAGAAACGCACAGTGTAGTACATAGTATATGAGTGAGTTGCACTCAAAAACTTAGAATATAAGAAACGCACAGTGTAGTACATAGTATATGAGTGAGTTGCACTGAAAAACTTAGAATTTAAGAAACGCACAGTGTAGTATATAATATATGAGTGAGTTGCACTGAAAAACTTAGAATATAAGAAACGCACAGTGTAGTATATAGTATATGAGTGAGTTGCACTGAAAAACTTAGAATATAAGAAACGCAAAGTGTAGTACATAGTATATGAGTGAGTTGCACTAAAAAAATTAGAATATAAGAAACGCACATATAGTACATAGTATATGAATGAGTTGCACTGAAAAACTTAGAATTTACTGAAAAAATCGCATTACACGAAATGCACAGTGTAGTACATAGTATATGAGTGAGTTGCACTGAAAAACTTAGAAATAAGAAACGCACAGTGTAGTACATAGTATATGAGTGAGTTGCACTGAAAAACTTAGAATATAAGAAACGCACAGTGTAGTACATAGTATATGAGTGAGTTGCACTGAAAAACTTAGAATATAAGAAACGCACAGTGTAGTACATAGTATATGAGTGAGTTGCACTGAAAAACTTAAAATATAAGAAACGCACAGTGTAGTACATAGTATATGAGTGAGTTGCACTGAAAAACTTAGAATATAAGAAACGCACAGTGTAGTACATAGTATATGAGTGAGTTGCACTGAAAAACTTAGAATATAAGAAACGCACAGTGTAGTACATAGTATATGAGTGAGTTGCACTGAAAAACTTAGAATATAAGAAACGCACAGTGTAGTACATAGTATATGAGCGAGTTGCACTGAAAAACTTAGAATATAAGAAACGCACAGTGTAGTACATAGTATATGAGTGAGTTGCCCTGAAAAACTTAGAATATAAGAAACGCACAGTGTAGTACATAGTATATGAGTGAGTTGCCCTGAAAAATTTAGAATATAAGAAACGCACAGTGTAGTACATAGTATATGAGTGAGTTGCACTGAAAAACTTAGAATTTACTGAAAAACCCGCATTACACGAAATGCACAGTGTAGTACATAGTATATGAGTGAGTGGCACTGAAAAACTTAGAATATAAGAAACGCACAGTGTAGTACATAGTATATGAGTGAGTTGCACTGAAAAACTTAGAATATAAGAAACGCACAGTGTAGTACATAGTATATGAGTGAGTTGCACTGAAAAACTTAGAATATAAGAAACGCACAGTGTAGTACATAGTATATGAGTGAGTTGCACTGAAAAACTTAGAATTTAAGAAACGCACAGTGCAGTACATAGTATATGAGTGAGTTGCACTGAAAAACAGAATATAAGAAACGCACAGTGTAGTACATAGTATATGAGTGAATTGCACTGAAAAACTTAGAATTTACTGAATAACCCGCATTAGACGAAATGCAGTGTAGTACATTGTATATGAGTGAGTTGCACTGAAAAACTTAGAATTTACTGAAAAACCCGCATTAGACGAAATGCACAGTGTAGTACATTATATGAGTGAGTTGCACTGAAAAACTTAGAATTTACTGAAAAACCCGCATTAGACGAAATGCACAGTGTAGTATATTGTATATGAGTGAGTTGCAGTGAAAAACTTAGAATTTACTGAAAAACCCGCATTAGACGAAATGCACAGTGTAGTACATTGTATATGAGTGAGTTGCACTGAAAAACTTAGAATTTACTGAAAAACCTGCATTAGACGAAATGCACAGTGTAGTACATTGTATGAGTGAGTTGCACTGAAAAACTTAGATATTACTGAAAAACCCGCATTAGGCGAAATGCACAGTCTAGTACATTGTATATGAGTGAGTTGCACTGAAAAACTTAGAATATAAGAAACGCACAGTGTAGTACATAGTATATGAGTGAGTTGCACTGAAAAACTTAGAATATAAGAAACGCACAGTGTAGTACATAGTATATGAGTGAGTTGCACTGAAAAACTTAGAATATAAGAAACGCACAGTGTAGTACATAGTATATGAGTGAGTTGCACTGAAAAACTTAGAATTTAAGAAACGCACAGTGTAGTACATAGTATATGAGTGAGTTGCACTGAAAAACTTAGAATTTACTGAAAAACCCGCATTAGACGAAATGCACAGTGTAGTACATTGTATATGAGTGAGTTGCACTGAAAAACTTAGAATTAACTGAAAAACCCGCATTAGACGAAATGCACTGTGTAGTACATTGTATATGAGTGAGTTGCACTGAAAAACTTAGAATTTACTGAAAAACCCGCATTAGAAGAAATGCACAGTGTAGTACATTGTATATGAGTGAGTTGCACTGAAAAACTTAGAATTAACTGAAAAACCCGCATTAGACGAAATGCACAGTGTAGTACATTGTATATGAGTGAGTTGCACTGAAAAACTTAGAATTTACTGAAAAACCCGCATTAGAAGAAATGCACAGTGTAGTACATTGTATATGAGTGAGTTGCACTGAAAAAATTAGAATTTACTGAAAAACCCGCATTAGACGAAATGCACAGTGTAGTACATTGTATATGAGTGAGTTGCACTGAAAAACTTAGAATTTACTGAAAAACCCGCATTAGACGAAATGCACAGTGTAGTACATTGTATATGAGTGAGTTGCACTGAAAAACTTAGAATTTACTGAAAAACCCGCATTAGACGAAATGCACAGTGTAGTACATTGTATATGAGTGAGTTGCACTGAAAAACTTAGAATTTACTGAAAAACCCGCATTAGACGAAATGCACAGTGTAGTACATTGTATATGAGTGAGTTGCACTGAAAAACTTAGAATTTACTGAAAAACCCGCATTAGAGGAAATGCACAGTGTAGTACATAGTATATGAGTGAGTTGCACTGAAAAACTTAGAATTTACTGAAAAACCCGCATTAGACGAAATGCACAGTGTAGTACATAGTATATGAGTGAGTGGCACTGAAAAACTTAGAATATAAGAAACGCACAGTGTAGTACATAGTATATGAGTGAGTTGCACTGAAAAACTTAGAATATAAGAAACGCACAGTGTAGTACATAGTATATGAGTGAGTTGCACTGAAAAACTTAGAATATAAGAAACGCACAGTGTAGTACATAGTATATGAGTGAGTTGCACTGAAAAACTTAGAATTTAAGAAACGCACAGTGCAGTACATAGTATATGAGTGAGTTGCACTGAAAAACAGAATATAAGAAACGCACAGTGTAGTACATAGTATATGAGTGAATTGCACTGAAAAACTTAGAATTTACTGAATAACCCGCATTAGACGAAATGCAGTGTAGTACATTGTATATGAGTGAGTTGCACTGAAAAACTTAGAATTTACTGAAAAACCCGCATTAGACGAAATGCACAGTGTAGTACATTATATGAGTGAGTTGCACTGAAAAACTTAGAATTTACTGAAAAACCCGCATTAGACGAAATGCACAGTGTAGTATATTGTATATGAGTGAGTTGCAGTGAAAAACTTAGAATTTACTGAAAAACCCGCATTAGACGAAATGCACAGTGTAGTACATTGTATATGAGTGAGTTGCACTGAAAAACTTAGAATTTACTGAAAAACCTGCATTAGACGAAATGCACAGTGTAGTACATTGTATGAGTGAGTTGCACTGAAAAACTTAGATATTACTGAAAAACCCGCATTAGGCGAAATGCACAGTCTAGTACATTGTATATGAGTGAGTTGCACTGAAAAACTTAGAATATAAGAAACGCACAGTGTAGTACATAGTATATGAGTGAGTTGCACTGAAAAACTTAGAATATAAGAAACGCACAGTGTAGTACATAGTATATGAGTGAGTTGCACTGAAAAACTTAGAATATAAGAAACGCACAGTGTAGTACATAGTATATGAGTGAGTTGCACTGAAAAACTTAGAATTTAAGAAACGCACAGTGTAGTACATAGTATATGAGTGAGTTGCACTGAAAAACTTAGAATTTACTGAAAAACCCGCATTAGACGAAATGCACAGTGTAGTACATTGTATATGAGTGAGTTGCACTGAAAAACTTAGAATTAACTGAAAAACCCGCATTAGACGAAATGCACTGTGTAGTACATTGTATATGAGTGAGTTGCACTGAAAAACTTAGAATTTACTGAAAAACCCGCATTAGAAGAAATGCACAGTGTAGTACATTGTATATGAGTGAGTTGCACTGAAAAACTTAGAATTAACTGAAAAACCCGCATTAGACGAAATGCACAGTGTAGTACATTGTATATGAGTGAGTTGCACTGAAAAACTTAGAATTTACTGAAAAACCCGCATTAGAAGAAATGCACAGTGTAGTACATTGTATATGAGTGAGTTGCACTAAAAAAATTAGAATTTACTGAAAAACCCGCATTAGACGAAATGCACAGTGTAGTACATTGTATATGAGTGAGTTGCACTGAAAAACTTAGAATTTACTGAAAAACCCGCATTAGACGAAATGCACAGTGTAGTACATTGTATATGAGTGAGTTGCACTGAAAAACTTAGAATTTACTGAAAAACCCGCATTAGACGAAATGCACAGTGTAGTACATTGTATATGAGTGAGTTGCACTGAAAAACTTAGAATTTACTGAAAAACCCGCATTAGACGAAATGCACAGTGTAGTACATTGTATATGAGTGAGTTGCACTGAAAAACTTAGAATTTACTGAAAAACCCGCATTAGACGAAATGCACAGTGTAGTACATAGTATATGAGTGAGTTGCACTGAAAAACTTAGAATTTACTGAAAAACCCGCATTAGACGAAATGCACAGTGTAGTACATAGTATATGAGTGAGTTGCACTGAAAAACTTAGAATATAAGAAACGCACAGTGTAGTACATAGTATATGAGTGAGTTGCACTGAAAAACTTAGAATTTAAGAAACGCACAGTGTAGTACATAGTATATGAGTGAGTTGCACTGAAAAACTTAGAATATAAGAAACGCACAGTGTAGTACATAGTATATGAGTGAGTTGCACTGAAAAACTTAGAATATAAGAAACGCACAGTGTAGTACATAGTATATGAGTGAGTTGCACTGAAAAACTTAGAATATAAGAAACGCACAGTGTAGTACATAGTATATGAGTGAGTTGCACTGAAAAACTTAGAATATAAGAAACGCACAGTGTAGTACATAGTATATGAGTGAGTTGCACTGAAAAACTTAGAATTTAAGAAACGCACAGTGTAGTACATAGTATATGAGTGAGTTGCACTGAAAAACTTAGAATTTACTGAAAAACCCGCATTAGACGAAATGCACAGTGTAGTACATTGTATATGAGTGAGTTGCACTGAAAAACTTAGAATATAAGAAACGCACAGTGTAGTACATAGTATATGAGTGAGTTGCACTGAAAAACTTAGAATATAAGAAACGCACAGTGTAGTACATAGTATATGAGTGAGTTGCACTGAAAAACTTAGAATATAAGAAACGCACAGTGTAGTACATAGTATATGATTGAGTTGCACTGAAAAACTTAGAATTTACTGAAAAACCCGCATTACACGAAATGCACAGTGTAGTACATAGTATATGAGTGAGTTGCACTGAAAAACTTAGAATATAAGAAACGCACAGTGTAGTACATAGTATATGAGTGAGTTGCACTGAAAAACTTAGAATATAAGAAACGCACAGTGTAGTACATAGTATATGAGTGAGTTGCACTGAAAAACTTAGAATATAAGAAACGCACAGTGTAGTACATAGTATATGAGTGAGTTGCACTGAAAAACTTAGAATATAAGAAACGCACAGTGTAGTACATAGTATATGAGTGAGTTGCACTGAAAAACTTAGAATATAAGAAACGCACAGTGTAGTACATAGTATATGAGTGAGTTGCACTGAAAAACTTAGAATTTACTGAAAAAGCCGCATTACACGAAATGCACAGTGTAGTACATAGTATATGAGTGAGTTGCACTGAAAAACTTAGAATATAAGAAACGCACAGTGTAGTACATAGTATATGAGTGAGTTGCACTGAAAAACTTAGAATTTACTGAAAAACCCGCATTACACGAAATGCACAGTGTAGTACATAGTATATGAGTGAGTTGCACTGAAAAACTTAGAATATAAGAAACGCACAGTGTAGTACATAGTATATGAGTGAGTTGCACTGAAAAACTTAGAATTTAAGAAATGCACAGTGTAGTACATAGTATATGAGTGAGTTGCACTGAAAAACTTAGAATATAAGAAACGCACAGTGTAGTACATAGTATATGAGTGAGTTGCACTCAAAAACTTAGAATATAAGAAACGCACAGTGTAGTACATAGTATATGAGTGAGTTGCACTGAAAAACTTAGAATTTAAGAAACGCACAGTGTAGTACATAGTATATGAGTGAGTTGCACTGAAAAACTTAGAATATAAGAAACGCACAGTGTAGTATATAGTATATGAGTGAGTTGCACTGAAAAACTTAGAATATAAGAAACGCAAAGTGTAGTACATAGTATAAGAGTGAGTTGCACTAAAAAAATTAGAATATAAGAAACGCACATATAGTACATAGTATATGAATGAGTTGCACTGAAAAACTTAGAATTTACTGAAAAAATCGCATTACACGAAATGCACAGTGTAGTACATAGTATATGAGTGAGTTGCACTGAAAAACTTAGAAATAAGAAACGCACAGTGTAGTACATAGTATATGAGTGAGTTGCACTGAAAAACTTAGAATATAAGAAACGCACAGTGTAGTACATAGTATATGAGTGAGTTGCACTGAAAAACTTAGAATATAAGAAACGCACAGTGTAGTACATAGTATATGAGTGAGTTGCACTGAAAAACTTAGAATATAAGAAACGCACAGTGTAGTACATAGTATATGAGTGAGTTGCACTGAAAAACTTAGAATATAAGAAACGCACAGTGTAGTACATAGTATATGAGTGAGTTGCACTGAAAAACTTAGAATATAAGAAACGCACAGTGTAGTACATAGTATATGAGTGAGTTGCACTGAAAAACTTAGAATTTAAGAAACGCACAGTGTAGTACATAGTATATGAGTGAGTTGCACTGAAAAACTTAGAATATAAGAAACGCACAGTGTAGTACATAGTATATGAGCTAGTTGCACTGAAAAACTTAGAATATAAGAAACGCACAGTGTAGTACATAGTATATGAGTGAGTTGCCCTGAAAAACTTAGAATATAAGAAACGCACAGTGTAGTACATAGTATATGAGTGAGTTGCCCTGAAAAATTTAGAATATAAGAAACGCACAGTGTAGTACATAGTATATGAGTGAGTTGCACTGAAAAACTTAGAATTTACTGAAAAACCCGCATTACACGAAATGCACAGTGTAGTACATAGTATATGAGTGAGTGGCACTGAAAAACTTAGAATATAAGAAACGCACAGTGTAGTACATAGTATATGAGTGAGTTGCACTGAAAAACTTAGAATATAAGAAACGCACAGTGTAGTACATAGTATATGAGTGAGTTGCACTGAAAAACTTAGAATATAAGAAACGCACAGTGTAGTACATAGTATATGAGTGAGTTGCACTGAAAAACTTAGAATTTAAGAAACGCACAGTGCAGTACATAGTATATGAGTGAGTTGCACTGAAAAACTTAGAATATAAGAAACGCACAGTGTAGTACATAGTATATGAGTGAATTGCACTGAAAAACTTAGAATTTACTGAATAACCCGCATTAGACGAAATGCAGTGTAGTACATTGTATATGAGTGAGTTGCACTGAAAAACTTAGAATTTACTGAAAAACCCGCATTAGACGAAATGCACAGTGTAGTACATTATATGAGTGAGTTGCACTGAAAAACTTAGAATATAAGAAACGCACAGTGTAGTACATAGTATATGAGTGAGTTGCACTGAAAAACTTAGAATATAAGAAACGCACAGTGTAGTACATAGTATATGAGTGAGTTGCACTGAAAAACTTAGAATTTACTGAAAAAGCCGCATTACACGAAATGCACAGTGTAGTACATAGTATATGAGTGAGTTGCACTGAAAAACTTAGAATATAAGAAACGCACAGTGTAGTACATAGTATATGAGTGAGTTGCACTGAAAAACTTAGAATTTACTGAAAAACCCGCATTACACGAAATGCACAGTGTAGTACATAGTATATGAGTGAGTTGCACTGAAAAACTTAGAATATAAGAAACGCACAGTGTAGTACATAGTATATGAGTGAGTTGCACTGAAAAACTTAGAATTTAAGAAATGCACAGTGTAGTACATAGTATATGAGTGAGTTGCACTGAAAAACTTAGAATATAAGAAACGCACAGTGTAGTACATAGTATATGAGTGAGTTGCACTCAAAAACTTAGAATATAAGAAACGCACAGTGTAGTACATAGTATATGAGTGAGTTGCACTGAAAAACTTAGAATTTAAGAAACGCACAGTGTAGTACATAGTATATGAGTGAGTTGCACTGAAAAACTTAGAATATAAGAAACGCACAGTGTAGTATATAGTATATGAGTGAGTTGCACTGAAAAACTTAGAATATAAGAAACGCAAAGTGTAGTACATAGTATAAGAGTGAGTTGCACTAAAAAAATTAGAATATAAGAAACGCACATATAGTACATAGTATATGAATGAGTTGCACTGAAAAACTTAGAATTTACTGAAAAAATCGCATTACACGAAATGCACAGTGTAGTACATAGTATATGAGTGAGTTGCACTGAAAAACTTAGAAATAAGAAACGCACAGTGTAGTACATAGTATATGAGTGAGTTGCACTGAAAAACTTAGAATATAAGAAACGCACAGTGTAGTACATAGTATATGAGTGAGTTGCACTGAAAAACTTAGAATATAAGAAACGCACAGTGTAGTACATAGTATATGAGTGAGTTGCACTGAAAAACTTAGAATATAAGAAACGCACAGTGTAGTACATAGTATATGAGTGAGTTGCACTGAAAAACTTAGAATATAAGAAACGCACAGTGTAGTACATAGTATATGAGTGAGTTGCACTGAAAAACTTAGAATATAAGAAACGCACAGTGTAGTACATAGTATATGAGTGAGTTGCACTGAAAAACTTAGAATTTAAGAAACGCACAGTGTAGTACATAGTATATGAGTGAGTTGCACTGAAAAACTTAGAATATAAGAAACGCACAGTGTAGTACATAGTATATGAGCTAGTTGCACTGAAAAACTTAGAATATAAGAAACGCACAGTGTAGTACATAGTATATGAGTGAGTTGCCCTGAAAAACTTAGAATATAAGAAACGCACAGTGTAGTACATAGTATATGAGTGAGTTGCCCTGAAAAATTTAGAATATAAGAAACGCACAGTGTAGTACATAGTATATGAGTGAGTTGCACTGAAAAACTTAGAATTTACTGAAAAACCCGCATTACACGAAATGCACAGTGTAGTACATAGTATATGAGTGAGTGGCACTGAAAAACTTAGAATATAAGAAACGCACAGTGTAGTACATAGTATATGAGTGAGTTGCACTGAAAAACTTAGAATATAAGAAACGCACAGTGTAGTACATAGTATATGAGTGAGTTGCACTGAAAAACTTAGAATATAAGAAACGCACAGTGTAGTACATAGTATATGAGTGAGTTGCACTGAAAAACTTAGAATTTAAGAAACGCACAGTGCAGTACATAGTATATGAGTGAGTTGCACTGAAAAACTTAGAATATAAGAAACGCACAGTGTAGTACATAGTATATGAGTGAATTGCACTGAAAAACTTAGAATTTACTGAATAACCCGCATTAGACGAAATGCAGTGTAGTACATTGTATATGAGTGAGTTGCACTGAAAAACTTAGAATTTACTGAAAAACCCGCATTAGACGAAATGCACAGTGTAGTACATTATATGAGTGAGTTGCACTGAAAAACTTAGAATTTACTGAAAAACCCGCATTAGACGAAATGCACAGTGTAGTATATTGTATATGAGTGAGTTGCAGTGAAAAACTTAGAATTTACTGAAAAACCCGCATTAGACGAAATGCACAGTGTAGTACATTGTATATGAGTGAGTTGCACTGAAAAACTTAGAATTTACTGAAAAACCCGCATTAGACGAAATGCACAGTCTAGTACATTGTATGAGTGAGTTGCACTGAAAAACTTAGATATTACTGAAAAACCCGCATTAGGCGAAATGCACAGTGTAGTACATTGTATATGAGTGAGTTGCACTGAAAAACTTAGAATTTACTGAAAAACCCGCATTAGACGAAATGCACAGTGTAGTACATTGTATATGAGTGAGTTGCACTGAAAAACTTAGAATTTACTGAAAAACCCGCATTAGACGAAATGCACTGTGTACTACATTGTATATGAGTGAGTTGCACTGAAAAACTTAGAATTTACTGAAAAACCCGCATTAGACGAAATGCACAGTGTAGTACATTGTATATGAGTGAGTTGCACTGAAAAACTTAGAATTTACTGAAAAACCCGCATTAGACGAAATGCACAGTGTAGTACATTGTATATGAGTGAGTTGCACTGAAAAACTTAGAATTTACTGAAAAGCCTGCATTAGACGAAATGCACAGTGTAGTACATTGTATATGAGTGAGTTGCACTGAAAAACTTAGAATTTACTGAAAAACCCGCATTACACGAAATGCACAGTGTAGTACATAGTATATGAGTGAGTTGCACTGAAAAACTTAGAATATAAGAAACGCACAGTGTAGTACATAGTATATGAGTGAGTTGCACTGAAAAACTTAGAATTTACTGAAAAACCCGCATTACACGAAATGCACAGTGTAGTACATAGTATATGAGTGAGTTGCACTGAAAAACTTAGAATATAAGAAACGCACAGTGTAGTACATAGTATATGAGTGAGTTGCACTGAAAAACTTAGAATTTAAGAAACGCACAGTGTAGTACATAGTATATGAGTGAGTTGCACTGAAAAACTTAGAATATAAGAAACGCACAGTGTAGTATATAGTATATGAGTGAGTTGCACTCAAAAACTTAGAATATAAGAAACGCAAAGTGTAGTACATAGTATATGAGTGAGTTGCACTAAAAAAATTAGAATATAAGAAACGCACATATAGTACATAGTATATGAATGAGTTGCACTGAAAAACTTAGAATTTACTGAAAAAATCGCATTACACGAAATGCACAGTGTAGTACATAGTATATGAGTGAGTTGCACTGAAAAACTTAGAATATAAGAAACGCACAGTGTAGTACATAGTATATGAGTGAGTTGCACTGAAAAACTTAGAATATAAGAAACGCACAGTGTAGTACATAGTATATGAGTGAGTTGCACTGAAAAACTTAGAATATAAGAAACGCACAGTGTAGTACATAGTATATGAGTGAGTTGCACTGAAAAACTTAAAATATAAGAAACGCACAGTGTAGTACATAGTATATGAGTGAGTTGCACTGAAAAACTTAGAATATAAGAAACGCACAGTGTAGTACATAGTATATGAGTGAGTTGCACTGAAAAACTTAGAATATAAGAAACGCACAGTGTAGTACATAGTATATGAGTGAGTTGCACTGAAAAACTTAGAATATAAGAAACGCACAGTGTAGTACATAGTATATGAGCGAGTTGCACTGAAAAACTTAGAATATAAGAAACGCACAGTGTAGTACATAGTATATGAGTGAGTTGCCCTGAAAAACTTAGAATATAAGAAACGCACAGTGTAGTACATAGTATATGAGTGAGTTGCCCTGAAAAATTTAGAATATAAGAAACGCACAGTGTAGTACATAGTATATGAGTGAGTTGCACTGAAAAACTTAGAATTTACTGAAAAACCCGCATTACACGAAATGCACAGTGTAGTACATAGTATATGAGTGAGTGGCACTGAAAAACTTAGAATATAAGAAACGCACAGTGTAGTACATAGTATATGAGTGAGTTGCACTGAAAAACTTAGAATATAAGAAACGCACAGTGTAGTACATAGTATATGAGTGAGTTGCACTGAAAAACTTAGAATATAAGAAACGCACAGTGTAGTACATAGTATATGAGTGAGTTGCACTGAAAAACTTAGAATTTAAGAAACGCACAGTGCAGTACATAGTATATGAGTGAGTTGCACTGAAAAACAGAATATAAGAAACGCACAGTGTAGTACATAGTATATGAGTGAATTGCACTGAAAAACTTAGAATTTACTGAATAACCCGCATTAGACGAAATGCAGTGTAGTACATTGTATATGAGTGAGTTGCACTGAAAAACTTAGAATTTACTGAAAAACCCGCATTAGACGAAATGCACAGTGTAGTACATTATATGAGTGAGTTGCACTGAAAAACTTAGAATTTACTGAAAAACCCGCATTAGACGAAATGCACAGTGTAGTATATTGTATATGAGTGAGTTGCAGTGAAAAACTTAGAATTTACTGAAAAACCCGCATTAGACGAAATGCACAGTGTAGTACATTGTATATGAGTGAGTTGCACTGAAAAACTTAGAATTTACTGAAATCCTGCATTAGACGAAATGCACAGTGTAGTACATTGTATGAGTGAGTTGCACTGAAAAACTTAGATATTACTGAAAAACCCGCATTAGGCGAAATGCACAGTCTAGTACATTGTATATGAGTGAGTTGCACTGAAAAACTTAGAATATAAGAAACGCACAGTGTAGTACATAGTATATGAGTGAGTTGCACTGAAAAACTTAGAATATAAGAAACGCACAGTGTAGTACATAGTATATGAGTGAGTTGCACTGAAAAACTTAGAATATAAGAAACGCACAGTGTAGTACATAGTATATGAGTGAGTTGCACTGAAAAACTTAGAATTTAAGAAACGCACAGTGTAGTACATAGTATATGAGTGAGTTGCACTGAAAAACTTAGAATTTACTGAAAAACCCGCATTAGACGAAATGCACAGTGTAGTACATTGTATATGAGTGAGTTGCACTGAAAAACTTAGAATTTACTGAAAAACCCGCATTAGAAGAAATGCACAGTGTAGTACATTGTATATGAGTGAGTTGCACTGAAAAAATTAGAATTTACTGAAAAACCCGCATTAGACGAAATGCACAGTGTAGTACATTGTATATGAGTGAGTTGCACTGAAAAACTTAGAATTTACTGAAAAACCCGCATTAGACGAAATGCACAGTGTAGTACATTGTATATGAGTGAGTTGCACTGAAAAACTTAGAATTTACTGAAAAACCCGCATTAGACGAAATGCACAGTGTAGTACATTGTATATGAGTGAGTTGCACTGAAAAACTTAGAATTTACTGAAAAACCCGCATTAGACGAAATGCACAGTGTAGTACATTGTATATGAGTGAGTTGCACTGAAAAACTTAGAATTTACTGAAAAACCCGCATTAGAGGAAATGCACAGTGTAGTACATAGTATATGAGTGAGTTGCACTGAAAAACTTAGAATTTACTGAAAAACCCGCATTAGACGAAATGCACAGTGTAGTACATAGTATATGAGTGAGTTGCACTGAAAAACTTAGAATATAAGAAACGCACAGTGTAGTACATAGTATATGAGTGAGTTGCACTGAAAAACTTAGAATTTAAGAAACGCACAGTGTAGTACATAGTATATGAGTGAGTTGCACTGAAAAACTTAGAATATAAGAAACGCACAGTGTAGTACATAGTATATGAGTGAGTTGCACTGAAAAACTTAGAATATAAGAAACGCACAGTGTAGTACATAGTATATGAGTGAGTTGCACTGAAAAACTTAGAATATAAGAAACGCACAGTGTAGTACATAGTATATGAGTGAGTTGCACTGAAAAACTTAGAATATAAGAAACGCACAGTGTAGTACATAGTATATGAGTGAGTTGCACTGAAAAACTTAGAATTTAAGAAACGCACAGTGTAGTACATAGTATATGAGTGAGTTGCACTGAAAAACTTAGAATTTACTGAAAAACCCGCATTAGACGAAATGCACAGTGTAGTACATTGTATATGAGTGAGTTGCACTGAAAAACTTAGAATATAAGAAACGCACAGTGTAGTACATAGTATATGAGTGAGTTGCACTGAAAAACTTAGAATATAAGAAACGCACAGTGTAGTACATAGTATATGAGTGAGTTGCACTGAAAAACTTAGAATATAAGAAACGCACAGTGTAGTACATAGTATATGATTGAGTTGCACTGAAAAACTTAGAATTTACTGAAAAACCCGCATTACACGAAATGCACAGTGTAGTACATAGTATATGAGTGAGTTGCACTGAAAAACTTAGAATATAAGAAACGCACAGTGTAGTACATAGTATATGAGTGAGTTGCACTGAAAAACTTAGAATTTAAGAAACGCACAGTGTAGTACATAGTATATGAGTGAGTTGCACTGAAAAACTTAGAATATAAGAAACGCACAGTGTAGTACATAGTATATGAGTGAGTTGCACTGAAAAACTTAGAATTTAAGAAACGCACAGTGTAGTACATAGTATATGAGTGAGTTGCACTGAAAAACTTAGAATTTACTGAAAAACCCGCATTAGACGAAATGCACAGTGTAGTACATTGTATATGAGTGAGTTGCACTGAAAAACTTAGAATTTACTGAAAAACCCGCATTAGACGAAATGCACAGTGTAGTACATATTATATGAGTGAGTTGCACTGAAAAACTTAGAATTTACTGAAAAACCCGCATTAGACGAAATGCACAGTGTAGTACATTGTATATGAGTGAGTTGCACTGAAAAACTTAGAATTTACTGAAAAACCCGCATTAGACGAAATGCACTGTGTAGTACATTGTATATGAGTGAGTTGCACTGAAAAACTTAGAATTTACTGAAAAACCCGCATTAGACAAAATGCACAGTGTAGTACATTGTATATGAGTGAGTTGCACTGAAAAACTTAGAATTTACTGAAAAACCCGCATTAGACGAAATGCACAGTGTAGTACATTGTATATGAGTGAGTTGCACTGAAAAACTTAGAATTTACTGAAAAACCTGCATTAGACGAAATGCACAGTGTAGTACATTGTATATGAGTGAGTTGCACTGAAAAACTTAGAATTTACTGAAAAACCCGCATTAGACGAAATGCACAGTGTAGTACATAGTATATGAGTGAGTTACACTGAAAAACTTAGAATTTACTGAAAAACCCGCATTAGACGAAATGCACAGTGTAGTACATTGTATATGAGTGAGTTGCACTGAAAAACTTAGAATTTACTGAAAAACCCGCATTAGACGAAATGCACAGTGTAGTACATTGTATATGAGTGAGTTGCACTGAAAAACTTAGAATTTACTGAAAAACCCGCATTAGACGAAATGCACAGTGTAGTACATTGTATATGAGTGAGTTGCACTGAAAAACTTAGAATATAAGAAACGCACAGTGTAGTACATAGTATATGAGTGAGTTGCACTGAAAAACTTAGAATATAAGAAACGCACAGTGTAGTACATAGTATATGAGTGAGTTGCACTGAAAAACTTAGAATATAAGAAACGCACAGTGTAGTACATAGTATATGAGTGAGTTGCACTGAAAAACTTAGAATATAAGAAACGCACAGTGTAGTACATAGTATATGAGTGAGTTGCACTGAAAAACTTAGAATATAAGAAACGCACAGTGTAGTACATAGTATATGAGTGAGTTGCACTGAAAAACTTAGAATTTAAGAAACGCACAGTGTAGTACATAGTATATGAGTGAGTTGCACTGAAAAACTTAGAATATAAGAAACGCACAGTGTAGTACATAGTATATGAGCGAGTTGCACTGAAAAACTTAGAATATAAGAAACGCACAGTGTAGTACATAGTATATGAG
This sequence comes from Mus caroli, assembly GCF_978045245.1. Lineage (NCBI taxonomy): Eukaryota > Metazoa > Chordata > Mammalia > Rodentia > Muridae > Mus > Mus caroli. Next base: position 4,329,424 of record NW_028227280.1, read on the forward strand.
TGAGTTGCCCTGAAAAACTTAGAATATAAGAAACGCACAGTGTAGTACATAGTATATGAGTGAGTTGCCCTGAAAAATTTAGAATATAAGAAACGCACAGTGTAGTACATAGTATATGAGTGAGTTGCACTGAAAAACTTAGAATTTACTGAAAAACCCGCATTACACGAAATGCACAGTGTAGTACATAGTATATGAGTGAGTGGCACTGAAAAACTTAGAATATAAGAAACGCACAGTGTAGTACATAGTATATGAGTGAGTTGCACTGAAAAACTTAGAATATAAGAAACGCACAGTGTAGTACATAGTATATGAGTGAGTTGCACTGAAAAACTTAGAATTTAAGAAACGCACAGTGCAGTACATAGTATATGAGTGAGTTGCACTGAAAAACTTAGAATATAAGAAACGCACAGTGTAGTACATAGTATATGAGTGAATTGCACTGAAAAACTTAGAATTTACTGAATAACCCGCATTAGACGAAATGCAGTGTAGTACATTGTATATGAGTGAGTTGCACTGAAAAACTTAGAATTTACTGAAAAACCCGCATTAGACGAAATGCACAGTGTAGTACATTATATGAGTGAGTTGCACTGAAAAACTTACAATTTACTGAAAAACCCGCATTAGACGAAATGCACAGTGTAGTATATTGTATATGAGTGAGTTGCAGTGAAAAACTTAGAATTTACAGAAAAACCCGCATTAGACGAAATGCACAGTGTAGTACATTGTATATGAGTGAGTTGCACTGAAAAACATAGAATTTACTGAAAAACCCGCATTAGACGAAATGCACAGTGTAGTACATTGTATGAGTGAGTTGCACTGAAAAACTTAGATATTACTGAAAAACCCGCATTAGGCGAAATGCACAGTGTAGTACATTGTATATGAGTGAGTTGCACTGAAAAACTTAGAATATAAGAAACGCACAGTGTAGTACATAGTATATGAGTGAGTTGCACTGAAAAACTTAGAATATAAGAAACGCACAGTGTAGTACATAGTATATGAGTGAGTTGCACTGAAAAACTTAGAATATAAGAAACGCACAGTGTAGTACATAGTATATGAGTGAGTTGCACTGAAAAACTTAGAATTTAAGAAACGCACAGTGTAGTACATAGTATATGAGTGAGTTGCACTGAAAAACTTAGAATTTACTGAAAAACCCGCATTAGACGAAATGCACAGTGTAGTACATTGTATATGAGTGAGTTGCACTGAAAAACTTAGAATTAACTGAAAAACCCGCATTAGACGAAATGCACAGTGTAGTACATTGTATATGAGTGAGTTGCACTGAAAAACTTAGAATTTACTGAAAAACCCGCATTAGACGAAATGCACAGTGTAGTACATTGTATATGAGTGAGTTGCACTGAAAAACTTAGAATTTACTGAAAAACCCGCATTAGAAGAAATGCACAGTGTAGTACATTGTATATGAGTGAGTTGCACTGAAAAAATTAGAATTTACTGAAAAACCCGCATTAGACGAAATGCACAGTGTAGTACATTGTATATGAGTGAGTTGCACTGAAAAACTTAGAATTTACTGAAAAACCCGCATTAGACGAAATGCACAGTGTAGTACATTGTATATGAGTGAGTTGCACTGAAAAACTTAGAATTTACTGAAAAACCCGCATTAGACGAAATGCACAGTGTAGTACATTGTATATGAGTGAGTTGCACTGAAAAACTTAGAATTTACTGAAAAACCCGCATTAGACGAAATGCACAGTGTAGTACATTGTATATGAGTGAGTTGCACTGAAAAACTTAGAATTTACTGAAAAACCCGCATTAGACGAAATGCACAGTGTAGTACATAGTATATGAGTGAGTTGCACTGAAAAACTTAGAATTTACTGAAAAACCCGCATTAGACGAAATGCACAGTGTAGTACATAGTATATGAGTGAGTTGCACTGAAAAACTTAGAATATAAGAAACGCACAGTGTAGTACATAGTATATGAGTGAGTTGCACTGAAAAACTTAGAATTTAAGAAACGCACAGTGTAGTACATAGTATATGAGTGAGTTGCACTGAAAAACTTAGAATATAAGAAACGCACAGTGTAGTACATAGTATATGAGTGAGTTGCACTGAAAAACTTAGAATATAAGAAACGCACAGTGTAGTACATAGTATATGAGTGAGTTGCACTGAAAAACTTAGAATATAAGAAACGCACAGTGTAGTACATAGTATATGAGTGAGTTGCACTGAAAAACTTAGAATATAAGAAACGCACAGTGTAGTACATAGTATATGAGTGAGTTGCACTGAAAAACTTAGAATATAAGAAACGCACAGTGTAGTACATAGTATATGAGTGAGTTGCACTGAAAAACTTAGAATTTACTGAAAAACCCGCATTACACGAAATGCACAGTGTAGTACATAGTATATGAGTGAGTTGCACTGAAAAACTTAGAATATAAGAAACGCACAGTGTAGTACATAGTATATGAGTGAGTTGCACTGAAAAACTTAGAATATAAGAAACGCACAGTGTAGTACATAGTATATGAGTGAGTTGCACTGAAAAACTTAGAATATAAGAAACGCACAGTGTAGTACATAGTATATGAGTGAGTTGCACTGAAAAACTTAGAATTTAAGAAAACGCACAGTGTAGTACATAGTATATGAGTGAGTTGCACTGAAAAACTTAGAATTTACTGAAAAACCCGCATTAGACGAAATGCACAGTGTAGTACATTGTATATGAGTGAGTTGCACTGAAAAACTTAGAATTTACTGAAAAACCCGCATTAGACGAAATGCACAGTGTAGTACATAGTATATGAGTGAGTTGCACTGAAAAACTTAGAATTTACTGAAAAACCCGCATTAGACGAAATGCACAGTGTAGTACATAGTATATGAGTGAGTTGCACTGAAAAACTTAGAATATAAGAAACGCACAGTGTAGTACATAGTATATGAGTGAGTTGCACTGAAAAACTTAGAATTTAAGAAACGCACAGTGTAGTACATAGTATATGAGTGAGTTGCACTGAAAAACTTAGAATATAAGAAACGCACAGTGTAGTACATAGTATATGAGTGAGTTGCACTGAAAAACTTAGAATATAAGAAACGCACAGTGTAGTACATAGTATATGAGTGAGTTGCACTGAAAAACTTAGAATATAAGAAACGCACAGTGTAGTACATAGTATATGAGTGAGTTGCACTGAAAAACTTAGAATATAAGAAACGCACAGTGTAGTACATAGTATATGAGTGAGTTGCACTGAAAAACTTAGAATTTAAGAAACGCACAGTGTAGTACATAGTATATGAGTGAGTTGCACTGAAAAACTTAGAATTTACTGAAAAACCCGTATTAGACGAAATGCACAGTGTAGTACATTGTATATGAGTGAGTTGCACTGAAAAACTTAGAATATAAGAAACGCACAGTGTAGTACATAGTATATGAGTGAGTTGCACTGAAAAACTTAGAATATAAGAAACGCACAGTGTAGTACATAGTATATGAGTGAGTTGCACTGAAAAACTTAGAATATAAGAAACGCACAGTGTAGTACATAGTATATGAGTGAGTTGCACTGAAAAACTTAGAATTTACTGAAAAACCCGCATTACACGAAATGCACAGTGTAGTACATAGTATATGAGTGAGTTGCACTGAAAAACTTAGAATATAAGAAACGCACAGTGTAGTACATAGTATATGAGTGAGTTGCACTGAAAAACTTAGAATATAAGAAACGCACAGTGTAGTACATAGTATATGAGTGAGTTGCACTGAAAAACTTAGAATATAAGAAACGCACAGTGTAGTACATAGTATATGAGTGAGTTGCACTGAAAAACTTAGAATTTAAGAAACGCACAGTGTAGTACATAGTATATGAGTGAGTTGCACTGAAAAACTTAGAATATAAGAAACGCACAGTGTAGTACATAGTATATGAGTGAGTTGCACTGAAAAACTTAGAATTTAAGAAACGCACAGTGTAGTACATAGTATATGAGTGAGTTGCACTGAAAAACTTAGAATTTACTGAAAAACCCGCATTAGACGAAATGCACAGTGTAGTACATTGTATATGAGTGAGTTGCACTGAAAAACTTAGAATTTAAGAAACGCACAGTGTAGTACATAGTATATGAGTGAGTTGCACTGAAAAACTTAGAATTTACTGAAAAACCCGCATTAGACGAAATGCACAGTGTAGTACATTGTATATGAGTGAGTTGCACTGAAAAACTTAGAATTTACTGAAAAACCCGCATTAGACGAAATGCACAGTGTAGTACATAGTATATGAGTGAGTTGCACTGAAAAACTTAGAATTTACTGAAAAACCCGCATTAGACGAAATGCACAGTGTAGTACATAGTATATGAGTGAGTTGCACTGAAAAACTTAGAATATAAGAAACGCACAGTGTAGTACATAGTATATGAGTGAGTTGCACTGAAAAACTTAGAATTTAAGAAACGCACAGTGTAGTACATAGTATATGAGTGAGTTGCACTGAAAAACTTAGAATATAAGAAACGCACAGTGTAGTACATAGTATATGAGTGAGTTGCACTGAAAAACTTAGAATATAAGAAACGCACAGTGTAGTACATAGTATATGAGTGAGTTGCACTGAAAAACTTAGAATATAAGAAACGCACAGTGTAGTACATAGTATATGAGTGAGTTGCACTGAAAAACTTAGAATATAAGAAACGCACAGTGTAGTACATAGTATATGAGTGAGTTGCACTGAAAAACTTAGAATTTAAGAAACGCACAGTGTAGTACATAGTATATGAGTGAGTTGCACTGAAAAACTTAGAATTTACTGAAAAACCCGTATTAGACGAAATGCACAGTGTAGTACATTGTATATGAGTGAGTTGCACTGAAAAACTTAGAATATAAGAAACGCACAGTGTAGTACATAGTATATGAGTGAGTTGCACTGAAAAACTTAGAATATAAGAAACGCACAGTGTAGTACATAGTATATGAGTGAGTTGCACTGAAAAACTTAGAATATAAGAAACGCACAGTGTAGTACATAGTATATGAGTGAGTTGCACTGAAAAACTTAGAATTTACTGAAAAACCCGCATTACACGAAATGCACAGTGTAGTACATAGTATATGAGTGAGTTGCACTGAAAAACTTAGAATATAAGAAACGCACAGTGTAGTACATAGTATATGAGTGAGTTGCACTGAAAAACTTAGAATATAAGAAACGCACAGTGTAGTACATAGTATATGAGTGAGTTGCACTGAAAAACTTAGAATATAAGAAACGCACAGTGTAGTACATAGTATATGAGTGAGTTGCACTGAAAAACTTAGAATTTAAGAAACGCACAGTGTAGTACATAGTATATGAGTGAGTTGCACTGAAAAACTTAGAATTTACTGAAAAACCCGCATTAGACGAAATGCACAGTGTAGTACATTGTATATGAGTGAGTTGCACTGAAAAACTTAGAATTTACTGAAAAACCCACATTAGACGAAATGCACAGTGTAGTACATAGTATATGAGTGAGTTGCACTGAAAAACTTAGAATTTACTGAAAAACCCGCATTAGACGAAATGCACAGTGTAGTACATTGTATATGAGTGAGTTGCACTGAAAAACTTAGAATTTACTGAAAAACCCGCATTAGACGAAATGCACTGTGTACTACATTGTATATGAGTGAGTTGCACTGAAAAACTTAGAATTTACTGAAAAACCCGCATTAGACGAAATGCACAGTGTAGTACATTGTATATGAGTGAGTTGCACTGAAAAACTTAGAATTTACTGAAAAACCCGCATTAGACGAAATGCACAGTGTAGTACATTGTATATGAGTGAGTTGCACTGAAAAACTTAGAATTTACTGAAAAACCTGCATTAGACGAAATGCACAGTGTAGTACATTGTATATGAGTGAGTTGCACTGAAAAACTTAGAATTTACTGAAAAACCCGCATTAGACGAAATGCACAGTGTAGTACATAGTATATGAGTGAGTTACACTGAAAAACTTAGAATTTACTGAAAAACCCGCATTAGACGAAATGCACAGTGTAGTACATTGTATATGAGTGAGTTGCACTGAAAAACTTAGAATTTACTGAAAAACCCGCATTAGACGAAATGCACAGTGTAGTACATAGTATATGAGCGAGTTGCACTGAAAAACTTAGAATATAAGAAACGCACAGTGTAGTACATAGTATATGAGTGAGTTGCCCTGAAAAACTTAGAATATAAGAAACGCACAGTGTAGTACATAGTATATGAGTGAGTTGCCCTGAAAAATTTAGAATATAAGAAACGCACAGTGTAGTACATAGTATATGAGTGAGTTGCACTGAAAAACTTAGAATTTACTGAAAAACCCGCATTACACGAAATGCACAGTGTAGTACATAGTATATGAGTGAGTGCCACTGAAAAACTTAGAATATAAGAAACGCACAGTGTAGTACATAGTATATGAGTGAGTTGCACTGAAAAACTTAGAATATAAGAAACGCACAGTGTAGTACATAGTATATGAGTGAGTTGCACTGAAAAACTTAGAATATAAGAAACGCACAGTGTAGTACATAGTATATGAGTGAGTTGCACTGAAAAACTTAGAATTTAAGAAACGCACAGTGCAGTACATAGTATATGAGTGAGTTGCACTGAAAAACTTAGAATATAAGAAACGCACAGTGTAGTACATAGTATATGAGTGAATTGCACTGAAAAACTTAGAATTTACTGAATAACCCGCATTAGACGAAATGCAGTGTAGTACATTGTATATGAGTGAGTTGCACTGAAAAACTTAGAATTTACTGAAAAACCCGCATTAGACGAAATGCACAGTGTAGTACATTATATGAGTGAGTTGCACTGAAAAACTTAGAATATAAGAAACGCACAGTGTAGTACATAGTATATGAGTGAGTTGCACTGAAAAACTTAGAATATAAGAAACGCACAGTGTAGTACATAGTATATGAGTGAGTTGCACTGAAAAACTTAGAATTTACTGAAAAACCCGTATTAGACGAAATGCACAGTGTAGTACATTGTATATGAGTGAGTTGCACTGAAAAACTTAGAATATAAGAAACGCACAGTGTAGTACATAGTATATGAGTGAGTTGCACTGAAAAACTTAGAATATAAGAAACGCACAGTGTAGTACATAGTATATGAGTGAGTTGCACTGAAAAACTTAGAATATAAGAAACGCACAGTGTAGTACATAGTATATGAGTGAGTTGCACTGAAAAACTTAGAATTTACTGAAAAACCCGCATTACACGAAATGCACAGTGTAGTACATAGTATATGAGTGAGTTGCACTGAAAAACTTAGAATATAAGAAACGCACAGTGTAGTACATAGTATATGAGTGAGTTGCACTGAAAAACTTAGAATATAAGAAACGCACAGTGTAGTACATAGTATATGAGTGAGTTGCACTGAAAAACTTAGAATATAAGAAACGCACAGTGTAGTACATAGTATATGAGTGAGTTGCACTGAAAAACTTAGAATTTAAGAAACGCACAGTGTAGTACATAGTATATGAGTGAGTTGCACTGAAAAACTTAGAATTTACTGAAAAACCCGCATTAGACGAAATGCACAGTGTAGTACATTGTATATGAGTGAGTTGCACTGAAAAACTTAGAATTTACTGAAAAACCCGCATTAGACGAAATGCACAGTGTAGTACATAGTATATGAGTGAGTTGCACTGAAAAACTTAGAATTTACTGAAAAACCCGCATTAGACGAAATGCACAGTGTAGTACATAGTATATGAGTGAGTTGCACTGAAAAACTTAGAATATAAGAAACGCACAGTGTAGTACATAGTATATGAGTGAGTTGCACTGAAAAACTTAGAATTTAAGAAACGCACAGTGTAGTACATAGTATATGAGTGAGTTGCACTGAAAAACTTAGAATATAAGAAACGCACAGTGTAGTACATAGTATATGAGTGAGTTGCACTGAAAAACTTAGAATATAAGAAACGCACAGTGTAGTACATAGTATATGAGTGAGTTGCACTGAAAAACTTAGAATATAAGAAACGCACAGTGTAGTACATAGTATATGAGTGAGTTGCACTGAAAAACTTAGAATATAAGAAACGCACAGTGTAGTACATAGTATATGAGTGAGTTGCACTGAAAAACTTAGAATTTAAGAAACGCACAGTGTAGTACATAGTATATGAGTGAGTTGCACTGAAAAACTTAGAATTTACTGAAAAACCCGTATTAGACGAAATGCACAGTGTAGTACATTGTATATGAGTGAGTTGCACTGAAAAACTTAGAATATAAGAAACGCACAGTGTAGTACATAGTATATGAGTGAGTTGCACTGAAAAACTTAGAATATAAGAAACGCACAGTGTAGTACATAGTATATGAGTGAGTTGCACTGAAAAACTTAGAATATAAGAAACGCACAGTGTAGTACATAGTATATGAGTGAGTTGCACTGAAAAACTTAGAATTTACTGAAAAACCCGCATTACACGAAATGCACAGTGTAGTACATAGTATATGAGTGAGTTGCACTGAAAAAACTTAGAATATAAGAAACGCACAGTGTAGTACATAGTATATGAGTGAGTTGCACTGAAAAACTTAGAATATAAGAAACGCACAGTGTAGTACATAGTATATGAGTGAGTTGCACTGAAAAACTTAGAATATAAGAAACGCACAGTGTAGTACATAGTATATGAGTGAGTTGCACTGAAAAACTTAGAATTTAAGAAACGCACAGTGTAGTACATAGTATATGAGTGAGTTGCACTGAAAAACTTAGAATTTACTGAAAAACCCGCATTAGACGAAATGCACAGTGTAGTACATTGTATATGAGTGAGTTGCACTGAAAAACTTAGAATTTACTGAAAAACCCGCATTAGACGAAATGCACAGTGTAGTACATAGTATATGAGTGAGTTGCACTGAAAAACTTAGAATTTACTGAAAAACCCGCATTAGACGAAATGCACAGTGTAGTACATTGTATATGAGTGAGTTGCACTGAAAAACTTAGAATTTACTGAAAAACCCGCATTAGACGAAATGCACTGTGTACTACATTGTATATGAGTGAGTTGCACTGAAAAACTTAGAATTTACTGAAAAACCCGCATTAGACGAAATGCACAGTGTAGTACATTGTATATGAGTGAGTTGCACTGAAAAACTTAGAATTTACTGAAAAACCCGCATTAGACGAAATGCACAGTGTAGTACATTGTATATGAGTGAGTTGCACTGAAAAACTTAGAATTTACTGAAAAACCTGCATTAGACGAAATGCACAGTGTAGTACATTGTATATGAGTGAGTTGCACTGAAAAACTTAGAATTTACTGAAAAACCCGCATTAGACGAAATGCACAGTGTAGTACATAGTATATGAGTGAGTTACACTGAAAAACTTAGAATTTACTGAAAAACCCGCATTAGACGAAATGCACAGTGTAGTACATTGTATATGAGTGAGTTGCACTGAAAAACTTAGAATTTACTGAAAAACCCGCATTAGACGAAATGCACAGTGTAGTACATAGTATATGAGCGAGTTGCACTGAAAAACTTAGAATATAAGAAACGCACAGTGTAGTACATAGTATATGAGTGAGTTGCCCTGAAAAACTTAGAATATAAGAAACGCACAGTGTAGTACATAGTATATGAGTGAGTTGCCCTGAAAAATTTAGAATATAAGAAACGCACAGTGTAGTACATAGTATATGAGTGAGTTGCACTGAAAAACTTAGAATTTACTGAAAAACCCGCATTACACGAAATGCACAGTGTAGTACATAGTATATGAGTGAGTGCCACTGAAAAACTTAGAATATAAGAAACGCACAGTGTAGTACATAGTATATGAGTGAGTTGCACTGAAAAACTTAGAATATAAGAAACGCACAGTGTAGTACATAGTATATGAGTGAGTTGCACTGAAAAACTTAGAATATAAGAAACGCACAGTGTAGTACATAGTATATGAGTGAGTTGCACTGAAAAACTTAGAATTTAAGAAACGCACAGTGCAGTACATAGTATATGAGTGAGTTGCACTGAAAAACTTAGAATATAAGAAACGCACAGTGTAGTACATAGTATATGAGTGAATTGCACTGAAAAACTTAGAATTTACTGAATAACCCGCATTAGACGAAATGCAGTGTAGTACATTGTATATGAGTGAGTTGCACTGAAAAACTTAGAATTTACTGAAAAACCCGCATTAGACGAAATGCACAGTGTAGTACATTATATGAGTGAGTTGCACTGAAAAACTTAGAATTTACTGAAAAACCCGCATTAGACGAAATGCACAGTGTAGTATATTGTATATGAGTGAGTTGCAGTGAAAAACTTAGAATTTACAGAAAAACCCGCATTAGACGAAATGCACAGTGTAGTACATTGTATATGAGTGAGTTGCACTGAAAAACTTAGAATTTACTGAAAAACCCGCATTAGACGAAATGCACAGTGTAGTACATTGTATGAGTGAGTTGCACTGAAAAACTTAGATATTACTGAAAAACCCGCATTAGGCGAAATGCACAGTGTAGTACATTGTATATGAGTGAGTTGCACTGAAAAACTTAGAATATAAGAAACGCACAGTGTAGTACATAGTATATGAGTGAGTTGCACTGAAAAACTTAGAATATAAGAAACGCACAGTGTAGTACATAGTATATGAGTGAGTTGCACTGAAAAACTTAGAATATAAGAAACGCACAGTGTAGTACATAGTATATGAGTGAGTTGCACTGAAAAACTTAGAATTTAAGAAACGCACAGTGTAGTACATAGTATATGAGTGAGTTGCACTGAAAAACTTAGAATTTACTGAAAAACCCCGCATTAGACGAAATGCACAGTGTAGTACATTGTATATGAGTGAGTTGCACTGAAAAACTTAGAATTAACTGAAAAACCCGCATTAGACGAAATGCACAGTGTAGTACATTGTATATGAGTGAGTTGCACTGAAAAACTTAGAATTTACTGAAAAACCCGCATTAGAAGAAATGCACAGTGTAGTACATTGTATATGAGTGAGTTGCACTGAAAAACTTAGAATTAACTGAAAAACCCGCATTAGACGAAATGCACAGTGTAGTACATTGTATATGAGTGAGTTGCACTGAAAAACTTAGAATTTACTGAAAAACCCGCATTAGACGAAATGCACAGTGTAGTACATTGTATATGAGTGAGTTGCACTGAAAAACTTAGAATTTACTGAAAAACCCGCATTAGACGAAATGCACAGTGTAGTACATTGTATATGAGTGAGTTGCACTGAAAAACTTAGAATTTACTGAAAAACCCGCATTAGACGAAATGCACAGTGTAGTACATTGTATATGAGTGAGTTGCACTGAAAAACTTAGAATTTACTGAAAAACCCGCATTAGACGAAATGCACAGTGTAGTACATTGTATATGAGTGAGTTGCACTGAAAAACTTAGAATTTACTGAAAAACCCGCATTAGACGAAATGCACAGTGTAGTACATAGTATATGAGTGAGTTGCACTGAAAAACTTAGAATTTACTGAAAAACACGCATTAGACGAAATGCACAGTGTAGTACATAGTATATGAGTGAGTTGCACTGAAAAACTTAGAATATAAGAAACGCACAGTGTAGTACATAGTATATGAGTGAGTTGCACTGAAAAACTTAGAATTTAAGAAACGCACAGTGTAGTACATAGTATATGAGTGAGTTGCACTGAAAAACTTAGAATATAAGAAACGCACAGTGTAGTACATAGTATATGAGTGAGTTGCACTGAAAAACTTAGAATATAAGAAACGCACAGTGTAGTACATAGTATATGAGTGAGTTGCACTGAAAAACTTAGAATATAAGAAACGCACAGTGTAGTACATAGTATATGAGTGAGTTGCACTGAAAAACTTAGAATATAAGAAACGCACAGTGTAGTACATAGTATATGAGTGAGTTGCACTGAAAAACTTAGAATTTAAGAAACGCACAGTGTAGTACATAGTATATGAGTGAGTTGCACTGAAAAACTTAGAATTTACTGAAAAACCCGTATTAGACGAAATGCACAGTGTAGTACATTGTATATGAGTGAGTTGCACTGAAAAACTTAGAATTTAAGAAACGCACAGTGTAGTACATAGTATATGAGTGAGTTGCACTGAAAAACTTAGAATTTACTGAAAAACCCGCATTAGACGAAATGCACAGTGTAGTACATTGTATATGAGTGAGTTGCACTGAAAAACTTAGAATTTACTGAAAAACCCGCATTAGACGAAATGCACTGTGTACTACATTGTATATGAGTGAGTTGCACTGAAAAACTTAGAATTTACTGAAAAACCCGCATTAGACGAAATGCACAGTGTAGTACATTGTATATGAGTGAGTTGCACTGAAAAACTTAGAATTTACTGAAAAACCCGCATTAGACGAAATGCACAGTGTAGTACATTGTATATGAGTGTGTTGCACTGAAAAACTTAGAATTTACTGAAAAACCTGCATTAGACGAAATGCACAGCGTAGTACATTGTATATGAGTGAGTTGCACTGAAAAACTTAGAATTTACTGAAAAACCCGCATTAGACGAAATGCACAGTGTAGTACATAGTATATGAGTGAGTTACACTGAAAAACTTAGAATTTACTGAAAAACCCGCATTAGACGAAATGCACAGTGTAGTACATTGTATATGAGTGAGTTGCACTGAAAAACTTAGAATTTACTGAAAAACCCGCATTAGACGAAATGCGCAGTGTAGTACATTGTATATGAGTGAGTTGCACTGAAAAACTTAGAATTTACTGAAAAACCCGCATTAGACGAAATGCACAGTGTAGTACATTGTATATGAGTGAGTTGCACTGAAAAACTTAGATTATGAGAAACGCACAGTGTAGTACATAGTATATGAGTGAGTTGCACTGAAAAACTTAGAATATAAGAAACGCACAGTGTAGTACATAGTATATGAGTGAGTTGCACTGAAAAACTTAGAATATAAGAAACGCACAGTGTAGTACATAGTATATGAGTGAGTTGCACTGAAAAACTTAGAATATAAGAAACGCACAGTGTAGTACATAGTATATGAGTGAGTTGCACTGAAAAACTTAGAATATAAGAAACGCACAGTGTAGTACATAGTATATGAGTGAGTTGCACTGAAAAACTTAGAATTTAAGAAACGCACAGTGTAGTACATAGTATATGAGTGAGTTGCACTGAAAAACTTAGAATATAAGAAACGCACAGTGTAGTACATAGTATATGAGCGAGTTGCACTGAAAAACTTAGAATATAAGAAACGCACAGTGTAGTACATAGTATATGAGTGAGTTGCCCTGAAAAACTTAGAATATAAGAAACGCACAGTGTAGTACATAGTATATGAGTGAGTTGCCCTGAAAAATTTAGAATATAAGAAACGCACAGTGTAGTACATAGTATATGAGTGAGTTGCACTGAAAAACTTAGAATTTACTGAAAAACCCGCATTACACGAAATGCACAGTGTAGTACATAGTATATGAGTGAGTGGCACTGAAAAACTTAGAATATAAGAAACGCACAGTGTAGTACATAGTATATGAGTGAGTTGCACTGAAAAACTTAGAATATAAGAAACGCACAGTGTAGTACATAGTATATGAGTGAGTTGCACTGAAAAACTTAGAATATAAGAAACGCACAGTGTAGTACATAGTATATGAGTGAGTTGCACTGAAAAACTTAGAATTTAAGAAACGCACAGTGCAGTACATAGTATATGAGTGAGTTGCACTGAAAAACTTAGAATATAAGAAACGCACAGTGTAGTACATAGTATATGAGTGAATTGCACTGAAAAACTTAGAATTTACTGAATAACCCGCATTAGACGAAATGCACAGTGTAGTATATTGTATATGAGTGAGTTGCAGTGAAAAACTTAGAATTTACTGAAAAACCCGCATTAGACGAAATGCACAGTGTAGTACATTGTATATGAGTGAGTTGCACTGAAAAACTTAGAATTTACTGAAAAACCCGCATTAGACGAAATGCACAGTGTAGTACATTGTATGAGTGAGTTGCACTGAAAAACTTAGATATTACTGAAAAACCCGCATTAGGCGAAATGCACAGTGTAGTACATTGTATATGAGTGAGTTGCACTGAAAAACTTAGAATATAAGAAACGCACAGTGTAGTACATATTATATGAGTGAGTTGCACTGAAAAACTTAGAATATAAGAAACGCACAGTGTAGTACATAGTATATGAGTGAGTTGCACTGAAAAACTTAGAATATAAGAAACGCACAGTGTAGTACATAGTATATGAGTGAGTTGCACAGAAAAACTTAGAATTTAAGAAACGCACAGTGTAGTACATAGTATATGAGTGAGTTGCACTGAAAAACTTAGAATTTACTGAAAAACCCGCATTAGACGAAATGCACAGTGTAGTACATTGTATATGAGTGAGTTGCACTGAAAAACTTAGAATTTACTGAAAAACCCGCATTAGACGAAATGCACAGTGTAGTACATAGTATATGAGTGAGTTGCACTGAAAAACTTAGAATTTACTGAAAAACCCGCATTAGACGAAATGCACAGTGTAGTACATTGTATATGAGTGAGTTGCACTGAAAAACTTAGAATTTACTGAAAAACCCGCATTAGACGAAATGCACTGTGTACTACATTGTATATGAGTGAGTTGCACTGAAAAACTTAGAATTTACTGAAAAACCCGCATTAGACGAAATGCACAGTGTAGTACATTGTATATGAGTGAGTTGCACTGAAAAACTTAGAATTTACTGAAAAACCCGCATTAGACGAAATGCACAGTGTAGTACATTGTATATGAGTGTGTTGCACTGAAAAACTTAGAATTTACTGAAAAACCTGCATTAGACGAAATGCACAGCGTAGTACATTGTATATGAGTGAGTTGCACTGAAAAACTTAGAATTTACTGAAAAACCCGCATTAGACGAAATGCACAGTGTAGTACATAGTATATGAGTGAGTTACACTGAAAAACTTAGAATTTACTGAAAAACCCGCATTAGACGAAATGCACAGTGTAGTACATTGTATATGAGTGAGTTGCACTGAAAAACTTAGAATTTACTGAAAAACCCGCATTAGACGAAATGCACAGTGTAGTACATTGTATATGAGTGAGTTGCACTGAAAAACTTAGAATTTACTGAAAAACCCGCATTAGACGAAATGCACAGTGTAGTACATTGTATATGAGTGAGTTGCACTGAAAAACTTAGATTATGAGAAACGCACAGTGTAGTACATAGTATATGAGTGAGTTGCACTGAAAAACTTAGAATATAAGAAACGCACAGTGTAGTACATAGTATATGAGTGAGTTGCACTGAAAAACTTAGAATATAAGAAACGCACAGTGTAGTACATAGTATATGAGTGAGTTGCACTGAAAAACTTAGAATATAAGAAACGCACAGTGTAGTACATAGTATATGAGTGAGTTGCACTGAAAAACTTAGAATATAAGAAACGCACAGTGTAGTACATAGTATATGAGTGAGTTGCACTGAAAAACTTAGAATTTAAGAAACGCACAGTGTAGTACATAGTATATGAGCGAGTTGCACTGAAAAACTTAGAATATAAGAAACGCACAGTGTAGTACATAGTATATGAGCGAGTTGCACTGAAAAACTTAGAATATAAGAAACGCACAGTGTAGTACATAGTATATGAGTGAGTTGCCCTGAAAAACTTAGAATATAAGAAACGCACAGTGTAGTACATAGTATATGAGTGAGTTGCCCTGAAAAATTTAGAATATAAGAAACGCACAGTGTAGTACATAGTATATGAGTGAGTTGCACTGAAAAACTTAGAATTTACTGAAAAACCCGCATTACACGAAATGCACAGTGTAGTACATAGTATATGAGTGAGTGGCACTGAAAAACTTAGAATATAAGAAACGCACAGTGTAGTACATAGTATATGAGTGAGTTGCACTGAAAAACTTAGAATATAAGAAACGCACAGTGTAGTACATAGTATATTAGTGAGTTGCACTGAAAAACTTAGAATATAAGAAACGCACAGTGTAGTACATAGTATATGAGTGAGTTGCACTGAAAAACTTAGAATTTAAGAAACGCACAGTGCAGTACATAGTATATGAGTGAGTTGCACTGAAAAACTTAGAATATAAGAAACGCACAGTGTAGTACATAGTATATGAGTGAATTGCACTGAAAAACTTAGAATTTACTGAATAACCCGCATTAGACGAAATGCACAGTGTAGTATATTGTATATGAGTGAGTTGCAGTGAAAAACTTAGAATTTACTGAAAAACCCGCATTAGACGAAATGCACAGTGTAGTACATTGTATATGAGTGAGTTGCACTGAAAAACTTAGAATTTACTGAAAAACCCGCATTAGACGAAATGCACAGTGTAGTACATTGTATGAGTGAGTTGCACTGAAAAACTTAGATATTACTGAAAAACCCGCATTAGGCGAAATGCACAGTGTAGTACATTGTATATGAGTGAGTTGCACTGAAAAACTTAGAATATAAGAAACGCACAGTGTAGTACATAGTATATGAGTGTGTTGCACTGAAAAACTTAGAATATAAGAAACGCACAGTGTAGTACATAGTATATGAGTGAGTTGCACTGAAAAACTTAGAATATAAGAAACGCACAGTGTAGTACATAGTATATGAGTGAGTTGCACTGAAAAATTTAGAATTTAAGAAACGCACAGTGTAGTACATAGTATATGAGTGAGTTGCACTGAAAAACTTAGAATTTACTGAAAAACCCGCATTAGACGAAATGCACAGTGTAGTACATTGTATATGAGTGAGTTGCACTGAAAAACTTAGAATTTACTGAAAAACCCGCATTAGACGAAATGCACAGTGTAGTACATAGTATATGAGTGAGTTGCACTGAAAAACTTAGAATTTACTGAAAAACCCGCATTAGACGAAATGCACAGTGTAGTACATTGTATATGAGTGAGTTGCACTGAAAAACTTAGAATTTACTGAAAAACCCGCATTAGACGAAATGCACTGTGTACTACATTGTATATGAGTGAGTTGCACTGAAAAACTTAGAATTTACTGAAAAACCCGCATTAGACGAAATGCACAGTGTAGTACATTGTATATGAGTGAGTTGCACTGAAAAACTTAGAATTTACTGAAAAACCCGCATTAGACGAAATGCACAGTGTAGTACATTGTATATGAGTGTGTTGCACTGAAAAACTTAGAATTTACTGAAAAACCTGCATTAGACGAAATGCACAGCGTAGTACATTGTATATGAGTGAGTTGCACTGAAAAACTTAGAATTTACTGAAAAACCCGCATTAGACGAAATGCACAGTGTAGTACATAGTATATGAGTGAGTTACACTGAAAAACTTAGAATTTACTGAAAAACCCGCATTAGACGAAATGCACAGTGTAGTACATTGTATATGAGTGAGTTGCACTGAAAAACTTAGAATTTACTGAAAAACCCGCATTAGACGAAATGCACAGTGTAGTACATTGTATATGAGTGAGTTGCACTGAAAAACTTAGAATTTACTGAAAAACCCGCATTAGACGAAATGCACAGTGTAGTACATTGTATATGAGTGAGTTGCACTGAAAAACTTAGATTATGAGAAACGCACAGTGTAGTACATAGTATATGAGTGAGTTGCACTGAAAAACTTAGAATATAAGAAACGCACAGTGTAGTACATAGTATATGAGTGAGTTGCACTGAAAAACTTAGAATATAAGAAACGCACAGTGTAGTACATAGTATATGAGTGAGTTGCACTGAAAAACTTAGAATATAAGAAACGCACAGTGTAGTACATAGTATATGAGTGAGTTGCACTGAAAAACTTAGAATATAAGAAACGCACAGTGTAGTACATAGTATATGAGTGAGTTGCACTGAAAAACTTAGAATTTAAGAAACGCACAGTGTAGTACATAGTATATGAGCGAGTTGCACTGAAAAACTTAGAATATAAGAAACGCACAGTGTAGTACATAGTATATGAGCGAGTTGCACTGAAAAACTTAGAATATAAGAAACGCACAGTGTAGTACATAGTATATGAGTGAGTTGCCCTGAAAAACTTAGAATATAAGAAACGCACAGTGTAGTACATAGTATATGAGTGAGTTGCCCTGAAAAATTTAGAATATAAGAAACGCACAGTGTAGTACATAGTATATGAGTGAGTTGCACTGAAAAACTTAGAATTTACTGAAAAACCCGCATTACACGAAATGCACAGTGTAGTACATAGTATATGAGTGAGTGGCACTGAAAAACTTAGAATATAAGAAACGCACAGTGTAGTACATAGTATATGAGTGAGTTGCACTGAAAAACTTAGAATATAAGAAACGCACAGTGTAGTACATAGTATATGAGTGAGTTGCACTGAAAAACTTAGAATATAAGAAACGCACAGTGTAGTACATAGTATATGAGTGAGTTGCACTGAAAAACTTAGAATTTAAGAAACGCACAGTGCAGTACATAGTATATGAGTGAGTTGCACTGAAAAACTTAGAATATAAGAAACGCACAGTGTAGTACATAGTATATGAGTGAATTGCACTGAAAAACTTAGAATTTACTGAATAACCCGCATTAGACGAAATGCACAGTGTAGTATATTGTATATGAGTGAGTTGCAGTGAAAAACTTAGAATTTACTGAAAAACCCGCATTAGACGAAATGCACAGTGTAGTACATTGTATATGAGTGAGTTGCACTGAAAAACTTAGAATTTACTGAAAAACCCGCATTAGACGAAATGCACAGTGTAGTACATTGTATGAGTGAGTTGCACTGAAAAACTTAGATATTACTGAAAAACCCGCATTAGGCGAAATGCACAGTGTAGTACATTGTATATGAGTGAGTTGCACTGAAAAACTTAGAATATAAGAAACGCACAGTGTAGTACATAGTATATGAGTGTGTTGCACTGAAAAACTTAGAATATAAGAAACGCACAGTGTAGTACATAGTATATGAGTGAGTTGCACTGAAAAACTTAGAATATAAGAAACGCACAGTGTAGTACATAGTATATGAGTGAGTTGCACTGAAAAATTTAGAATTTAAGAAACGCACAGTGTAGTACATAGTATATGAGTGAGTTGCACTGAAAAACTTAGAATTTACTGAAAAACCCGCATTAGACGAAATGCACAGTGTAGTACATTGTATATGAGTGAGTTGCACTGAAAAACTTAGAATTAACTGAAAAACCCGCATTAGACGAAATGCACAGTGTAGTACATTGTATATGAGTGAGTTGCACTGAAAAACTTAGAATTTACTGAAAAACCCGCATTAGAAGAAATGCACAGTGTAGTACATTGTATATGAGTGAGTTGCACTGAAAAACTTAGAATTAACTGAAAAACCCGCATTAGACGAAATGCACAGTGTAGTACATTGTATATGAGTGAGTTGCACTGAAAAACTTAGAATTTACTGAAAAACCCGCATTAGAAGAAATGCACAGTGTAGTACATTGTATATGAGTGAGTTGCACTGAAAAAATTAGAATTTACTGAAAAACCCGCATTAGACGAAATGCACAGTGTAGTACATTGTATATGAGTGAGTTGCACTGAAAAACTTAGAATTTACTGAAAAACCCGCATTAGACGAAATGCACAGTGTAGTACATTGTATATGAGTGAGTTGCACTGAAAAACTTAGAATTTACTGAAAAACCCGCATTAGACGAAATGCACAGTGTAGTACATTGTATATGAGTGAGTTGCACTGAAAAACTTAGAATTTACTGAAAAACCCGCATTAGACGAAATGCACAGTGTAGTACATTGTATATGAGTGAGTTGCACTGAAAAACTTAGAATTTACTGAAAAACCCGCATTAGACGAAATGCACAGTGTAGTACATAGTATATGAGTGAGTTGCACTGAAAAACTTAGAATTTACTGAAAAACCCGCATTAGACGAAATGCACAGTGTAGTACATAGTATATGAGTGAGTTGCACTGAAAAACTTAGAATATAAGAAACGCACAGTGTAGTACATAGTATATGAGTGAGTTGCACTGAAAAACTTAGAATTTAAGAAACGCACAGTGTAGTACATAGTATATGAGTGAGTTGCACTGAAAAACTTAGAATATAAGAAACGCACAGTGTAGTACATAGTATATGAGTGAGTTGCACTGAAAAACTTAGAATATAAGAAACGCACAGTGTAGTACATAGTATATGAGTGAGTTGCACTGAAAAACTTAGAATATAAGAAACGCACAGTGTAGTACATAGTATATGAGTGAGTTGCACTGAAAAACTTAGAATATAAGAAACGCACAGTGTAGTACATAGTATATGAGTGAGTTGCACTGAAAAACTTAGAATTTAAGAAACGCACAGTGTAGTACATAGTATATGAGTGAGTTGCACTGAAAAACTTAGAATTTACTGAAAAACCCGCATTAGACGAAATGCACAGTGTAGTACATTGTATATGAGTGAGTTGCACTGAAAAACTTAGAATATAAGAAACGCACAGTGTAGTACATAGTATATGAGTGAGTTGCACTGAAAAACTTAGAATATAAGAAACGCACAGTGTAGTACATAGTATATGAGTGAGTTGCACTGAAAAACTTAGAATATAAGAAACGCACAGTGTAGTACATAGTATATGAGTGAGTTGCACTGAAAAACTTAGAATTTACTGAAAAACCCGCATTACACGAAATGCACAGTGTAGTACATAGTATATGAGTGAGTTGCACTGAAAAACTTAGAATATAAGAAACGCACAGTGTAGTACATAGTATATGAGTGAGTTGCACTGAAAAACTTAGAATATAAGAAACGCACAGTGTAGTACATAATATATGAGTGAGTTGCACTGAAAAACTTAGAATATAAGAAACGCACAGTGTAGTACATAGTATATGAGTGAGTTGCACTGAAAAACTTAGAATATAAGAAACGCACAGTGTAGTACATAGTATATGAGTGAGTTGCACTGAAAAATTTAGAATTTAAGAAACGCACAGTGTAGTACATAGTATATGAGTGAGTTGCACTGAAAAACTTAGAATTTACTGAAAAACCCGCATTAGACGAAATGCACAGTGTAGTACATTGTATATGAGTGAGTTGCACTGAAAAACTTAGAATTTACTGAAAAACCCGCATTAGACGAAATGCACAGTGTAGTACATAGTATATGAGTGAGTTGCACTGAAAAACTTAGAATTTACTGAAAAACCCGCATTAGACGAAATGCACAGTGTAGTACATTGTATATGAGTGAGTTGCACTGAAAAACTTAGAATTTACTGAAAAACCCGCATTAGACGAAATGCACAGTGTAGTACATTGTATATGAGTGAGTTGCACTGAAAAACTTAGAATTTACTGAAAAACCCGCATTAGACGAAATGCACAGTGTAGTACATTGTATATGAGTGAGTTGCACTGAAAAACTTAGAATTTACTGAAAAACCCGCATTAGACGAAATGCACAGTGTAGTACATTGTATATGAGTGAGTTGCACTGAAAAACTTAGAATTTACTGAAAAACCCGCATTAGACGAAATGCACAGTGTAGTACATAGTATATGAGTGAGTTGCACTGAAAAACTTAGAATTTACTGAAAAACCCGCATTAGACGAAATGCACAGTGTAGTACATAGTATATGAGTGAGTTGCACTGAAAAACTTAGAATATAAGAAACGCACAGTGTAGTACATAGTATATGAGTGAGTTGCACTGAAAAACTTAGAATTTAAGAAACGCACAGTGTAGTACATAGTATATGAGTGAGTTGCACTGAAAAACTTAGAATATAAGAAACGCACAGTGTAGTACATAGTATATGAGTGAGTTGCACTGAAAAACTTAGAATATAAGAAACGCACAGTGTAGTACATAGTATATGAGTGAGTTGCACTGAAAAACTTAGAATATAAGAAACGCACAGTGTAGTACATAGTATATGAGTGAGTTGCTCTGAAAAACTTAGAATATAAGAAACGCACAGTGTAGTACATAGTATATGAGTGAGTTGCACTGAAAAACTTAGAATTTAAGAAACGCACAGTGTAGTACATAGTATATGAGTGAGTTGCACTGAAAAACTTAGAATTTACTGAAAAACCCGCATTAGACGAAATGCACAGTGTAGTACATTGTATATGAGTGAGTTGCACTGAAAAACTTAGAATATAAGAAACGCACAGTGTAGTACATAGTATATGAGTGAGTTGCACTGAAAAACTTAGAATAGAAGAAACGCACAGTGTAGTACATAGTATATGAGTGAGTTGCACTGAAAAACTTAGAATATAAGAAACGCACAGTGTAGTACATAGTATATGAGTGAGTTGCACTGAAAAACTTAGAATTTACTGAAAAACCCGCATTACACGAAATGCACAGTGTAGTACATAGTATATGAGTGAGTTGCACTGAAAAACTTAGAATATAAGAAACGCACAGTGTAGTACATAGTATATGAGTGAGTTGCACTGAAAAACTTAGAATATAAGAAACGCACAGTGTAGTACATAGTATATGAGTGAGTTGCACTGAAAAACTTAGAATATAAGAAACGCACAGTGTAGTACATAGTATATGAGTGAGTTGCACTGAAAAACTTAGAATATAAGAAACGCACAGTTTAGTACATAGTATATGAGTGAGTTGCACTGAAAAACTTAGAATTTAAGAAACGCACAGTGTAGTACATAGTATATGAGTGAGTTGCACTGAAAAACTTAGAATTTACTGAAAAACCCGCATTAGACGAAATGCACAGTGTAGTACATTGTATATGAGTGAGTTGCACTGAAAAACTTAGAATTTACTGAAAAACCCGCATTAGACGAAATGCACAGTGTAGTACATAGTATATGAGTGAGTTGCACTGAAAAACTTAGAATTTACTGAAAAACCCGCATTAGACGAAATGCACAGTGTAGTACATTGTATATGAGTGAGTTGCACTGAAAAACTTAGAATTTACTGAAAAACCCGCATTAGACGAAATGCACTGTGTACTACATTGTATATGAGTGAGTTGCACTGAAAAACTTAGAATTTACTGAAAAACCCGCATTAGACGAAATGCACAGTGTAGTACATTGTATATGAGTGAGTTGCACTGAAAAACTTAGAATTTACTGAAAAACCCGCATTAGACGAAATGCACAGTGTAGTACATTGTATATGAGTGAGTTGCACTGAAAAACTTAGAATTTACTGAAAAACCTGCATTAGACGAAATGCACAGTGTAGTACATTGTATATGAGTGAGTTGCACTGAAAAACTTAGAATTTACTGAAAAACCCGCATTAGACGAAATGCACAGTGTAGTACATAGTATATGAGTGAGTTACACTGAAAAACTTAGAATTTACTGAAAAACCCGCATTAGACGAAATGCACAGTGTAGTACATTGTATATGAGTGAGTTGCACTGAAAAACTTAGAATTTACTGAAAAACCCGCATTAGACGAAATGCACAGTGTAGTACATTGTATATGAGTGAGTTGCACTGAAAAACTTAGAATTTACTGAAAAACCCGCATTAGACGAAATGCACAGTGTAGTACATTGTATATGAGTGAGTTGCACTGAAAAACTTAGAATATAAGAAACGCACAGTGTAGTACATAGTATATGAGTGAGTTGCACTGAAAAACTTAGAATATAAGAAACGCACAGTGTAGTACATAGTATATGAGTGAGTTGCACTGAAAAACTTAGAATATAAGAAACGCACAGTGTAGTACATAGTATATGAGTGAGTTGCACTGAAAAACTTAAAATATAAGAAACGCACAGTGTAGTACATAGTATATGAGTGAGTTGCACTGAAAAACTTAGAATATAAGAAACGCACAGTGTAGTACATAGTATATGAGTGAGTTGCACTGAAAAACTTAGAATTTAAGAAACGCACAGTGTAGTACATAGTATATGAGTGAGTTGCACTGAAAAACTTAGAATATAAGAAACGCACAGTGTAGTACATAGTATATGAGCGAGTTGCACTGAAAAACTTAGAATATAAGAAACGCACAGTGTAGTACATAGTATATGAGTGAGTTGCCCTGAAAAACTTAGAATATAAGAAACGCACAGTGTAGTACATAGTATATGAGTGAGTTGCCCTGAAAAATTTAGAATATAAGAAACGCACAGTGTAGTACATAGTATATGAGTGAGTTGCACTGAAAAACTTAGAATTTACTGAAAAACCCGCATTACACGAAATGCACAGTGTAGTACATAGTATATGAGTGAGTGGCACTGAAAAACTTAGAATATAAGAAACGCACAGTGTAGTACATAGTATATGAGTGAGTTGCACTGAAAAACTTAGAATATAAGAAACACACAGTGTAGTACATAGTATATGAGTGAGTTGCACTGAAAAACTTAGAATATAAGAAACGCACAGTGTAGTACATAGTATATGAGTGAGTTGCACTGAAAAACTTAGAATTTAAGAAACGCACAGTGCAGTACATAGTATATGAGTGAGTTGCACTGAAAAACTTAGAATATAAGAAACGCACAGTGTAGTACATAGTATATGAGTGAATTGCACTGAAAAACTTAGAATTTACTGAATAACCCGCATTAGACGAAATGCAGTGTAGTACATTGTATATGAGTGAGTTGCACTGAAAAACTTAGAATTTACTGAAAAACCCGCATTAGACGAAATGCACAGTGTAGTACATTATATGAGTGAGTTGCACTGAAAAACTTAGAATTTACTGAAAAACCCGCATTAGACGAAATGCACAGTGTAGTACATTGTATATGAGTGAGTTGCACTGAAAAACTTAGAATTTACTGAAAAACCCGCATTAGACGAAATGCACAGTGTAGTACATTGTATGAGTGAGTTGCACTGAAAAACTTAGATATTACTGAAAAACCCGCATTAGGCGAAATGCACAGTGTAGTACATTGTATATGAGTGAGTTGCACTGAAAAACTTAGAATATAAGAAACGCACAGTGTAGTACATAGTATATGAGTGAGTTGCACTGAAAAACTTAGAATATAAGAAACGCACAGTGTAGTACATAGTATATGAGTGAGTTGCACTGAAAAACTTAGAATATAAGAAACGCACAGTGTAGTACATAGTATATGAGTGAGTTGCACTGAAAAACTTAGAATTTAAGAAACGCACAGTGTAGTACATAGTATATGAGTGAGTTGCACTGAAAAACTTAGAATTTACTGAAAAACCCGCATTAGACGAAATGCACAGTGTAGTACATTGTATATGAGTGAGTTGCACTGAAAAACTTAGAATTAACTGAAAAACCCGCATTAGACGAAATGCACAGTGTAGTACATTGTATATGAGTGAGTTGCACTGAAAAACTTAGAATTTACTGAAAAACCCGCATTAGAAGAAATGCACAGTGTAGTACATTGTATATGAGTGAGTTGCACTGAAAAACTTAGAATTAACTGAAAAACCCGCATTAGACGAAATGCACAGTGTAGTACATTGTATATGAGTGAGTTGCACTGAAAAACTTAGAATTTACTGAAAAACCCGCATTAGAAGAAATGCACAGTGTAGTACATTGTATATGAGTGAGTTGCACTGAAAAAATTAGAATTTACTGAAAAACCCGCATTAGACGAAATGCACAGTGTAGTACATTGTATATGAGTGAGTTGCACTGAAAAACTTAGAATTTACTGAAAAACCCGCATTAGACGAAATGCACAGTGTAGTACATAGTATATGAGTGAGTTGCACTGAAAAACTTAGAATTTACTGAAAAACCCGCATTAGACGAAATGCACAGTGTAGTACATAGTATATGAGTGAGTTGCACTGAAAAACTTAGAATATAAGAAACGCACAGTGTAGTACATAGTATATGAGTGAGTTGCACTGAAAAACTTAGAATTTAAGAAACGCACAGTGTAGTACATAGTATATGAGTGAGTTGCACTGAAAAACTTAGAATATAAGAAACGCACAGTGTAGTACATAGTATATGAGTGAGTTGCACTGAAAAACTTAGAATATAAGAAACGCACAGTGTAGTACATAGTATATGAGTGAGTTGCACTGAAAAACTTAGAATATAAGAAACGCACAGTGTAGTACATAGTATATGAGTGAGTTGCACTGAAAAACTTAGAATATAAGAAACGCACAGTGTAGTACATAGTATATGAGTGAGTTGCACTGAAAAACTTAGAATTTAAGAAACGCACAATGTAGTACATAGTATATGAGTGAGTTGCACTGAAAAACTTAGAATTTACTGAAAAACCCGCATTAGACGAAATGCACAGTGTAGTACATTGTATATGAGTGAGTTGCACTGAAAAACTTAGAATATAAGAAACGCACAGTGTAGTACATAGTATATGAGTGAGTTGCACTGAAAAACTTAGAATATAAGAAACGCACAGTGTAGTACATAGTATATGAGTGAGTTGCACTGAAAAACTTAGAATATAAGAAACGCACAGTGTAGTACATAGTATATGAGTGAGTTGCACTGAAAAACTTAGAATTTACTGAAAAACCCGCATTACACGAAATGCACAGTGTAGTACATAGTATATGAGTGAGTTGCACTGAAAAACTTAGAATATAAGAAACGCACAGTGTAGTACATAGTATATGAGTGAGTTGCACTGAAAAACTTAGAATATAAGAAACGCACAGTGTAGTACATAGTATATGAGTGAGTTGCACTGAAAAACTTAGAATATAAGAAACGCACAGTGTAGTACATAGTATATGAGTGAGTTGCACTGAAAAACTTAGAATTTAAGAAACGCACAGTGTAGTACATAGTATATGAGTGAGTTGCACTGAAAAACTTAGAATTTACTGAAAAACCCGCATTAGACGAAATGCACAGTGTAGTACATTGTATATGAGTGAGTTGCACTGAAAAACTTAGAATTTACTGAAAAACCCGCATTAGACGAAATGCACAGTGTAGTACATAGTATATGAGTGAGTTGCACTGAAAAACTTAGAATTTACTGAAAAACCCGCATTAGACGAAATGCACAGTGTAGTACATTGTATATGAGTGAGTTGCACTGAAAAACTTAGAATTTACTGAAAAACCCGCATTAGACGAAATGCACTGTGTACTACATTGTATATGAGTGAGTTGCACTGAAAAACTTAGAATTTACTGAAAAACCCGCATTAGACGAAATGCACAGTGTAGTACATTGTATATGAGTGAGTTGCACTGAAAAACTTAGAATTTACTGAAAAACCCGCATTAGACGAAATGCACAGTGTAGTACATTGTATATGAGTGAGTTGCACTAAAAAAATTAGAATTTACTGAAAAACCTGCATTAGACGAAATGCACAGTGTAGTACATTGTATATGAGTGAGTTGCACTGAAAAACTTAGAATTTACTGAAAAACCCGCATTAGACGAAATGCACAGTGTAGTACATAGTATATGAGTGAGTTACACTGAAAAACTTAGAATTTACTGAAAAACCCGCATTAGACGAAATGCACAGTGTAGTACATTGTATATGAGTGAGTTGCACTGAAAAACTTAGAATTTACTGAAAAACCCGCATTAGACGAAATGCACAGTGTAGTACATTGTATATGAGTGAGTTGCACTGAAAAACTTAGAATTTACTGAAAAACCCGCATTAGACGAAATGCACAGTGTAGTACATTGTATATGAGTGAGTTGCAGTGAAAAACTTAGAATTTACTGAAAAACCCGCATTAGACGAAATGCACAGTGTAGTACATTGTATATGAGTGAGTTGCACTGAAAAACTTAGAATTTACTGAAAAACCCGCATTAGACGAAATGCACAGTGTAGTACATAGTATATGAGTGAGTTGCACTGAAAAACTTAGAATTTACTGAAAAACCCGCATTAGACGAAATGCACAGTGTAGTACATAGTATATGAGTGAGTTGCACTGAAAAACTTAGAATATAAGAAACGCACAGTGTAGTACATAGTATATGAGTGAGTTGCACTGAAAAACTTAGAATTTAAGAAACGCACAGTGTAGTACATAGTATATGAGTGAGTTGCACTGAAAAACTTAGAATATAAGAAACGCACAGTGTAGTACATAGTATATGAGTGAGTTGCACTGAAAAACTTAGAATATAAGAAACGCACAGTGTAGTACATAGTATATGAGTGAGTTGCACTGAAAAACTTAGAATATAAGAAACGCACAGTGTAGTACATAGTATATGAGTGAGTTGCACTGAAAAACTTAGAATTTACTGAAAAACCCGCATTACACGAAATGCACAGTGTAGTACATAGTATATGAGTGAGTTGCACTGAAAAACTTAGAATATAAGAAACGCACAGTGTAGTACATAGTATATGAGTGAGTTGCACTGAAAAACTTAGAATATAAGAAACGCACAGTGTAGTACATAGTATATGAGTGAGTTGCACTGAAAAACTTAGAATATAAGAAACGCACAGTGTAGTACATAATATATGAGTGAGTTGCACTGAAAAACTTAGAATTTAAGAAACGCACAGTGTAGTACATAGTATATGAGTGAGTTGCACTGAAAAACTTAGAATTTACTGAAAAACCCGCATTAGACGAAATGCACAGTGTAGTACATTGTATATGAGTGAGTTGCACTGAAAAACTTAGAATTTACTGAAAAACCCGCATTAGACGAAATGCACAGTGTAGTACATTGTATATGAGTGAGTTGCACTGAAAAACTTAGAATTTACTGAAAAACCCGCATTAGACGAAATGCACAGTGTAGTACATTGTATATGAGTGAGTTGCACTGAAAAACTTAGAATTTACTGAAAAACCCGCATTAGACGAAATGCACAGTGTAGTACATTGTATATGAGTGAGTTGCACTGAAAAACTTAGAATTTACTGAAAAACCCGCATTAGACGAAATGCACAGTGTAGTACATAGTATATGAGTGAGTTGCACTGAAAAACTTAGAATTTACTGAAAAACCCGCATTAGACGAAATGCACAGTGTAGTACATAGTATATGAGTGAGTTGCACTGAAAAACTTAGAATATAAGAAACGCACAGTGTAGTACATAGTATATGAGTGAGTTGCACTGAAAAACTTAGAATATAAGAAACGCACAGTGTAGTACATAGAATATGAGTGAGTTGCACTGAAAAACTTAGAATATAAGAAACGCACAGTGTAGTACATAGTATATGAGTGAGTTGCACTGAAAAACTTAGAATTTAAGAAACGCACAGTGTAGTACATAGTATATGAGTGAGTTGCACTGAAAAACTTAGAATATAAGAAACGCACAGTGTAGTACATAGTATATGAGCGAGTTGCACTGAAAAACTTAGAATATAAGAAACGCACAGTGTAGTACATAGTATATGAGTGAGTTGCCCTGAAAAACTTAGAATATAAGAAACGCACAGTGTAGTACATAGTATATGAGTGAGTAGCCCTGAAAAATTTAGAATATAAGAAACGCACAGTGTAGTACATAGTATATGAGTGAGTTGCACTGAAAAACTTAGAATTTACTGAAAAACCCGCATTACACGAAATGCACAGTGTAGTACATAGTATATGAGTGAGTGGCACTGAAAAACTTAGAATATAAGAAACGCACAGTGTAGTACATAGTATATGAGTGAGTTGCACTGAAAAACTTAGAATATAAGAAACGCACAGTGTAGTACATAGTATATGAGTGAGTTGCACTGAAAAACTTAGAATATAAGAAACGCACAGTGTAGTACATAGTATATGAGTGAGTTGCACTGAAAAACTTAGAATTTAAGAAACGCACAGTGCAGTACATAGTATATGAGTGAGTTGCACTGAAAAACTTAGAATATAAGAAACGCACAGTGTAGTACATAGTATATGAGTGAATTGCACTGAAAAACTTAGAATTTACTGAATAACCCGCATTAGACGAAATGCAGTGTAGTACATTGTATATGAGTGAGTTGCACTGAAAAACTTAGAATTTACTGAAAAACCCGCATTAGACGAAATGCACAGTGTAGTACATTATATGAGTGAGTTGCACTGAAAAACTTAGAATTTACTGAAAAACCCGCATTAGACGAAATGCACAGTGTAGTATATTGTATATGAGTGAGTTGCAGTGAAAAACTTAGAATTTACTGAAAAACCCGCATTAGACGAAATGCACAGTGTAGTACATTGTATATGAGTGAGTTGCACTGAAAAACTTAGAATTTACTGAAAAACCCGCATTAGACGAAATGCACAGTGTAGTACATTGTATGAGTGAGTTGCACTGAAAAACTTAGATATTACTGAAAAACCCGCATTAGGCGAAATGCACAGTGTAGTACATTGTATATGAGTGAGTTGCACTGAAAAACTTAGAATTTACTGAAAAACCCGCATTAGACGAAATGCACAGTGTAGTACATTGTATATGAGTGAGTTGCACTGAAAAACTTAGAATTTACTGAAAAACCCGCATTAGACGAAATGCACTGTGTACTACATTGTATATGAGTGAGTTGCACTGAAAAACTTAGAATTTACTGAAAAACCCGCATTAGACGAAATGCACAGTGTAGTACATTGTATATGAGTGAGTTGCACTGAAAAACTTAGAATTTACTGAAAAACCCGCATTAGACGAAATGCACAGTGTAGTACATTGTATATGAGTGAGTTGCACTGAAAAACTTAGAATTTACTGAAAAACCCGCATTAGACGAAATGCACAGTGTAGTACATTTTATATGAGTGAGTTGCACTGAAAAAATTAGAATTTACTGAAAAACCCGCATTAGACGAAATGCACAGTGTAGTACATTGTATATGAGTGAGTTGCACTGAAAAACTTAGAATTTACTGAAAAACCCGCATTAGACGAAATGCACAGTGTAGTACATTGTATATGAGTGAGTTGCACTGAAAAACTTAGAATTTACTGAAAAACCCGCATTAGACGAAATGCACAGTGTAGTACATTGTATATGAGTGAGTTGCACTGAAAAACTTAGAATTTACTGAAAAACCCGCATTAGACGAAATGCACAGTGTAGTACATTGTATATGAGTGAGTTGCACTGAAAAACTTAGAATTTACTGAAAAACCCGCATTAGACGAAATGCACAGTGTAGTACATAGTATATGAGTGAGTTGCACTGAAAAACTTAGAATTTACTGAAAAACCCGCATTAGACGAAATGCACAGTGTAGTACATAGTATATGAGTGAGTTGCACTGAAAAACTTAGAATATAAGAAACGCACAGTGTAGTACATAGTATATGAGTGAGTTGCACTGAAAAACTTAGAATTTAAGAAACGCACAGTGTAGTACATAGTATATGAGTGAGTTGCACTGAAAAACTTAGAATATAAGAAACGCACAGTGTAGTACATAGTATATGAGTGAGTTGCACTGAAAAACTTAGAATATAAGAAACGCACAGTGTAGTACATAGTATATGAGTGAGTTGCACTGAAAAACTTAGAATATAAGAAACGCACAGTGTAGTACATAGTATATGAGTGAGTTGCACTGAAAAACTTAGAATTTACTGAAAAACCCGCATTACACGAAATGCACAGTGTAGTACATAGTATATGAGTGAGTTGCACTGAAAAACTTAGAATATAAGAAACGCACAGTGTAGTACATAGTATATGAGTGAGTTGCACTGAAAAACTTAGAATATAAGAAACGCACAGTGTAGTACATAGTATATGAGTGAGTTGCACTGAAAAACTTAGAATATAAGAAACGCACAGTGTAGTACATAGTATATGAGTGAGTTGCACTGAAAAACTTAGAATTTAAGAAACGCACAGTGTAGTACATAGTATATGAGTGAGTTGCACTGAAAAACTTAGAATTTACTGAAAAACCCGCATTAGACGAAATGCACAGTGTAGTACATTGTATATGAGTGAGTTGCACTGAAAAACTTAGAATTTACTGAAAAACCCGCATTAGACGAAATGAACAGTGTAGTACATTGTATATGAGTGAGTTGCACTGAAAAACTTAGAATTTACTGAAAAACCCGCATTAGACGAAATGCACAGTGTAGTACATTGTATATGAGTGAGTTGCACTGAAAAACTTAGAATTTACTGAAAAACCCGCATTAGACGAAATGCACAGTGTAGTACATTGTATATGAGTGAGTTGCACTGAAAAACTTAGAATTTACTGAAAAACCCGCATTAGACGAAATGCACAGTGTAGTACATAGTATATGAGTGAGTTGCACTGAAAAACTTAGAATTTACTGAAAAACCCGCATTAGACGAAATGCACAGTGTAGTACATAGTATATGAGTGAGTTGCACTGAAAAACTTAGAATATAAGAAACGCACAGTGTAGTACATAGTATATGAGTGAGTTGCACTGAAAAACTTAGAATATAAGAAACGCACAGTGTAGTACATAGAATATGAGTGAGTTGCACTGAAAAACTTAGAATATAAGAAACGCACAGTGTAGTACATAGTATATGAGTGAGTTGCACTGAAAAACTTAGAATTTAAGAAACGCACAGTGTAGTACATAGTATATGAGTGAGTTGCACTGAAAAACTTAGAATATAAGAAACGCACAGTGTAGTACATAGTATATGAGCGAGTTGCACTGAAAAACTTAGAATATAAGAAACGCACAGTGTAGTACATAGTATATGAGTGAGTTGCCCTGAAAAACTTAGAATATAAGAAACGCACAGTGTAGTACATAGTATATGAGTGAGTTGCCCTGAAAAATTTAGAATATAAGAAACGCACAGTGTAGTACATAGTATATGAGTGAGTTGCACTGAAAAACTTAGAATTTACTGAAAAACCCGCATTACACGAAATGCACAGTGTAGTACATAGTATATGAGTGAGTGGCACTGAAAAACTTAGAATATAAGAAACGCACAGTGTAGTACATAGTATATGAGTGAGTTGCACTGAAAAACTTAGAATATAAGAAACGCACAGTGTAGTACATAGTATATGAGTGAGTTGCACTGAAAAACTTAGAATATAAGAAACGCACAGTGTAGTACATAGTATATGAGTGAGTTGCACTGAAAAACTTAGAATTTAAGAAACGCACAGTGCAGTACATAGTATATGAGTGAGTTGCACTGAAAAACTTAGAATATAAGAAACGCACAGTGTAGTACATAGTATATGAGTGAATTGCATTGAAAAACTTAGAATTTACTGAATAACCCGCATTAGACGAAATGCAGTGTAGTACATTGTATATGAGTGAGTTGCACTGAAAAACTTAGAATTTACTGAAAAACCCGCATTAGACGAAATGCATAGTGTAGTACATTATATGAGTGAGTTGCACTGAAAAACTTAGAATTTACTGAAAAACCCGCATTAGACGAAATGCACAGTGTAGTATATTGTATATGAGTGAGTTGCAGTGAAAAACTTAGAATTTACTGAAAAACCCGCATTAGACGAAATGCACAGTGTAGTACATTGTATATGAGTGAGTTGCACTGAAAAACTTAGAATTTACTGA
Source organism: Mus caroli (assembly GCF_978045245.1). Taxonomy (NCBI): domain Eukaryota; kingdom Metazoa; phylum Chordata; class Mammalia; order Rodentia; family Muridae; genus Mus; species Mus caroli. The sequence continues at coordinate 4,363,137 of NW_028227280.1, forward strand.
AAAACCCGCATTAGACGAAATGCACAGTGTAGTACATTGTATGAGTGAGTTGCACTGAAAAACTTAGATATTACTGAAAAACCCGCATTAGGCGAAATGCACAGTGTAGTACATTGTATATGAGTGAGTTGCACTGAAAAACTTAGAATTTACTGAAAAACCCGCATTAGACGAAATGCACAGTGTAGTACATTGTATATGAGTGAGTTGCACTGAAAAACTTAGAATTTACTGAAAAACCCGCATTAGACGAAATGCACTGTGTACTACATTGTATATGAGTGAGTTGCACTGAAAAACTTAGAATTTACTGAAAAACCCGCATTAGACGAAATGCACAGTGTAGTACATTGTATATGAGTGAGTTGCACTGAAAAACTTAGAATTTACTGAAAAACCCGCATTAGACGAAATGCACAGTGTAGTACATTGTATATGAGTGAGTTGCACTGAAAAACTTAGAATTTACTGAAAAACCCGCATTAGACGAAATGCACAGTGTAGTACATTTTATATGAGTGAGTTGCACTGAAAAAATTAGAATTTACTGAAAAACCCGCATTAGACGAAATGCACAGTGTAGTACATTGTATATGAGTGAGTTGCACTGAAAAACTTAGAATTTACTGAAAAACCCGCATTAGACGAAATGCACAGTGTAGTACATTGTATATGAGTGAGTTGCACTGAAAAACTTAGAATTTACTGAAAAACCCGCATTAGACGAAATGCACAGTGTAGTACATTGTATATGAGTGAGTTGCACTGAAAAACTTAGAATTTACTGAAAAACCCGCATTAGACGAAATGCACAGTGTAGTACATTGTATATGAGTGAGTTGCACTGAAAAACTTAGAATTTACTGAAAAACCCGCATTAGACGAAATGCACAGTGTAGTACATAGTATATGAGTGAGTTGCACTGAAAAACTTAGAATTTACTGAAAAACCCGCATTAGACGAAATGCACAGTGTAGTACATAGTATATGAGTGAGTTGCACTGAAAAACTTAGAATATAAGAAACGCACAGTGTAGTACATAGTATATGAGTGAGTTGCACTGAAAAACTTAGAATTTAAGAAACGCACAGTGTAGTACATAGTATATGAGTGAGTTGCACTGAAAAACTTAGAATATAAGAAACGCACAGTGTAGTACATAGTATATGAGTGAGTTGCACTGAAAAACTTAGAATATAAGAAACGCACAGTGTAGTACATAGTATATGAGTGAGTTGCACTGAAAAACTTAGAATATAAGAAACGCACAGTGTAGTACATAGTATATGAGTGAGTTGCACTGAAAAACTTAGAATTTACTGAAAAACCCGCATTACACGAAATGCACAGTGTAGTACATAGTATATGAGTGAGTTGCACTGAAAAACTTAGAATATAAGAAACGCACAGTGTAGTACATAGTATATGAGTGAGTTGCACTGAAAAACTTAGAATATAAGAAACGCACAGTGTAGTACATAGTATATGAGTGAGTTGCACTGAAAAACTTAGAATATAAGAAACGCACAGTGTAGTACATAGTATATGAGTGAGTTGCACTGAAAAACTTAGAATTTAAGAAACGCACAGTGTAGTACATAGTATATGAGTGAGTTGCACTGAAAAACTTAGAATGTAAGAAACGCACAGTGTAGTACATAGTATATGAGCGAGTTGCACTGAAAAACTTAGAATATAAGAAACGCACAGTGTAGTACATAGTATATGAGTGAGTTGCCCTGAAAACTTAGAATATAAGAAACGCACAGTGTAGTACATAGTATATGAGTGAGTTGCCCTGAAAAATTTAGAATATAAGAAACGCACAGTGTAGTACATAGTATATGAGTGAGTTGCACTGAAAAACTTAGAATTTACTGAAAAACCCGCATTACACGAAATGCACAGTGTAGTACATTGTATATGAGTGAGTTGCACTGAAAAACTTAGAATTTACTGAAAAACCCGCATTAGACGAAATGCACAGTGTAGTACATTGTATATGAGTGAGTTGCACTGAAAAACTTAGAATTTACTGAAAAACCCGCATTAGACGAAATGCACAGTGTAGTACATAGTATATGAGTGAGTTGCACTGAAAAACTTAGAATTTACTGAAAAACCCGCATTAGACGAAATGCACAGTGTAGTACATAGTATATGAGTGAGTTGCACTGAAAAACTTAGAATATAAGAAACGCACAGTGTAGTACATAGTATATGAGTGAGTTGCACTGAAAAACTTAGAATATAAGAAACGCACAGTGTAGTACATAGTATATGAGTGAGTTGCACTGAAAAACTTAGAATATAAGAAACGCACAGTGTAGTACATAGTATATGAGTGAGTTGCACTGAAAAACTTAGAATTTACTGAAAAACCCGCATTAGACGAAATGCACAGTGTAGTACATAGTATATGAGTGAGTTGCACTGAAAAACTTAGAATTTACTGAAAAACCCGCATTAGACGAAATGCACAGTGTAGTACATTGTATATGAGTGAGTTGCACTGAAAAACTTAGAATTTACTGAAAAACCCGCATTAGACGAAATGCACAGTGTAGTACATTGTATATGAGTGAGTTGCACTGAAAAACTTAGAATTTACTGAAAAACCCGCATTAGACGAAATGCACAGTGTAGTACATTGTATATGAGTGAGTTGCACTGAAAAACTTAGAATTTACTGAAATACCCGCATTAGACGAAATGCACAGTGTAGTACATAGTATATGAGTGAGTTGCACTGAAAAACTTAGAATTTACTGAAAAACCCGCATTAGACGAAATGCACAGTGTAGTACATAGTATATGAGTGAGTTGCACTGAAAAACTTAGAATATAAGAAACGCACAGTGTAGTACATAGTATATGAGTGAGTTGCACTGAAAAACTTAGAATATAAGGAACGCACAGTGTAGTACATAGTATATGAGTGAGTTGCACTGAAAAACTTAGAATATAAGAAACGCACAGTGTAGTACATAGTATATGAGTGAGTTGCACTGAAAAACTTAGAATTTAAGAAACGCACAGTGTAGTACATAGTATATGAGTGAGTTGCACTGAAAAACTTAGAATATAAGAAACGCACAGTGTAGTACATAGTATATGAGCGAGTTGCACTGAAAAACTTAGAATATAAGAAACGCACAGTGTAGTACATAGTATATGAGTGAGTTGCCCTGAAAAACTTAGAATATAAGAAACGCACAGTGTAGTACATAGTATATGAGTGAGTTGCCCTGAAAAATTTAGAATATAAGAAACGCACAGTGTAGTACATAGTATATGAGTGAGTTGCACTGAAAAACTTAGAATTTACTGAAAAACCCGCATTACACGAAATGCACAGTGTAGTACATAGTATATGAGTGAGTGGCACTGAAAAACTTAGAATATAAGAAACGCACAGTGTAGTACATAGTATATGAGTGAGTTGCACTGAAAAACTTAGAATATAAGAAACGCACAGTGTAGTACATTGTATATGAGTGAGTTGCACTGAAAAACTTAGAATATAAGAAACGCACAGTGTAGTACATAGTATATGAGTGAGTTGCACTGAAAAACTTAGAATTTAAGAAACGCACAGTGCAGTACATTGTATATGAGTGAGTTGCACTGAAAAACTTAGAATATAAGAAACGCACAGTGTAGTACATAGTATATGAGTGAATTGCACTGAAAAACTTAGAATTTACTGAATAACCCGCATTAGACGAAATGCAGTGTAGTACATTGTATATGAGTGAGTTGCACTGAAAAACTTAGAATTTACTGAAAAACCCGCATTAGACGAAATGCACAGTGTAGTACATTATATGAGTGAGTTGCACTGAAAAACTTAGAATTTACTGAAAAACCCGCATTAGACGAAATGCACAGTGTAGTATATTGTATATGAGTGAGTTGCAGTGAAAAACTTAGAATTTACTGAAAAACCCGCATTAGACGAAATGCACAGTGTAGTACATTGTATATGAGTGAGTTGCACTGAAAAACTTAGAATTTACTGAAAAACCCGCATTAGACGAAATGCACAGTGTAGTACATTGTATATGAGTGAGTTGCACTGAAAAACTTAGAATTTACTGAAAAACCCGCATTAGACGAAATGCACAGTGTAGTACATTGTATATGAGTGAGTTGCACTGAAAAACTTAGAATTTACTGAAAAACCCGCATTAGACGAAATGCACAGTGTAGTACATTGTATATGAGTGAGTTGCACTGAAAAACTTAGAATTTACTGAAAAACCTGCATTAGACAAAATGCACAGTGTAGTACATTGTATATGAGTGAGTTGCACTGAAAAACTTAGAATTTACTGAAAAACCCGCATTAGACGAAATGCACAGTGTAGTACATAGTATATGAGTGAGTTACACTGAAAAACTTAGAATTTACTGAAAAACCCGCATTAGACGAAATGCACAGTGTAGTACATTGTATATGAGTGAGTTGCACTGAAAAACTTAGAATTTACTGAAAAACCCGCATTAGGCGAAATGCACAGTGTAGTACATTGTATATGAGTGAGTTGCACTGAAAAACTTAGAATTAACTGAACAACCCGCATTAGACGAAATGCACAGTGTAGTACATTGTATATGAGTGAGTTGCAATGAAAAACTTAGAATTTACTGAAAAACCCGCATTAGAAGAAATGCACAGTGTAGTACATTGTATATGAGTGAGTTGCACTGAAAAAATTAGAATTTACTGAAAAACCCGCATTAGACGAAATGCACAGTGTAGTACATTGTATATGAGTGAGTTGCACTGAAAAACTTAGAATTTACTGAAAAACCCGCATTAGACGAAATGCACAGTGTAGTACATTGTATATGAGTGAGTTGCACTGAAAAACTTAGAATTTACTGAAAAACCCGCATTAGACGAAATGCACAGTGTAGTACATTGTATATGAGTGAGTTGCACTGAAAAACTTAGAATTTACTGAAAAACCCGCATTAGACGAAATGCACAGTGTAGTACATTGTATATGAGTGAGTTGCACTGAAAAACTTAGAATTTACTGAAAAACCCGCATTAGACGAAATGCACAGTGTAGTACATAGTATATGAGTGAGTTGCACTGAAAAACTTAGAATTTACTGAAAAACCCGCATTAGACGAAATGCACAGTGTAGTACATAGTATATGAGTGAGTTGCACTGAAAAACTTAGAATATAAGAAACGCACAGTGTAGTACATAGTATATGAGTGAGTTGCACTGAAAAACTTAGAATTTAAGAAACGCACAGTGTAGTACATAGTATATGAGTGAGTTGCACTGAAAAACTTAGAATATAAGAAACGCACAGTGTAGTACATAGTATATGAGTGAGTTGCACTGAAAAACTTAGAATATAAGAAACGCACAGTGTAGTACATAGTATATGAGTGAGTTGCACTGAAAAACTTAGAATATAAGAAACGCACAGTGTAGTACATAGTATATGAGTGAGTTGCACTGAAAAACTTAGAATATAAGAAACGCACAGTGTAGTACATAGTATATGAGTGAGTTGCACTGAAAAACTTAGAATTTAAGAAACGCACAGTGTAGTACATAGTATATGAGTGAGTTGCACTGAAAAACTTAGAATTTACTGAAAAACCCGCATTAGACGAAATGCACAGTGTAGTACATTGTATATGAGTGAGTTGCACTGAAAAAGTTAGAATTTACTGAAAAACCCGCATTAGGCGAAATGCACAGTGTAGTACATTGTATATGAGTGAGTTGCACTGAAAAACTTAGAATTAACTGAAAAACCCGCATTAGACGAAATGCACAGTGTAGTACATTGTATATGAGTGAGTTGCACTGAAAAACTTAGAATTTACTGAAAAACCTGCATTAGACGAAATGCACAGTGTAGTACATTGTATATGAGTGAGTTGCACTGAAAAACTTAGAATTTACTGAAAAACCCGCATTAGACGAAATGCACAGTGTAGTACATAGTATATGAGTGAGTTACACTGAAAAACTTAGAATTTACTGAAAAACCCGCATTAGACGAAATGCACAGTGTAGTACATTGTATATGAGTGAGTTGCACTGAAAAACTTAGAATTTACTGAAAAACCCGCATTAGGCGAAATGCACAGTGTAGTACATTGTATATGAGTGAGTTGCACTGAAAAACTTAGAATTAACTGAAAAACCCGCATTAGACGAAATGCACAGTGTAGTACATTGTATATGAGTGAGTTGCACTGAAAAACTTAGAATTTACTGAAAAACCCGCATTAGAAGAAATGCACAGTGTAGTACATTGTATATGAGTGAGTTGCACTGAAAAAATTAGAATTTACTGAAAAACCCGCATTAGACGAAATGCACAGTGTAGTACATTGTATATGAGTGAGTTGCACTGAAAAACTTAGAATTTACTGAAAAACCCGCATTAGACGAAATGCACAGTGTAGTACATTGTATATGAGTGAGTTGCACTGAAAAACTTAGAATTTACTGAAAAACCCGCATTAGACGAAATGCACAGTGTAGTACATTGTATATGAGTGAGTTGCACTGAAAAACTTAGAATTTACTGAAAAACCCGCATTAGACGAAATGCACAGTGTAGTACATTGTATATGAGTGAGTTGCACTGAAAAACTTAGAATTTACTGAAAAACCCGCATTAGACGAAATGCACAGTGTAGTACATAGTATATGAGTGAGTTGCACTGAAAAACTTAGAATTTACTGAAAAACCCGCATTAGACGAAATGCACAGTGTAGTACATAGTATATGAGTGAGTTGCACTGAAAAACTTAGAATATAAGAAACGCACAGTGTAGTACATAGTATATGAGTGAGTTGCACTGAAAAACTTAGAATTTAAGAAACGCACAGTGTAGTACATAGTATATGAGTGAGTTGCACTGAAAAACTTAGAATATAAGAAACGCACAGTGTAGTACATAGTATATGAGTGAGTTGCACTGAAAAACTTAGAATATAAGAAACGCACAGTGTAGTACATAGTATATGAGTGAGTTGCACTGAAAAACTTAGAATATAAGAAACGCACAGTGTAGTACATAGTATATGAGTGAGTTGCACTGAAAAACTTAGAATATAAGAAACGCACAGTGTAGTACATAGTATATGAGTGAGTTGCACTGAAAAACTTAGAATTTAAGAAACGCACAGTGTAGTACATAGTATATGAGTGAGTTGCACTGAAAAACTTAGAATTTACTGAAAAACCCGCATTAGACGAAATGCACAGTGTAGTACATTGTATATGAGTGAGTTGCACTGAAAAACTTAGAATTTACTGAAAAACCCGCATTAGGCGAAATGCACAGTGTAGTACATTGTATATGAGTGAGTTGCACTGAAAAACTTAGAATTAACTGAAAAACCCGCATTAGACGAAATGCACAGTGTAGTACATTGTATATGAGTGAGTTGCACTGAAAAACTTAGAATTTACTGAAAAACCCGCATTAGACGAAATGCACAGTGTAGTACATTTTATATGAGTGAGTTGCACTGAAAAAATTAGAATTTACTGAAAAACCCGCATTAGACGAAATGCACAGTGTAGTACATTGTATATGAGTGAGTTGCACTGAAAAACTTAGAATTTACTGAAAAACCCGCATTAGACGAAATGCACAGTGTAGTACATTGTATATGAGTGAGTTGCACTGAAAAACTTAGAATTTACTGAAAAACCCGCATTAGACGAAATGCACAGTGTAGTACATTGTATATGAGTGAGTTGCACTGAAAAACTTAGAATTTACTGAAAAACCCGCATTAGACGAAATGCACAGTGTAGTACATTGTATATGAGTGAGTTGCACTGAAAAACTTAGAATTTACTGAAAAACCCGCATTAGACGAAATGCACAGTGTAGTACATAGTATATGAGTGAGTTGCACTGAAAAACTTAGAATTTACTGAAAAACCCGCATTAGACGAAATGCACAGTATAGTACATAGTATATGAGTGAGTTGCACTGAAAAACTTAGAATATAAGAAACGCACAGTGTAGTACATAGTATATGAGTGAGTTGCACAGAAAAACTTAGAATTTAAGAAACGCACAGTGTAGTACATAGTATATGAGTGAGTTGCACTGAAAAACTTAGAATATAAGAAACGCACAGTGTAGTACATAGTATATGAGTGAGTTGCACTGAAAAACTTAGAATATAAGAAACGCACAGTGTAGTACATAGTATATGAGTGAGTTGCACTGAAAAACTTAGAATATAAGAAACGCACAGTGTAGTACATAGTATATGAGTGAGTTGCACTGAAAAACTTAGAATTTACTGAAAAACCCGCATTACACGAAATGCACAGTGTAGTACATAGTATATGAGTGAGTTGCACTGAAAAACTTAGAATATAAGAAACGCACAGTGTAGTACATAGTATATGAGTGAGTTGCACTGAAAAACTTAGAATATAAGAAACGCACAGTGTAGTACATAGTATATGAGTGAGTTGCACTGAAAAACTTAGAATATAAGAAACGCACAGTGTAGTACATAGTATATGAGTGAGTTGCACTGAAAAACTTAGAATTTAAGAAACGCACAGTGTAGTACATAGTATATGAGTGAGTTGCACTGAAAAACTTAGAATTTACTGAAAAACCCGCATTAGACGAAATGCACAGTGTAGTACATTGTATATGAGTGAGTTGCACTGAAAAACTTAGAATTTACTGAAAAACCCGCATTAGACGAAATGCACAGTGTAGTACATTGTATATGAGTGAGTTGCACTGAAAAACTTAGAATTTACTGAAAAACCCGCATTAGACGAAATGCACAGTGTAGTACATTGTATATGAGTGAGTTGCACTGAAAAACTTAGAATTTACTGAAAAACCCGCATTAGACGAAATGCACAGTGTAGTACATAGTATATGAGTGAGTTGCACTAAAAAACTTAGAATATAAGAAACGCACAGTGTAGTACATAGTATATGAGTGAGTTGCACTGAAAAACTTAGAATATAAGAAACGCACAGTGTAGTACATAGTATATGAGTGAGTTGCACTGAAAAACTTAGAATATAAGAAACACACAGTGTAGTACATAGTATATGAGTGAGTTGCACTGAAAAACTTAGAATATAAGAAACGCACAGTGTAGTACATAGTATATGAGTGAGTTGCACTGAAAAACTTAGAATATAAGAAACGCACAGTGTAGTACATAGTATATGAGTGAGTTGCACTGAAAAACTTAGAATATAAGAAACGCACAGTGTAGTACATAGTATATGAGTGAGTTGCACTGAAAAACTTAGAATTTACTGAAAAACCCGCATTACACGAAATGCACAGTGTAGTACATAGTATATGAGTGAGTTGCACTGAAAAACTTAGAATATAAGAAACGCACAGTGTAGTACATAGTATATGAGTGAGTTGCACTGAAAAACTTAGAATATAAGAAACGCACAGTGTAGTACATAGTATATGAGTGAGTTGCACTGAAAAACTTAGAATATAAGAAACGCACAGTGTAGTACATAGTATATGAGTGAGTTGCACTGAAAAACTTAGAATTTAAGAAACGCACAGTGTAGTACATAGTATATGAGTGAGTTGCACTGAAAAACTTAGAATTTACTGAAAAACCCGCATTAGACGAAATGCACAGTGTAGTACATTGTATATGAGTGAGTTGCACTGAAAAACTTAGAATTTACTGAAAAACCCGCATTAGACGAAATGCACAGTGTAGTACATTGTATATGAGTGAGTTGCACTGAAAAACTTAGAATTTACTGAAAAACCCGCATTAGACGAAATGCACAGTGTAGTACATTGTATATGAGTGAGTTGCACTGAAAAACTTAGAATTTACTGAAAAACCCGCATTAGACGAAATGCACAGTGTAGTACATAGTATATGAGTGAGTTGCACTAAAAAACTTAGAATATAAGAAACGCACAGTGTAGTACATAGTATATGAGTGAGTTGCACTGAAAAACTTAGAATATAAGAAACGCACAGTGTAGTACATAGTATATGAGTGAGTTGCACTGAAAAACTTAGAATATAAGAAACACACAGTGTAGTACATAGTATATGAGTGAGTTGCACTGAAAAACTTAGAATATAAGAAACGCACAGTGTAGTACATAGTATATGAGTGAGTTGCACTGAAAAACTTAGAATATAAGAAACGCACAGTGTAGTACATAGTATATGAGTGAGTTGCACTGAAAAACTTAGAATTTAAGAAACGCACAGTGTAGTACATAGTATATGAGTGAGTTGCACTGAAAAACTTAGAATATAAGAAACGCACAGTGTAGTACATAGTATATGAGTGAGTTGCACTGAAAAACTTAGAATATAAGAAACGCACAGTGTAGTACATAGTATATGAGTGAGTTGCACTGAAAAACTTAGAATATAAGAAACGCACAGTGTAGTACATAGTATATGAGTGAGTTGCACTGAAAAACTTAGAATTTAAGAAACGCACAGTGTAGTATATAGTATATGAGTGAGTTGCACTGAAAAACTTAGAATATAAGAAACGCACAGTGTAGTACATAGTATATGAGCGAGTTGCACTGAAAAACTTAGAATATAAGAAACGCACAGTGTAGTACATAGTATATGAGTGAGTTGCCCTGAAAAACTTAGAATATAAGAAACGCACAGTGTAGTACATAGTATATGAGTGAGTTGCCCTGAAAAATTTAGAATATAAGAAACGCACAGTGTAGTACATAGTATATGAGTGAGTTGCACTGAAAAACTTAGAATTTACTGAAAAACCCGCATTAGACGAAATGCACAGTGTAGTACATTGTATATGAGTGAGTTGCACTGAAAAACTTAGAATTTACTGAAAAACCCGCATTAGACGAAATGCACAGTGTAGTACATAGTATATGAGTGAGTTGCACTAAAAAACTTAGAATATAAGAAACGCACAGTGTAGTACATAGTATATGAGTGAGTTGCACTGAAAAACTTAGAATATAAGAAACGCACAGTGTAGTACATAGTATATGAGTGAGTTGCACTGAAAAACTTAGAATATAAGAAACACACAGTGTAGTACATAGTATATGAGTGAGTTGCACTGAAAAACTTAGAATATAAGAAACGCACAGTGTAGTACATAGTATATGAGTGAGTTGCACTGAAAAACTTAGAATATAAGAAACGCACAGTGTAGTACATAGTATATGAGTGAGTTGCACTGAAAAACTTAGAATATAAGAAACGCACAGTGTAGTACATAGTATATGAGTGAGTTGCACTGAAAAACTTAGAATTTACTGAAAAACCCGCATTAGACGAAATGCACAGTGTAGTACATTGTATATGAGTGAGTTGCACTGAAAAACTTAGAATTTACTGAAAAACCCGCATTAGACGAAATGCACAGTGTAGTACTTAGTATATGAGTGAGTTGCACTGAAAAACTTAGAATTTACTGAAAAACCCGCATTAGACGAAATGCACAGTGTAGTACATAGTATATGAGTGAGTTGCACTGAAAAACTTAGAATATAAGAAACGCACAGTGTAGTACATAGTATATGAGTGAGTTGCACTGAAAAACTTAGAATATTAGAAACGCACAGTGTAGTACATAGTATATGAGTGAGTTGCACTGAAAAACTTAGAATATAAGAAACGCACAGTGTAGTACATAGTATATGAGTGAGTTGCACTGAAAAACTTAGAATATAAGAAACGCACAGTGTAGTACATAGTATATGAGTGAGTTGCACTGAAAAACTTAGAATATAAGAAACGCACAGTGTAGTACATAGTATATGAGTGAGTTGCACTGAAAAACTTAGAATTTACTGAAAAACCCGCATTACACGAAATGCACAGTGTAGTACATAGTATATGAGTGAGTTGCACTGAAAAACTTAGAATATAAGAAACGCACAGTGTAGTACATAGTATATGAGTGAGTTGCACTGAAAAACTTTGAATATAAGAAACGCACAGTGTAGTACATAGTATATGAGTGAGTTGCACTGAAAAACTTAGAATATAAGAAACGCACAGTGTAGTACATAGTATATGAGTGAATTGCACTGAAAAACTTAGAATTTACTGAAAAACCCGCATTAGACGAAATGCACAGTGTAGTACATTGTATATGAGTGAGTTGCACTGAAAAACTTAGAATTTACTGAAAAACCCGCATTAGACGAAATGCACAGTGTAGTACATTGTATATGAGTGAGTTGCACTGAAAAACTTAGAATTTACTGAAAAACCCGCATTAGACGAAATGCACAGTGTAGTATATTGTATATGAGTGAGTTGCACTGAAAAACTTAGAATTTACTGAAAAACCCGCATTAGACGAAATGCACAGTGTAGTACATAGTATATGAGTGAGTTGCACTGAAAAACTTAGAATTTAAGAAACGCACAGTGTAGTACATAGTATATGAGTGAGTTGCACTGAAAAACTTAGAATATAAGAAACGCACAGTGTAGTACATAGTATATGAGTGAGTTGCACTGAAAAACTTAGAATATAAGAAACGCACAGTGTAGTACATAGTATATGAGTGAGTTGCACTGAAAAACTTAGAATATAAGAAACGCACAGTGTAGTACATAGTATATGAGTGAGTTGCACTGAAAAACTTAGAATATAAGAAACGCACAGTGTAGTACATAGTATATGAGTGAGTTGCACTGAAAAACTTAGAAAATAAGCAACGCACAGTGTAGTACATAGTATATCAGTGAGTTGCACTGAAAAACTTAGAATATAAGCAACGCACAGTGTAGTACATAGTATATGAGTGAGTTGCACTGAAAAACTTAGAATATAAGAAACGCACATTGTACTACATAGTATATGAGTGAGTTGCACTGAAAAACTTAGAATATAAGAAACGCACAGTGTAGTACATAGTATATGAGTGAGTTGCACTGAAAAACTTAAAATTTACTGAAAAACCCGCATTACACGAAATGCACAGTGTAGTATATAGTATATGAGTGAGTTGCACTGAAAAATTTAGAATATAAGAAACGCACAGTGTAGTACATAGTATATGAGTGAGTTGCACTGAAAAACTTAGAATATAAGAAACGCACAGTGTAGTACATAGTATATGAGTGAGTTGCACTGAAAAACTTACAATATAAGAAACGCACAGTGTAGTACATAGTATATGAGTGAGTTGCACTGAAAAACTTAGAATATAAGAAACGCACAGTGTAGTACATAGTATATGAGTGAGTTGCACTGAAAAACTTAGAATATAAGAAACGCACAGTGTAGTACATAGTATATGAGTGAGTTGCACTGAAAAACTTAGAATATAAGAAACGCACAGTGTAGTACATAGTATATGAGTGAGTTGCACTGAAAAACTTAGAATATAAGAAAAGCACAGTGTAGTACATAGTATATGAGTGAGTTGCACTGAAAAACTTAGATTATAAGAAACGCACAGTGTAGTACATAGTATATGAGTGAGTTGCACTGAAAAACTTAGAATTTAAGAAACGCACAGTGTAGTACATAGTATATGAGTGAGTTGCACTGAAAAACTTAGAATATAAGAAACGCACAGTGTAGTACATAGTATATGAGTGAATTGCACTGAAAAACTTAGAATTTACTGAATAACCCGCATTAGACGAAATGCAGTGTAGTACATTGTATATGAGTGAGTTGCACTGAAAAACTTAGAATTTACTGAAAAACCCGCATTAGACGAAATGCACAGTGTAGTACATTGTATATGAGTGAGTTGCACTGAAAAACTTAGAATTTACTGAAAAACCCGCATTAGACGAAATGCACTGTGTAGTACATTGTATATGAGTGAGTTGCACTGAAAAACTTAGAATTTACTGAAAAACCCGCATTAGACGAAATGCACAGTGTAGTACATTGTATATGAGTGAGTTGCACTGAAAAACTTAGAATTTACTGAAAAACCCGCATTAGACGAAATGCACAGTATAGTACATAGTATATGAGTGAGTTGCACTGAAAAACTTAGAATATAAGAAACGCACAGTGTAGTACATAGTATATGAGTGAGTTGCACAGAAAAACTTAGAATTTAAGAAACGCACAGTGTAGTACATAGTATATGAGTGAGTTGCACTGAAAAACTTAGAATATAAGAAACGCACAGTGTAGTACATAGTATATGAGTGAGTTGCACTGAAAAACTTAGAATATAAGAAACGCACAGTGTAGTACATAGTATATGAGTGAGTTGCACTGAAAAACTTAGAATATAAGAAACGCACAGTGTAGTACATAGTATATGAGTGAGTTGCACTGAAAAACTTAGAATTTACTGAAAAACCCGCATTACACGAAATGCACAGTGTAGTACATAGTATATGAGTGAGTTGCACTGAAAAACTTAGAATATAAGAAACGCACAGTGTAGTACATAGTATATGAGTGAGTTGCACTGAAAAACTTAGAATATAAGAAACGCACAGTGTAGTACATAGTATATGAGTGAGTTGCACTGAAAAACTTAGAATATAAGAAACGCACAGTGTAGTACATAGTATATGAGTGAGTTGCACTGAAAAACTTAGAATTTAAGAAACGCACAGTGTAGTACATAGTATATGAGTGAGTTGCACTGAAAAACTTAGAATTTACTGAAAAACCCGCATTAGACGAAATGCACAGTGTAGTACATTGTATATGAGTGAGTTGCACTGAAAAACTTAGAATTTACTGAAAAACCCGCATTAGACGAAATGCACAGTGTAGTACATTGTATATGAGTGAGTTGCACTGAAAAACTTAGAATTTACTGAAAAACCCGCATTAGACGAAATGCACAGTGTAGTACATTGTATATGAGTGAGTTGCACTGAAAAACTTAGAATTTACTGAAAAACCCGCATTAGACGAAATGCACAGTGTAGTACATAGTATATGAGTGAGTTGCACTAAAAAACTTAGAATATAAGAAACGCACAGTGTAGTACATAGTATATGAGTGAGTTGCACTGAAAAACTTAGAATATAAGAAACGCACAGTGTAGTACATAGTATATGAGTGAGTTGCACTGAAAAACTTAGAATATAAGAAACACACAGTGTAGTACATAGTATATGAGTGAGTTGCACTGAAAAACTTAGAATATAAGAAACGCACAGTGTAGTACATAGTATATGAGTGAGTTGCACTGAAAAACTTAGAATATAAGAAACGCACAGTGTAGTACATAGTATATGAGTGAGTTGCACTGAAAAACTTAGAATATAAGAAACGCACAGTGTAGTACATAGTATATGAGTGAGTTGCACTGAAAAACTTAGAATTTACTGAAAAACCCGCATTACACGAAATGCACAGTGTAGTACATAGTATATGAGTGAGTTGCACTGAAAAACTTAGAATATAAGAAACGCACAGTGTAGTACATAGTATATGAGTGAGTTGCACTGAAAAACTTAGAATATAAGAAACGCACAGTGTAGTACATAGTATATGAGTGAGTTGCACTGAAAAACTTAGAATATAAGAAACGCACAGTGTAGTACATAGTATATGAGTGAGTTGCACTGAAAAACTTAGAATTTAAGAAACGCACAGTGTAGTACATAGTATATGAGTGAGTTGCACTGAAAAACTTAGAATTTACTGAAAAACCCGCATTAGACGAAATGCACAGTGTAGTACATTGTATATGAGTGAGTTGCACTGAAAAACTTAGAATTTACTGAAAAACCCGCATTAGACGAAATGCACAGTGTAGTACATTGTATATGAGTGAGTTGCACTGAAAAACTTAGAATTTACTGAAAAACCCGCATTAGACGAAATGCACAGTGTAGTACATTGTATATGAGTGAGTTGCACTGAAAAACTTAGAATTTACTGAAAAACCCGCATTAGACGAAATGCACAGTGTAGTACATAGTATATGAGTGAGTTGCACTAAAAAACTTAGAATATAAGAAACGCACAGTGTAGTACATAGTATATGAGTGAGTTGCACTGAAAAACTTAGAATATAAGAAACGCACAGTGTAGTACATAGTATATGAGTGAGTTGCACTGAAAAACTTAGAATATAAGAAACACACAGTGTAGTACATAGTATATGAGTGAGTTGCACTGAAAAACTTAGAATATAAGAAACGCACAGTGTAGTACATAGTATATGAGTGAGTTGCACTGAAAAACTTAGAATATAAGAAACGCACAGTGTAGTACATAGTATATGAGTGAGTTGCACTGAAAAACTTAGAATTTAAGAAACGCACAGTGTAGTACATAGTATATGAGTGAGTTGCACTGAAAAACTTAGAATATAAGAAACGCACAGTGTAGTACATAGTATATGAGTGAGTTGCACTGAAAAACTTAGAATATAAGAAACGCACAGTGTAGTACATAGTATATGAGTGAGTTGCACTGAAAAACTTAGAATATAAGAAACGCACAGTGTAGTACATAGTATATGAGTGAGTTGCACTGAAAAACTTAGAATTTAAGAAACGCACAGTGTAGTATATAGTATATGAGTGAGTTGCACTGAAAAACTTAGAATATAAGAAACGCACAGTGTAGTACATAGTATATGAGCGAGTTGCACTGAAAAACTTAGAATATAAGAAACGCACAGTGTAGTACATAGTATATGAGTGAGTTGCCCTGAAAAACTTAGAATATAAGAAACGCACAGTGTAGTACATAGTATATGAGTGAGTTGCCCTGAAAAATTTAGAATATAAGAAACGCACAGTGTAGTACATAGTATATGAGTGAGTTGCACTGAAAAACTTAGAATTTACTGAAAAACCCGCATTAAACGAAATGCACAGTGTAGTACATAGTAGATGAGTGAGTGGCACTGAAAAACTTAGAATATAAGAAACGCACAGTGTAGTACATAGTATATAAGTGAGTTGCACTGAAAAACTTAGAATATAAGAAACGCACAGTGTAGTACATAGTATATGAGTGAGTTGCACTGAAAAACTTAGAATTTACTGAAAAACCCGCATTAGACGAAATGCACAGTGTAGTACATTGTATATGAGTGAGTTGCACTGAAAAACTTAGAATTTACTGAAAAACCCGCATTAGACGAAATGCACAGTGTAGTACTTAGTATATGAGTGAGTTGCACTGAAAAACTTAGAATTTACTGAAAAACCCGCATTAGACGAAATGCACAGTGTAGTACATAGTATATGAGTGAGTTGCACTGAAAAACTTAGAATATAAGAAACGCACAGTGTAGTACATAGTATATGAGTGAGTTGCACTGAAAAACTTAGAATATTAGAAACGCACAGTGTAGTACATAGTATATGAGTGAGTTGCACTGAAAAACTTAGAATATAAGAAACGCACAGTGTAGTACATAGTATATGAGTGAGTTGCACTGAAAAACTTAGAATATAAGAAACGCACAGTGTAGTACATAGTATATGAGTGAGTTGCACTGAAAAACTTAGAATATAAGAAACGCACAGTGTAGTACATAGTATATGAGTGAGTTGCACTGAAAAACTTAGAATTTACTGAAAAACCCGCATTACACGAAATGCACAGTGTAGTACATAGTATATGAGTGAGTTGCACTGAAAAACTTAGAATATAAGAAACGCACAGTGTAGTACATAGTATATGAGTGAGTTGCACTGAAAAACTTTGAATATAAGAAACGCACAGTGTAGTACATAGTATATGAGTGAGTTGCACTGAAAAACTTAGAATATAAGAAACGCACAGTGTAGTACATAGTATATGAGTGAATTGCACTGAAAAACTTAGAATTTACTGAAAAACCCGCATTAGACGAAATGCACAGTGTAGTACATTGTATATGAGTGAGTTGCACTGAAAAACTTAGAATTTACTGAAAAACCCGCATTAGACGAAATGCACAGTGTAGTACATTGTATATGAGTGAGTTGCACTGAAAAACTTAGAATTTACTGAAAAACCCGCATTAGACGAAATGCACAGTGTAGTATATTGTATATGAGTGAGTTGCACTGAAAAACTTAGAATTTACTGAAAAACCCGCATTAGACGAAATGCACAGTGTAGTACATAGTATATGAGTGAGTTGCACTGAAAAACTTAGAATTTAAGAAACGCACAGTGTAGTACATAGTATATGAGTGAGTTGCACTGAAAAACTTAGAATATAAGAAACGCACAGTGTAGTACATAGTATATGAGTGAGTTGCACTGAAAAACTTAGAATATAAGAAACGCACAGTGTAGTACATAGTATATGAGTGAGTTGCACTGAAAAACTTAGAATATAAGAAACGCACAGTGTAGTACATAGTATATGAGTGAGTTGCACTGAAAAACTTAGAATATAAGAAACGCACAGTGTAGTACATAGTATATGAGTGAGTTGCACTGAAAAACTTAGAAAATAAGCAACGCACAGTGTAGTACATAGTATATCAGTGAGTTGCACTGAAAAACTTAGAATATAAGCAACGCACAGTGTAGTACATAGTATATGAGTGAGTTGCACTGAAAAACTTAGAATATAAGAAACGCACATTGTACTACATAGTATATGAGTGAGTTGCACTGAAAAACTTAGAATATAAGAAACGCACAGTGTAGTACATAGTATATGAGTGAGTTGCACTGAAAAACTTAAAATTTACTGAAAAACCCGCATTACACGAAATGCACAGTGTAGTATATAGTATATGAGTGAGTTGCACTGAAAAATTTAGAATATAAGAAACGCACAGTGTAGTACATAGTATATGAGTGAGTTGCACTGAAAAACTTAGAATATAAGAAACGCACAGTGTAGTACATAGTATATGAGTGAGTTGCACTGAAAAACTTACAATATAAGAAACGCACAGTGTAGTACATAGTATATGAGTGAGTTGCACTGAAAAACTTAGAATATAAGAAACGCACAGTGTAGTACATAGTATATGAGTGAGTTGCACTGAAAAACTTAGAATATAAGAAACGCACAGTGTAGTACATAGTATATGAGTGAGTTGCACTGAAAAACTTAGAATATAAGAAACGCACAGTGTAGTACATAGTATATGAGTGAGTTGCACTGAAAAACTTAGAATATAAGAAAAGCACAGTGTAGTACATAGTATATGAGTGAGTTGCACTGAAAAACTTAGATTATAAGAAACGCACAGTGTAGTACATAGTATATGAGTGAGTTGCACTGAAAAACTTAGAATTTAAGAAACGCACAGTGTAGTACATAGTATATGAGTGAGTTGCACTGAAAAACTTAGAATATAAGAAACGCACAGTGTAGTACATAGTATATGAGTGAATTGCACTGAAAAACTTAGAATTTACTGAATAACCCGCATTAGACGAAATGCAGTGTAGTACATTGTATATGAGTGAGTTGCACTGAAAAACTTAGAATTTACTGAAAAACCCGCATTAGACGAAATGCACAGTGTAGTACATTGTATATGAGTGAGTTGCACTGAAAAACTTAGAATTTACTGAAAAACCCGCATTAGACGAAATGCACTGTGTAGTACATTGTATATGAGTGAGTTGCACTGAAAAACTTAGAATTTACTGAAAAACCCGCATTAGACGAAATGCACAGTGTAGTACATTGTATATGAGTGAGTTGCACTGAAAAACTTAGAATTTACTGAAAAACCCGCATTAGACGAAATGCACAGTGTAGTACATTGTATATGAGTGAGTTGCACTGAAAAACTTAGAATTTACTGAAAAACCCGCATTAGACGAAATGCACAGTGTAGTACATTTTATATGAGTGAGTTGCACTGAAAAAATTAGAATTTACTGAAAAACCCATATTAGACGAAATGCACAGTGTAGTACATTGTATATGAGTGAGTTGCACTGAAAAACTTAGAATTTACTGAAAAACCCGCATTAGACGAAATGCACAGTGTAGTACATTGTATATGAGTGAGTTGCACTGAAAAACTTAGAATTTACTGAAAAACCCGCATTAGACGAAATGCACAGTGTAGTACATAGTATATGAGTGAGTTGCACTGAAAAACTTAGAATATAAGAAACGCACAGTGTAGTACATAGTATATGAGTGAGTTGCACTGAAAAACTTAGAATATTAGAAACGCACAGTGTAGTACATAGTATATGAGTGAGTTGCACTGAAAAACTTAGAATATAAGAAACGCACAGTGTAGTACATAGTATATGAGTGAGTTGCACTGAAAAACTTAGAATATAAGAAACGCACAGTGTAGTACATAGTATATGAGTGAGTTGCACTGAAAAACTTAGAATATAAGAAACGCACAGTGTAGTACATAGTATATGAGTGAGTTGCACTGAAAAACTTAGAATATAAGAAACGCACAGTGTAGTACATAGTATATGAGTGAGTTGCACTGAAAAACTTAGAAAATAAGCAACGCACAGTGTAGTACATAGTATATCAGTGAGTTGCACTGAAAAACTTAGAATATAAGCAACGCACAGTGTAGTACATAGTATATGAGTGAGTTGCACTGAAAAACTTAGAATATAAGAAACGCACATTGTACTACATAGTATATGAGTGAGTTGCACTGAAAAACTTAGAATATAAGAAACGCACAGTGTAGTACATAGTATATGAGTGAGTTGCACTGAAAAACTTAAAATTTACTGAAAAACCCGCATTACACGAAATGCACAGTGTAGTATATAGTATATGAGTGAGTTGCACTGAAAAATTTAGAATATAAGAAACGCACAGTGTAGTACATAGTATATGAGTGAGTTGCACTGAAAAACTTAGAATATAAGAAACGCACAGTGTAGTACATAGTATATGAGTGAGTTGCACTGAAAAACTTACAATATAAGAAACGCACAGTGTAGTACATAGTATATGAGTGAGTTGCACTGAAAAACTTAGAATATAAGAAACGCACAGTGTAGTACATAGTATATGAGTGAGTTGCACTGAAAAACTTAGAATATAAGAAACGCACAGTGTAGTACATAGTATATGAGTGAGTTGCACTGAAAAACTTAGAATATAAGAAACGCACAGTGTAGTACATAGTATATGAGTGAGTTGCACTGAAAAACTTAGAATATAAGAAAAGCACAGTGTAGTACATAGTATATGAGTGAGTTGCACTGAAAAACTTAGATTATAAGAAACGCACAGTGTAGTACATAGTATATGAGTGAGTTGCACTGAAAAACTTAGAATTTAAGAAACGCACAGTGTAGTACATAGTATATGAGTGAGTTGCACTGAAAAACTTAGAATATAAGAAACGCACAGTGTAGTACATAGTATATGAGTGAATTGCACTGAAAAACTTAGAATTTACTGAATAACCCGCATTAGACGAAATGCAGTGTAGTACATTGTATATGAGTGAGTTGCACTGAAAAACTTAGAATTTACTGAAAAACCCGCATTAGACGAAATGCACAGTGTAGTACATTGTATATGAGTGAGTTGCACTGAAAAACTTAGAATTTACTGAAAAACCCGCATTAGACGAAATGCACTGTGTAGTACATTGTATATGAGTGAGTTGCACTGAAAAACTTAGAATTTACTGAAAAACCCGCATTAGACGAAATGCACAGTGTAGTACATTGTATATGAGTGAGTTGCACTGAAAAACTTAGAATTTACTGAAAAACCCGCATTAGACGAAATGCACAGTGTAGTACATTGTATATGAGTGAGTTGCACTGAAAAACTTAGAATTTACTGAAAAACCCGCATTAGACGAAATGCACAGTGTAGTACATTTTATATGAGTGAGTTGCACTGAAAAAATTAGAATTTACTGAAAAACCCATATTAGACGAAATGCACAGTGTAGTACATTGTATATGAGTGAGTTGCACTGAAAAACTTAGAATTTACTGAAAAACCCGCATTAGACGAAATGCACAGTGTAGTACATTGTATATGAGTGAGTTGCACTGAAAAACTTAGAATTTACTGAAAAACCCGCATTAGACGAAATGCACAGTGTAGTACATTGTATATGAGTGAGTTGCACTGAAAAACTTAGAATTTACTGAAAAACCCGCATTAGACGAAATGCACAGTGTAGTACATTGTATATGAGTGAGTTGCACTGAAAAACTTAGAATTTACTGAAAAACCCGCATTAGACGAAATGCACAGTGTAGTACATAGTATATGAGTGAGTTGCACTGAAAAACTTAGAATTTACTGAAAAACCCGCATTAGACGAAATGCACAGTATAGTACATAGTATATGAGTGAGTTGCACTGAAAAACTTAGAATATAAGAAACGCACAGTGTAGTACATAGTATATGAGTGAGTTGCACTGAAAAACTTAGAATTTAAGAAACGCACAGTGTAGTACATAGTATATGAGTGAGTTGCACTGAAAAACTTAGAATATAAGAAACGCACAGTGTAGTACATAGTATATGAGTGAGTTGCACTGAAAAACTTAGAATATAAGAAACGCACAGTGTAGTACATAGTATATGAGTGAGTTGCACTGAAAAACTTAGAATATAAGAAACGCACAGTGTAGTACATAGTATATGAGTGAGTTGCACTGAAAAACTTAGAATTTACTGAAAAACCCGCATTACACGAAATGCACAGTGTAGTACATAGTATATGAGTGAGTTGCACTGAAAAACTTAGAATATAAAAAACGCACAGTGTAGTACATAGTATATGAGTGAGTTGCACTGAAAAACTTAGAATATAAGAAACGCACAGTGTAGTACATAGTATATGAGTGAGTTGCACTGAAAAACTTAGAATATAAGAAACGCACAGTGTAGTACATAGTATATGAGTGAGTTGCACTGAAAAACTTAGAATTTAAGAAACGCACAGTGTAGTACATAGTATATGAGTGAGTTGCACTGAAAAACTTAGAATTTACTGAAAAACCCGCATTAGACGAAATGCACAGTGTAGTACATTGTATATGAGTGAGTTGCACTGAAAAACTTAGAATTTACTGAAAAACCCGCATTAGACGAAATGCACAGTGTAGTACATTGTATATGAGTGAGTTGCACTGAAAAACTTAGAATTTACTGAAAAACCCGCATTAGACGAAATGCACAGTGTAGTACATTGTATATGAGTGAGTTGCACTGAAAAACTTAGAATTTACTGAAAAACCCGCATTAGACGAAATGCACAGTGTAGTACATTGTATATGAGTGAGTTGCACTGAAAAACTTAGAATTTACTGAAAAACCCGCATTAGACGAAATGCACAGTGTAGTACATAGTATATGAGTGAGTTGCACTGAAAAACTTAGAATTTACTGAAAAACCCGCATTAGACGAAATGCACAGTGTAGTACATAGTATATGAGTGAGTTGCACTAAAAAACTTAGAATATAAGAAACGCACAGTGTAGTACATAGTATATGAGTGAGTTGCACTGAAAAACTTAGAATATAAGAAACGCACAGTGTAGTACATAGTATATGAGTGAGTTGCACTGAAAAACTTAGAATATAAGAAACGCACAGTGTAGTACATAGTATATGAGTGAGTTGCACTGAAAAACTTAGAATATAAGAAACGCACAGTGTAGTACATAGTATATGAGTGAGTTGCACTGAAAAACTTAGAATATAAGAAACGCACAGTGTAGTACATAGTATATGAGTGAGTTGCACTGAAAAACTTAGAATTTAAGAAACGCACAGTGTAGTACATAGTATATGAGTGAGTTGCACTGAAAAACTTAGAATATAAGAAACGCACAGTGTAGTACATAGTATATGAGTGAGTTGCACTGAAAAACTTAGAATATAAGAAACGCACAGTGTAGTACATAGTATATGAGTGAGTTGCACTGAAAAACTTAGAATATAAGAAACGCACAGTGTAGTACATAGTATATGAGTGAGTTGCACTGAAAAACTTAGAATTTAAGAAACGCACAGTGTAGTATATAGTATATGAGTGAGTTGCACTGAAAAACTTAGAATATAAGAAACGCACAGTGTAGTACATAGTATATGAGCGAGTTGCACTGAAAAACTTAGAATATAAGAAACGCACAGTGTAGTACATAGTATATGAGTGAGTTGCCCTGAAAAACTTAGAATATAAGAAACGCACAGTGTAGTACATAGTATATGAGTGAGTTGCCCTGAAAAATTTAGAATATAAGAAACGCACAGTGTAGTACATAGTATATGAGTGAGTTGCACTGAAAAACTTAGAATTTACTGAAAAACCCGCATTAAACGAAATGCACAGTGTAGTACATAGTATATGAGTGAGTGGCACTGAAAAACTTAGAATATAAGAAACGCACAGTGTAGTACATAGTATATAAGTGAGTTGCACTGAAAAACTTAGAATATAAGAAACGCACAGTGTAGTACATAGTATATGAGTGAGTTGCACTGAAAAACTTAGAATTTACTGAAAAACCCGCATTAGACGAAATGCACAGTGTAGTACATTGTATATGAGTGAGTTGCACTGAAAAACTTAGAATTTACTGAAAAACCCGCATTAGACGAAATGCACAGTGTAGTACTTAGTATATGAGTGAGTTGCACTGAAAAACTTAGAATTTACTGAAAAACCCGCATTAGACGAAATGCACAGTGTAGTACATAGTATATGAGTGAGTTGCACTGAAAAACTTAGAATATAAGAAACGCACAGTGTAGTACATAGTATATGAGTGAGTTGCACTGAAAAACTTAGAATATTAGAAACGCACAGTGTAGTACATAGTATATGAGTGAGTTGCACTGAAAAACTTAGAATATAAGAAACGCACAGTGTAGTACATAGTATATGAGTGAGTTGCACTGAAAAACTTAGAATATAAGAAACGCACAGTGTAGTACATAGTATATGAGTGAGTTGCACTGAAAAACTTAGAATATAAGAAACGCACAGTGTAGTACATAGTATATGAGTGAGTTGCACTGAAAAACTTAGAATTTACTGAAAAACCCGCATTACACGAAATGCACAGTGTAGTACATAGTATATGAGTGAGTTGCACTGAAAAACTTAGAATATAAGAAACGCACAGTGTAGTACATAGTATATGAGTGAGTTGCACTGAAAAACTTAGAATATAAGAAACGCACAGTGTAGTACATAGTATATGAGTGAGTTGCACTGAAAAACTTAGAATTTAAGAAACGCACAGTGTAGTACATAGTATATGAGTGAGTTGCACTGAAAAACTTAGAATTTACTGAAAAACCCGCATTAGACGAAATGCACAGTGTAGTACATTGTATATGAGTGAGTTGCACTGAAAAACTTAGAATTTACTGAAAAACCCGCATTAGACGAAATGCACAGTGTAGTACATTGTATATGAGTGAGTTGCACTGAAAAACTTAGAATTTACTGAAAAACCCGCATTAGACGAAATGCACAGTGTAGTACATTGTATATGAGTGAGTTGCACTGAAAAACTTAGAATTTACTGAAAAACCCGCATTAGACGAAATGCACAGTGTAGTACATTGTATATGAGTGAGTTGCACTGAAAAACTTAGAATTTACTGAAAAACCCGCATTAGACGAAATGCACAGTGTAGTACATAGTATATGAGTGAGTTGCACTGAAAAACTTAGAATTTACTGAAAAACCCGCATTAGACGAAATGCACAGTGTAGTACATAGTATATGAGTGAGTTGCACTAAAAAACTTAGAATATAAGAAACGCACAGTGTAGTACATAGTATATGAGTGAGTTGCACTGAAAAACTTAGAATATAAGAAACGCACAGTGTAGTACATAGTATATGAGTGAGTTGCACTGAAAAACTTAGAATATAAGAAACGCACAGTGTAGTACATAGTATATGAGTGAGTTGCACTGAAAAACTTAGAATATAAGAAACGCACAGTGTAGTACATAGTATATGAGTGAGTTGCACTGAAAAACTTAGAATTTAAGAAACGCACAGTGTAGTACATAGTATATGAGTGAGTTGCACTGAAAAACTTAGAATATAAGAAACGCACAGTGTAGTACATAGTATATGAGTGAGTTGCACTGAAAAACTTAGAATATAAGAAACGCACAGTGTAGTACATAGTATATGAGTGAGTTGCACTGAAAAACTTAGAATATAAGAAACGCACAGTGTAGTACATAGTATATGAGTGAGTTGCACTGAAAAACTTAGAATTTACTGAAAAACCCGCATTAGACGAAATGCACAGTGTAGTACATTGTATATGAGTGAGTTGCACTGAAAAACTTAGAATTTACTGAAAAACCCGCATTAGACGAAATGCACAGTGTAGTACATTGTATATGAGTGAGTTGCACTGAAAAACTTAGAATTTACTGAAAAACCCGCATTAGACGAAATGCACAGTGTAGTACATTGTATATGAGTGAGTTGCACTGAAAAACTTAGAATTTACTGAAAAACCCGCATTAGACGAAATGCACAGTGTAGTACATTGTATATGAGTGAGTTGCACTGAAAAACTTAGAATTTACTGAAAAACCCGCATTAGACGAAATGCACAGTGTAGTACATAGTATATGAGTGAGTTGCACTGAAAAACTTAGAATTTACTGAAAAACCCGCATTAGACGAAATGCACAGTGTAGTACATAGTATATGAGTGAGTTGCACTAAAAAACTTAGAATATAAGAAACGCACAGTGTAGTACATAGTATATGAGTGAGTTGCACTGAAAAACTTAGAATATAAGAAACGCACAGTGTAGTACATAGTATATGAGTGAGTTGCACTGAAAAACTTAGAATATAAGAAACGCACAGTGTAGTACATAGTATATGAGTGAGTTGCACTGAAAAACTTAGAATATAAGAAACGCACAGTGTAGTACATAGTATATGAGTGAGTTGCACTGAAAAACTTAGAATATAAGAAACGCACAGTGTAGTACATAGTATATGAGTGAGTTGCACTGAAAAACTTAGAATTTAAGAAACGCACAGTGTAGTACATAGTATATGAGTGAGTTGCACTGAAAAACTTAGAATATAAGAAACGCACAGTGTAGTACATAGTATATGAGTGAGTTGCACTGAAAAACTTAGAATATAAGAAACGCACAGTGTAGTACATAGTATATGAGTGAGTTGCACTGAAAAACTTAGAATTTAAGAAACGCACAGTGTAGTATATAGTATATGAGTGAGTTGCACTGAAAAACTTAGAATATAAGAAACGCACAGTGTAGTACATAGTATATGAGCGAGTTGCACTGAAAAACTTAGAATATAAGAAACGCACAGTGTAGTACATAGTATATGAGTGAGTTGCCCTGAAAAACTTAGAATATAAGAAACGCACAGTGTAGTACATAGTATATGAGTGAGTTGCCCTGAAAAATTTAGAATATAAGAAACGCACAGTGTAGTACATAGTATATGAGTGAGTTGCACTGAAAAACTTAGAATTTACTGAAAAACCCGCATTAAACGAAATGCACAGTGTAGTACATAGTATATGAGTGAGTGGCACTGAAAAACTTAGAATATAAGAAACGCACAGTGTAGTACATAGTATATAAGTGAGTTGCACTGAAAAACTTAGAATATAAGAAACGCACAGTGTAGTACATAGTATATGAGTGAGTTGCACTGAAAAACTTAGAATTTACTGAAAAACCCGCATTAGACGAAATGCACAGTGTAGTACATTGTATATGAGTGAGTTGCACTGAAAAACTTAGAATTTACTGAAAAACCCGCATTAGACGAAATGCACAGTGTAGTACTTAGTATATGAGTGAGTTGCACTGAAAAACTTAGAATTTACTGAAAAACCCGCATTAGACGAAATGCACAGTGTAGTACATAGTATATGAGTGAGTTGCACTGAAAAACTTAGAATATAAGAAACGCACAGTGTAGTACATAGTATATGAGTGAGTTGCACTGAAAAACTTAGAATATTAGAAACGCACAGTGTAGTACATAGTATATGAGTGAGTTGCACTGAAAAACTTAGAATATAAGAAACGCACAGTGTAGTACATAGTATATGAGTGAGTTGCACTGAAAAACTTAGAATATAAGAAACGCACAGTGTAGTACATAGTATATGAGTGAGTTGCACTGAAAAACTTAGAATATAAGAAACGCACAGTGTAGTACATAGTATATGAGTGAGTTGCACTGAAAAACTTAGAATTTACTGAAAAACCCGCATTACACGAAATGCACAGTGTAGTACATAGTATATGAGTGAGTTGCACTGAAAAACTTAGAATATAAGAAACGCACAGTGTAGTACATAGTATATGAGTGAGTTGCACTGAAAAACTTTGAATATAAGAAACGCACAGTGTAGTACATAGTATATGAGTGAGTTGCACTGAAAAACTTAGAATATAAGAAACGCACAGTGTAGTACATAGTATATGAGTGAATTGCACTGAAAAACTTAGAATTTACTGAAAAACCCGCATTAGACGAAATGCACAGTGTAGTACATTGTATATGAGTGAGTTGCACTGAAAAACTTCGAATTTACTGAAAAACCCGCATTAGACGAAATGCACAGTGTAGTACATTGTATATGAGTGAGTTGCACTGAAAAACTTAGAATTTACTGAAAAACCCGCATTAGACGAAATGCACAGTGTAGTATATTGTATATGAGTGAGTTGCACTGAAAAACTTAGAATTTACTGAAAAACCCGCATTAGACGAAATGCACAGTGTAGTACATAGTATATGAGTGAGTTGCACTGAAAAACTTAGAATTTAAGAAACGCACAGTGTAGTACATAGTATATGAGTGAGTTGCACTGAAAAACTTAGAATGTAAGAAACGCACAGTGTAGTACATAGTATATGAGTGAGTTGCACTGAAAAACTTAGAATATAAGAAACGCACAGTGTAGTACATAGTATATGAGTGAGTTGCACTGAAAAACTTAGAATATAAGAAACGCACAGTGTAGTACATAGTATATGAGTGAGTTGCACTGAAAAACTTAGAATATAAGAAACGCACAGTGTAGTACATAGTATATGAGTGAGTTGCACTGAAAAACTTAGAATATAAGAAACGCACAGTGTAGTACATAGTATATGAGTGAGTTGCACTGAAAAACTTAGAAAATAAGCAACGCACAGTGTAGTACATAGTATATCAGTGAGTTGCACTGAAAAACTTAGAATATAAGCAACGCACAGTGTAGTACATAGTATATGAGTGAGTTGCACTGAAAAACTTAGAATATAAGAAACGCACATTGTACTACATAGTATATGAGTGAGTTGCACTGAAAAACTTAGAATATAAGAAACGCACAGTGTAGTACATAGTATATGAGTGAGTTGCACTGAAAAACTTAAAATTTACTGAAAAACCCGCATTACACGAAATGCACAGTGTAGTATATAGTATATGAGTGAGTTGCACTGAAAAATTTAGAATATAAGAAACGCACAGTGTAGTACATAGTATATGAGTGAGTTGCACTGAAAAACTTAGAATATAAGAAACGCACAGTGTAGTACATAGTATATGAGTGAGTTGCACTGAAAAACTTAGAATATAAGAAACGCACAGTGTAGTACATAGTATATGAGTGAGTTGCACTGAAAAACTTAGAATTTAAGAAACGCACAGTGTAGTATATAGTATATGAGTGAGTTGCACTGAAAAACTTAGAATATAAGAAACGCACAGTGTAGTACATAGTATATGAGCGAGTTGCACTGAAAAACTTAGAATATAAGAAACGCACAGTGTAGTACATAGTATATGAGTGAGTTGCCCTGAAAAACTTAGAATATAAGAAACGCACAGTGTAGTACATAGTATATGAGTGAGTTGCCCTGAAAAATTTAGAATATAAGAAACGCACAGTGTAGTACATAGTATATGAGTGAGTTGCACTGAAAAACTTAGAATTTACTGAAAAACCCGCATTAAACGAAATGCACAGTGTAGTACATAGTATATGAGTGAGTGGCACTGAAAAACTTAGAATATAAGAAACGCACAGTGTAGTACATAGTATATAAGTGAGTTGCACTGAAAAACTTAGAATATAAGAAACGCACAGTGTAGTACATAGTATATGAGTGAGTTGCACTGAAAAACTTAGAATTTACTGAAAAACCCGCATTAGACGAAATGCACAGTGTAGTACATTGTATATGAGTGAGTTGCACTGAAAAACTTAGAATTTACTGAAAAACCCGCATTAGACGAAATGCACAGTGTAGTACTTAGTATATGAGTGAGTTGCACTGAAAAACTTAGAATTTACTGAAAAACCCGCATTAGACGAAATGCACAGTGTAGTACATAGTATATGAGTGAGTTGCACTGAAAAACTTAGAATATAAGAAACGCACAGTGTAGTACATAGTATATGAGTGAGTTGCACTGAAAAACTTAGAATATTAGAAACGCACAGTGTAGTACATAGTATATGAGTGAGTTGCACTGAAAAACTTAGAATATAAGAAACGCACAGTGTAGTACATAGTATATGAGTGAGTTGCACTGAAAAACTTAGAATATAAGAAACGCACAGTGTAGTACATAGTATATGAGTGAGTTGCACTGAAAAACTTAGAATATAAGAAACGCACAGTGTAGTACATAGTATATGAGTGAGTTGCACTGAAAAACTTAGAATTTACTGAAAAACCCGCATTACACGAAATGCACAGTGTAGTACATAGTATATGAGTGAGTTGCACTGAAAAACTTAGAATATAAGAAACGCACAGTGTAGTACATAGTATATGAGTGAGTTGCACTGAAAAACTTTGAATATAAGAAACGCACAGTGTAGTACATAGTATATGAGTGAGTTGCACTGAAAAACTTAGAATATAAGAAACGCACAGTGTAGTACATAGTATATGAGTGAATTGCACTGAAAAACTTAGAATTTACTGAAAAACCCGCATTAGACGAAATGCACAGTGTAGTACATTGTATATGAGTGAGTTGCACTGAAAAACTTCGAATTTACTGAAAAACCCGCATTAGACGAAATGCACAGTGTA
The DNA here is from genome assembly GCF_978045245.1 of Mus caroli. NCBI lineage: Eukaryota > Metazoa > Chordata > Mammalia > Rodentia > Muridae > Mus > Mus caroli. The sequence goes on from NW_028227280.1 coordinate 4,394,118, forward strand.
GTACATTGTATATGAGTGAGTTGCACTGAAAAACTTAGAATTTACTGAAAAACCCGCATTAGACGAAATGCACAGTGTAGTATATTGTATATGAGTGAGTTGCACTGAAAAACTTAGAATTTACTGAAAAACCCGCATTAGACGAAATGCACAGTGTAGTACATAGTATATGAGTGAGTTGCACTGAAAAACTTAGAATTTAAGAAACGCACAGTGTAGTACATAGTATATGAGTGAGTTGCACTGAAAAACTTAGAATGTAAGAAACGCACAGTGTAGTACATAGTATATGAGTGAGTTGCACTGAAAAACTTAGAATATAAGAAACGCACAGTGTAGTACATAGTATATGAGTGAGTTGCACTGAAAAACTTAGAATATAAGAAACGCACAGTGTAGTACATAGTATATGAGTGAGTTGCACTGAAAAACTTAGAATATAAGAAACGCACAGTGTAGTACATAGTATATGAGTGAGTTGCACTGAAAAACTTAGAATATAAGAAACGCACAGTGTAGTACATAGTATATGAGTGAGTTGCACTGAAAAACTTAGAAAATAAGCAACGCACAGTGTAGTACATAGTATATCAGTGAGTTGCACTGAAAAACTTAGAATATAAGCAACGCACAGTGTAGTACATAGTATATGAGTGAGTTGCACTGAAAAACTTAGAATATAAGAAACGCACATTGTACTACATAGTATATGAGTGAGTTGCACTGAAAAACTTAGAATATAAGAAACGCACAGTGTAGTACATAGTATATGAGTGAGTTGCACTGAAAAACTTAAAATTTACTGAAAAACCCGCATTACACGAAATGCACAGTGTAGTATATAGTATATGAGTGAGTTGCACTGAAAAATTTAGAATATAAGAAACGCACAGTGTAGTACATAGTATATGAGTGAGTTGCACTGAAAAACTTAGAATATAAGAAACGCACAGTGTAGTACATAGTATATGAGTGAGTTGCACTGAAAAACTTAGAATATAAGAAACGCACAGTGTAGTACATAGTATATGAGTGAGTTGCACTGAAAAACTTAGAATATAAGAAACGCACAGTGTAGTACATAGTATATGAGTGAGTTGCACTGAAAAACTTAGAATATAAGAAACGCACAGTGTAGTACATAGTATATGAGTGAGTTGCACTGAAAAACTTAGAATATAAGAAACGCACAGTGTAGTACATATTATATGAGTGAGTTGCACTGAAAAACTTAGAATATAAGAAACGCACAGTGTAGTACATAGTATATGAGTGAGTTGCACTGAAAAACTTAGATTATAAGAAACGCACAGTGTAGTACATAGTATATGAGTGAGTTGCACTGAAAAACTTAGAATTTAAGAAACGCACAGTGTAGTACATAGTATATGAGTGAGTTGCACTGAAAAACTTAGAATATAAGAAACGCACAGTGTAGTACATAGTATATGAGTGAATTGCACTGAAAAACTTAGAATTTACTGAATAACCCGCATTAGACGAAATGCAGTGTAGTACATTGTATATGAGTGAGTTGCACTGAAAAACTTAGAATTTACTGAAAAACCCGCATTAGACGAAATGCACAGTGTAGTACATTGTATATGAGTGAGTTGCACTGAAAAACTTAGAATTTACTGAAAAACCCGCATTACACGAAATGCACTGTGTAGTACATTGTATATGAGTGAGTTGCACTGAAAAACTTAGAATTTACTGAAAAACCCGCATTAGACGAAATGCACAGTGTAGTACATTGTATATGAGTGAGTTGCACTGAAAAACTTAGAATTTACTGAAAAACCCGCATTAGACGAAATGCACAGTGTAGTACATTGTATATGAGTGAGTTGCACTGAAAAACTTAGAATTTACTGAAAAACCCGCATTAGACGAAATGCACAGTGTAGTACATAGTATATGAGTGAGTTACACTGAAAAACTTAGAATTTACTGAAAAACCCGCATTAGACGAAATGCACAGTGTAGTACATTGTATATGAGTGAGTTGCACTGAAAAACTTAGAATTTACTGAAAAACCCGCATTAGACGAAATGCACAGTGTAGTACATTGTATGAGTGAGTTGCACTGAAAAACTTAGAATTTACTGAAAAACCCGCATTAGGCGAAATGCACAGTGTAGTACATTGTATATGAGTGAGTTGCACTGAAAAACTTAGAATTTACTGAAAAACCCGCATTAGACGAAATGCACAGTGTAGTACATTGTATATGAGTGAGTGGCACTGAAAAACTTAGAATTTCCTGAAAAACCCGCATTAGACGAAATGCACTGTGTAGTACACTGTATATGAGTGAGTTGCACTGAAAAACTTAGAATTTACTGAAAAACCCGCATTAGACGAAATGCACAGTGTAGTACATTGTATATGAGTGAGTTGCACTGAAAAACTTAGAATTTACTGAAAAACCCGCATTAGACGAAATGCACAGTGTAGTACATTGTATATGAGTGAGTTGCACTGAAAAACTTAGAATTTACTGAAAAACCTGCATTAGACGAAATGCACAGTGTAGTACATTGTATATGAGTGAGTTGCACTGAAAAACTTAGAATTTACTGAAAAACCCGCATTAGGCGAAATGCACAGTGTAGTACATTGTATATGAGTGAGTTGCACTGAAAAACTTAGAATTAACTGAAAAACCCGCATTAGACGAAATGCACAGTGTAGTACATTGTATGAGTGAGTTGCACTGAAAAACTTAGAATATAAGAAACGCACAGTGTAGTACATAGTATATGAGTGAGTTGCACTGAAAAACTTAGAATATAAGAAACGCACAGTGTAGTACATAGTATATGAGTGAGTTGCACTCAAAAACTTAGAATATAAGAAACGCACAGTGTAGTACATAGTATATGAGTGAGTTGCACTGAAAAACTTAGAATTTAAGAAACGCACAGTGTAGTACATAGTATATGAGTGAGTTGCACTGAAAAACTTAGAATATAAGAAACGCACAGTGTAGTATATAGTATATGAGTGAGTTGCACTGAAAAACTTAGAATATAAGAAACGCACAGTGTAGTACATAGTATATGAGTGAGTTGCACTCAAAAAATTAGAATATAAGAAACGCACATATAGTACATAGTATATGAATGAGTTGCACTGAAAAACTTAGAATTTACTGAAAAAATCGCATTACACGAAATGCACAGTGTAGTACATCGTATATGAGTGAGTTGCACTGAAAAACTTAAAATATAAGAAACGCACAGTGTAGTACATAGTATATGAGTGAGTTGCACTGAAAAACTTAGAATATAAGAAACGCACAGTGTAGTACATAGTATATGAGTGAGTTGCACTGAAAAACTTAGAATATAAGAAACGCACAGTGTAGTACATAGTATATGAGTGAGTTGCACTCAAAAACTTAGAATATGAGAAACGCACAGTGTAGTACATGGTATATGAGTGAGTTGCACTGAAAAACTTAGAATATAAGAAACGCACAGTGTAGTACATGGTATATGAGTGAGTTGCACTGAAAAACTTAGAATATAAGAAACGCACAGTGTAGTACATAGTATATGAGTGAGTTGCACTGAAAAACTTAGAATATAAGAAACGCACGGTGTAGTACATAGTATATGAGTGAGTTGCACTGAAAAACTTAGAATATAAGAAACGCACAGTGTAGTACATAGTATATGAGTGAGTTGCACTGAAAAACTTAGAATATAAGAAACGCACAGTGTAGTACATAGTATATGAGTGAGTTGCACTGAAAAACTTAGAATATAAGAAACGCACAGTGTAGTACATAGTATATGAGTGAGTTGCACTGAAAAACTTAGAATATAAGAAACGCACAGTGTAGTACATAGTATATGAGTGAGTTGCACTGAAAAACTTAGAATTTACTGAAAAAGCCGCATTACACGAAATGCACAGTGTAGTACATAGTATATGAGTGAGTTGCACTGAAAAACTTAGAATATAAGAAACGCACAGTGTAGTACATAGTATATGAGTGAGTTGCACTGAAAAACTTAGAATTTACTGAAAAACCCGCATTACACGAAATGCACAGTGTAGTACATAGTATATGAGTGAGTTGCACTGAAAAACTTAGAATATAAGAAACGCACAGTGTAGTACATAGTATATGAGTGAGTTGCACTGAAAAACTTAGAATTTAAGAAACGCACAGTGTAGTACATAGTATATGAGTGAGTTGCACTCAAAAACTTAGAATATAAGAAACGCACAGTGTAGTACATAGTATATGAGTGAGTTGCACTCAAAAACTTAGAATATAAGAAACGCACAGTGTAGTACATAGTATATGAGTGAGTTGCACTGAAAAACTTAGAATTTAAGAAACGCACAGTGTAGTACATAGTATATGAGTGAGTTGCACTGAAAAACTTAGAATATAAGAAACGCACAGTGTAGTATATAGTATATGAGTGAGTTGCACTGAAAAACTTAGAATATAAGAAACGCACAGTGTAGTACATAGTATATGAGTGAGTTGCACTCAAAAAATTAGAATATAAGAAACGCACATATAGTACATAGTATATGAATGAGTTGCACTGAAAAACTTAGAATTTACTGAAAAAATCGCATTACACGAAATGCACAGTGTAGTACATCGTATATGAGTGAGTTGCACTGAAAAACTTAGAAATAAGAAACGCACAGTGTAGTACATAGTATATGAGTGAGTTGCACTGAAAAACTTAGAATATAAGAAACGCACAGTGTAGTACATAGTATATGAGTGAGTTGCACTGAAAAACTTAGAATATAAGAAACGCACAGTGTAGTACATAGTATATGAGTGAGTTGCACTGAAAAACTTAGAATATAAGAAACGCACAGTGTAGTACATAGTATATGAGTGAGTTGCACTGAAAAACTTAGAATATAAGAAACGCACAGTGTAGTACATAGTATATGAGTGAGTTGCACTGAAAAACTTAGAATATAAGAAACGCACAGTGTAGTACATAGTATATGAGTGAGTTGCACTGAAAAACTTAGAATTTAAGAAACGCACAGTGTAGTACATAGTATATGAGTGAGTTGCACTGAAAAACTTAGAATATAAGAAACGCACAGTGTAGTACATAGTATATGAGCGAGTTGCACTGAAAAACTTAGAATATAAGAAACGCACAGTGTAGTACATAGTATATGAGTGAGTTGCCCTGAAAAACTTAGAATATAAGAAACGCACAGTGTAGTACATAGTATATGAGTGAGTTGCCCTGAAAAATTTAGAATATAAGAAACGCACAGTGTAGTACATAGTATATGAGTGAGTTGCACTGAAAAACTTAGAATTTACTGAAAAACCCGCATTACACGAAATGCACAGTGTAGTACATAGTATATGAGTGAGTGGCACTGAAAAACTTAGAATATAAGAAACACACAGTGTAGTACATAGTATATGAGTGAGTTGCACTGAAAAACTTAGAATATAAGAAACGCACAGTGTAGTACATAGTATATGAGTGAGTTGCACTGAAAAACTTAGAATATAAGAAACGCACAGTGTAGTACATAGTATATGAGTGAGTTGCACTGAAAAACTTAGATTATAAGAAACGCACAGTGTAGTACATAGTATATGAGTGAGTTGCACTGAAAAACTTAGAATTTAAGAAACGCACAGTGCAATACATAGTATATGAGTGAGTTGCACTGAAAAACTTAGAATATAAGAAACGCACAGTGTAGTACATAGTATATGAGTGAATTGCACTGAAAAACTTAGAATTTACTGAATAACCCGCATTAGACGAAATGCAGTGTAGTACATTGTATATGAGTGAGTTGCACTGAAAAACTTAGAATTTACTGAAAAACCCGCATTAGACGAAATGCACAGTGTAGTACATTGTATATGAGTGAGTTGCACTGAAAAACTTAGAATTTACTGAAAAACCCGCATTAGACGAAATGCACAGTGTAGTATATTGTATATGAGTGAGTTGCAGTGAAAAACTTAGAATTTACTGAAAAACCCGCATTAGACGAAATGCACAGTGTAGTACATTGTTTATGAGTGAGTTGCACTGAAAAACTTAGAATTTACTGAAAAACCCGCATTAGACGAAATGCACAGTGTAGTACATTGTATGAGTGAGTTGCACTGAAAAACTTAGATATTACTGAAAAACCCGCATTAGGCGAAATGCACAGTGTAGTACATTGTATATGAGTGAGTTGCACTGAAAAACTTAGAATTTACTGAAAAACCCGCATTAGACGAAATGCACAGTGTAGTACATTGTATATGAGTGAGTTGCACTGAAAAACTTAGAATTTACTGAAAAACCCGCATTAGACGAAATGCACAGTGTAGTACATTGTATATGAGTGAGTTGCACTGAAAAACTTAGAATTTACTGAAAAACCCGCATTAGACGAAATGCACAGTGTACTACATTGTATATGAGTGAGTTGCACTGAAAAACTTAGAATTTACTGAAAAACCCGCATTAGACGAAATGCACAGTGTAGTACATTGTATATGAGTGAGTTGCACTGAAAAACTTAGAATTTACTGAAAAACATGCATTAGACGAAATGCACAGTGTAGTACATTGTATATGAGTGAGTTGCACTGAAAAACTTAGAATTTACTGAAAAACCCGCATTAGACGAAATGCACAGTGTAGTACATAGTATATGAGTGAGTTACACTGAAAAACTTAGAATTTACTGAAAACCCGCATTAGACGAAATGCACAGTGTAGTACATTGTATATGAGTGAGTTGCACTGAAAAACTTAGAATTTACTGAAAAACCCGCATTAGGCGAAATGCACAGTGTAGTACATTGTATATGAGTGAGTTGCACTGAAAAACTTAGAATTAACTGAAAAACCCGCATTAGACGAAATGCACAGTGTAGTACATTGTATATGAGTGAGTTGCACTGAAAAACTTAGAATTTACTGAAAAACCCGCATTAGACGAAATGCACAGTGTAGTACATTGTATATTAGTGAGTTGCACTGAAAAACTTAGAATTTACTGAAAAACCCGCATTAGACGAAATGCACAGTGTAGTACATTGTATATGAGTGAGTTGCACTGAAAAACTTAGAATTTACTGAAAAACCCGCATTAGACGAAATGCACAGTGTAGTACATTGTATATGAGTGAGTTGCACTGAAAAACTTAGAATTTACTGAAAAACCCGCATTAGACGAAATGCACAGTGTAGTACATTGTATATGAGTGAGTTGCACTGAAAAACTTAGAATTTACTGAAAAACCCGCATTAGACGAAATGCACAGTGTAGGACATTGTATATGAGTGAGTTGCACTGAAAAACTTAGAATTTACTGAAAAACCCGCATTAGACGAAATGCACAGTGTAGTACATAGTATATGAGTGAGTTGCACTGAAAAACTTAGAATTTATTGAAAAACCCGCATTAGACGAAATGCACAGTGTAGTACATAGTATATGAGTGAGTTGCACTGAAAAACTTAGAATATAAGAAACGCACAGTGTAGTACATAGTATATGAGTGAGTTGCACTGAAAAACTTAGAATATAAGAAACGCACAGTGTAGTACATAGTATATGAGTGAGTTGCACTGAAAAACTTAGAATATAAGAAACGCACAGTGTAGTACATAGTATATGAGTGAGTTGCACTGAAAAACTTAGAATATAAGAAACGCACAGTGTAGTACATAGTATATGAGTGAGTTGCACTGAAAAACTTAGAATTTACTGAAAAACCCGCATTACACGAAATGCACAGTGTAGTACATAGTATATGAGTGAGTTGCACTGAAAAACTTAGAATATAAGAAACGCACAGTGTAGTACATAGTATATGAGTGAGTTGCACTGAAAAACTTAGAATATAAGAAACGCACAGTGTAGTACATAGTATATGAGTGAGTTGCACTGAAAAACTTAGAATATAAGAAACGCACAGTGTAGTACATAGTATATGAGTGAGTTGCACTGAAAAACTTAGAATTTAAGAAACGCACAGTGTAGTACATAGTATATGAGTGAGTTGCACTGAAAAACTTAGAATTTACTGAAAAACCCGCATTAGACGAAATGCACAGTGTAGTACATTGTATATGAGTGAGTTGCACTGAAAAACTTAGAATTTACTGAAAAACCCGCATTAGACGAAATGCACAGTGTAGTACATTGTATATGAGTGAGTTGCACTGAAAAACTTAGAATTTACTGAAAAACCCGCATTAGACGAAATGCACAGTGTAGTACATTGTATATGAGTGAGTTGCACTGAAAAACTTAGAATTTACTGAAAAACCCGCATTAGACGAAATGCACAGTGTAGTACATTGTATATGAGTGAGTTGCACTGAAAAACTTAGAATTTACTGAAAAACCCGCATTAGACGAAATGCACAGTGTAGTACATAGTATATGAGTGAGTTGCACTGAAAAACTTAGAATTTACTGAAAAACCCGCATTAGACGAAATGCACAGTGTAGTACATAGTATATGAGTGAGTTGCACTGAAAAACTTAGAATATAAGAAACGCACAGTGTAGTACATAGTATATGAGTGAGTTGCACTGAAAAACTTAGAATATAAGAAACGCACAGTGTAGTACATAGTATATGAGTGAGTTGCACTGAAAAACTTAGAATATAAGAAACGCACAGTGTAGTACATAGTATATGAGTGAGTTGCACTGAAAAACTTAGAATATAAGAAACGCACAGTGTAGTACATAGTATATGAGTGAGTTGCACTGAAAAACTTAGAATATAAGAAACGCACAGTGTAGTACATAGTATATGAGTGAGTTGCACTGAAAAACTTAGAATATAAGAAACGCACAGTGTAGTACATAGTATATGAGTGAGTTGCACTGAAAAACTTAGAATTTAAGAAACGCACAGTGTAGTACATAGTATATGAGTGAGTTGCACTGAAAAACTTAGAATGTAAGAAACGCACAGTGTAGTACATAGTATATGAGCGAGTTGCACTGAAAAACTTAGAATATAAGAAACGCACAGTGTAGTACATAGTATATGAGTGAGTTGCCCTGAAAACTTAGAATATAAGAAACGCACAGTGTAGTACATAGTATATGAGTGAGTTGCCCTGAAAAATTTAGAATATAAGAAACGCACAGTGTAGTACATAGTATATGAGTGAGTTGCACTGAAAAACTTAGAATTTACTGAAAAACCCGCATTACACGAAATGCACAGTGTAGTACATTGTATATGAGTGAGTTGCACTGAAAAACTTAGAATTTACTGAAAAACCCGCATTAGACGAAATGCACAGTGTAGTACATTGTATATGAGTGAGTTGCACTGAAAAACTTAGAATTTACTGAAAAACCCGCATTAGACGAAATGCACAGTGTAGTACATAGTATATGAGTGAGTTGCACTGAAAAACTTTGAATTTACTGAAAAACCCGCATTAGACGAAATGCACAGTGTAGTACATAGTATATGAGTGAGTTGCACTGAAAAACTTAGAATATAAGAAACGCACAGTGTAGTACATAGTATATGAGTGAGTTGCACTGAAAAACTTAGAATATAAGAAACGCACAGTGTAGTACATAGTATATGAGTGAGTTGCACTGAAAAACTTAGAATATAAGAAACGCACAGTGTAGTACATAGTATATGAGTGAGTTGCACTGAAAAACTTAGAATTTACTGAAAAACCCGCATTAGACGAAATGCACAGTGTAGTACATAGTATATGAGTGAGTTGCACTGAAAAACTTAGAATATAAGAAACGCACAGTGTAGTACATAGTATATGAGTGAGTTGCACTGAAAAACTTAGAATTTACTGAAAAACCCGCATTAGACGAAATGCACAGTGTAGTACATTGTATATGAGTGAGTTGCACTGAAAAACTTAGAATTTACTGAAAAACCCGCATTAGGCGAAATGCACAGTGTAGTACATTGTATATGAGTGAGTTGCACTGAAAAACTTAGAATTAACTGAAAAACCCGCATTAGACGAAATGCACAGTGTAGTACATTGTATGAGTGAGTTGCACTGAAAAACTTAGAATATAAGAAACGCACAGTGTAGTACATAGTATATGAGTGAGTTGCACTGAAAAACTTAGAATATAAGAAACGCACAGTGTAGTACATAGTATATGAGTGAGTTGCACTGAAAAACTTAGAATATAAGAAATGCACAGTGTAGTACATAGTATATGAGTGAGTTACACTGAAAAACTTAGAATTTACTGAAAAACCCGCATTAGACGAAATGCACAGTGTAGTACATTGTATATGAGTGAGTTGCACTGAAAAACTTAGAATTTACTGAAAAACCCGCATTAGGCGAAATGCACAGTGTAGTACATTGTATATGAGTGAGTTGCACTGAAAAACTTAGAATTAACTGAAAAACCCGCATTAGACGAAATGCACAGTGTAGTACATTGTATGAGTGAGTTGCACTGAAAAACTTAGAATATAAGAAACGCACAGTGTAGTACATAGTATATGAGTGAGTTGCACTGAAAAACTTAGAATATAAGAAACGCACAGTGTAGTACATAGTATATGAGTGAGTTGCACTCAAAAACTTAGAATATAAGAAACGCACAGTGTAGTACATAGTATATGAGTGAGTTGCACTGAAAAACTTAGAATTTAAGAAACGCACAGTGTAGTACATAGTATATGAGTGAGTTGCACTGAAAAACTTAGAATATAAGAAACGCACAGTGTAGTATATAGTATATGAGTGAGTTGCACTGAAAAACTTAGAATATAAGAAACGCACAGTGTAGTACATAGTATATGAGTGAGTTGCACTCAAAAAATTAGAATATAAGAAACGCACATATAGTACATAGTATATGAATGAGTTGCACTGAAAAACTTAGAATTTACTGAAAAAATCGCATTACACGAAATGCACAGTGTAGTACATCGTATATGAGTGAGTTGCACTGAAAAACTTAGAATATAAGAAACGCACAGTGTAGTACATAGTATATGAGTGAGTTGCACTGAAAAACTTAGAATATAAGAAACGCACAGTGTAGTACATAGTATATGAGTGAGTTGCACTGAAAAACTTAGAATATAAGAAACGCACAGTGTAGTACATAGTATATGAGTGAGTTGCACTCAAAAACTTAGAATATGAGAAACGCACAGTGTAGTACATGGTATATGAGTGAGTTGCACTGAAAAACTTAGAATATAAGAAACGCACAGTGTAGTACATGGTATATGAGTGAGTTGCACTGAAAAACTTAGAATATAAGAAACGCACAGTGTAGTACATAGTATATGAGTGAGTTGCACTGAAAAACTTAGAATATAAGAAACGCACAGTGTAGTACATAGTATATGAGTGAGTTGCACTGAAAAACTTAGAATATAAGAAACGCACAGTGTAGTACATAGTATATGAGTGAGTTGCACTGAAAAACTTAGAATATAAGAAACGCACAGTGTAGTACATAGTATATGAGTGAGATGCACTGAAAAACTTAGAATATAAGAAACGCACAGTGTAGTACATAGTATATGAGTGAGTTGCACTGAAAAACTTAGAATATAAGAAACGCACAGTGTAGTACATAGTATATGAGTGAGTTGCACTGAAAAACTTAGAATTTACTGAAAAAGCCGCATTACACGAAATGCACAGTGTAGTACATAGTATATGAGTGAGTTGCACTGAAAAACTTAGAATATAAGAAACGCACAGTGTAGTACATAGTATATGAGTGAGTTGCACTGAAAAACTTAGAATTTAAGAAACGCACAGTGTAGTACATAGTATATGAGTGAGTTGCACTGAAAAACTTAGAATATAAGAAACGCACAGTGTAGTACATAGTATATGAGTGAGTTGCACTCAAAAACTTAGAATATAAGAAACGCACAGTGTAGTACATAGTATATGAGTGAGTTGCACTGAAAAACTTAGAATTTAAGAAACGCACAGTGTAGTACATAGTATATGAGTGAGTTGCACTGAAAAACTTAGAATATAAGAAACGCACAGTGTAGTATATAGTATATGAGTGAGTTGCACTGAAAAACTTAGAATATAAGAAACGCACAGTGTAGTACATAGTATATGAGTGAGTTGCACTCAAAAAATTAGAATATAAGAAACGCACATATAGTACATAGTATATGAATGAGTTGCACTGAAAAACTTAGAATTTACTGAAAAAATCGCATTACACGAAATGCACAGTGTAGTACATCGTATATGAGTGAGTTGCACTGAAAAACTTAGAAATAAGAAACGCACAGTGTAGTACATAGTATATGAGTGAGTTGCACTGAAAAACTTAGAATATAAGAAACGCACAGTGTAGTACATAGTATATGAGTGAGTTGCACTGAAAAACTTAGAATATAAGAAACGCACAGTGTAGTACATAGTATATGAGTGAGTTGCACTGAAAAACTTAGAATATAAGAAACGCACAGTGTAGTACATAGTATATGAGTGAGTTGCACTGAAAAACTTAGAATATAAGAAACGCACAGTGTAGTACATAGTATATGAGTGAGTTGCACTGAAAAACTTAGAATATAAGAAACGCTAGTGTAGTACATAGTATATGAGTGAGTTGCACTGAAAGACTTAGAATTTAAGAAACGCATAGTGTAGTACATAGTATATGAGTGAGTTGCACTGAAAAACTTAGAATATAAGAAACGCACAGTGTAGTACATAGTATATGAGCGAGTTGCACTGAAAAACTTAGAATATAAGAAACGCACAGTGTAGTACATAGTATATGAGTGAGTTGCCCTGAAAAACTTAGAATATAAGAAACGCACAGTGTAGTACATAGTATATGAGTGAGTTGCCCTGAAAAATTTAGAATATAAGAAACGCACAGTGTAGTACATAGTATATGAGTGAGTTGCACTGAAAAACTTAGAATTTACTGAAAAACCCGCATTACACGAAATGCACAGTGTAGTACATAGTATATGAGTGAGTGGCACTGAAAAACTTAGAATATAAGAAACACACAGTGTAGTACATAGTATATGAGTGAGTTGCACTGAAAAACTTAGAATATAAGAAACGCACAGTGTAGTACATAGTATATGAGTGAGTTGCACTGAAAAACTTAGAATATAAGAAACGCACAGTGTAGTACATAGTATATGAGTGAGTTGCACTGAAAAACTTAGATTATAAGAAACGCACAGTGTAGTACATAGTATATGAGTGAGTTGCACTGAAAAACTTAGAATTTAAGAAACGCACAGTGCAATACATAGTATATGAGTGAGTTGCACTGAAAAACTTAGAATATAAGAAACGCACAGTGTAGTACATAGTATATGAGTGAATTGCACTGAAAAACTTAGAATTTACTGAATAACCCGCATTAGACGAAATGCAGTGTAGTACATTGTATATGAGTGAGTTGCACTGAAAAACTTAGAATTTACTGAAAAACCCGCATTAGACGAAATGCACAGTGTAGTACATTGTATATGAGTGAGTTGCACTGAAAAACTTAGAATTTACTGAAAAACCCGCATTAGACGAAATGCACAGTGTAGTATATTGTATATGAGTGAGTTGCAGTGAAAAACTTAGAATTTAGTGAAAAACCCGCATTAGACGAAATGCACAGTGTAGTACATTGTTTATGAGTGAGTTGCACTGAAAAACTTAGAATTTACTGAAAAACCCGCATTAGACGAAATGCACAGTGTAGTACATTGTATGAGTGAGTTGCACTGAAAAACTTAGAATTTACTGAAAAACCCGCATTAGACGAAATGCACAGTGTAGTACATTGTATATGAGTGAGTTGCACTGAAAAACTTAGAATTTACTGAAAAACCCGCATTAGACGAAATGCACAGTGTAGTACATTGTATATGAGTGAGTTGCACTGAAAAACTTAGAATTTACTGAAAAACCCGCATTAGACGAAATGCACAGTGTACTACATTGTATATGAGTGAGTTGCACTGAAAAACTTAGAATTTACTGAAAAACCCGCATTAGACGAAATGCACAGTGTAGTACATTGTATATGAGTGAGTTGCACTGAAAAACTTAGAATTTACTGAAAAACCTGCATTAGACGAAATGCACAGTGTAGTACATTGTATATGAGTGAGTTGCACTGAAAAACTTAGAATTTACTGAAAAACCCGCATTAGGCGAAATGCACAGTGTAGTACATTGTATATGAGTGAGTTGCACTGAAAAACTTAGAATTTACTGAAAAACCCGCATTAGGCGAAATGCACAGTGTAGTACATTGTATATGAGTGAGTTGCACTGAAAAACTTAGAATTAACTGAAAAACCCGCATTAGACGAAATGCACAGTGTAGTACATTGTATATGAGTGAGTTGCACTGAAAAACTTAGAATTTACTGAAAAACCCGCATTAGACGAAATGCACAGTGTAGTACATTGTATATTAGTGAGTTGCACTGAAAAACTTAGAATTTACTGAAAAACCCGCATTAGACGAAATGCACAGTGTAGTACATTGTATATGAGTGAGTTGCACTGAAAAACTTAGAATTTACTGAAAAACCCGCATTAGACGAAATGCACAGTGTAGTACATTGTATATGAGTGAGTTGCACTGAAAAACTTAGAATTTACTGAAAAACCCGCATTAGACGAAATGCACAGTGTAGTACATTGTATATGAGTGAGTTGCACTGAAAAACTTAGAATTTACTGAAAAACCCGCATTAGACGAAATGCACAGTGTAGGACATTGTATATGAGTGAGTTGCACTGAAAAACTTAGAATTTACTGAAAAACCCGCATTAGACGAAATGCACAGTGTAGTACATAGTATATGAGTGAGTTGCACTGAAAAACTTAGAATTTACTGAAAAACCCGCATTAGACGAAATGCACAGTGTAGTACATAGTATATGAGTGAGTTGCACTGAAAAACTTAGAATATAAGAAACGCACAGTGTAGTACATAGTATATGAGTGAGTTGCACTGAAAAACTTAGAATATAAGAAACGCACAGTGTAGTACATAGTATATGAGTGAGTTGCACTGAAAAACTTAGAATATAAGAAACGCACAGTGTAGTACATAGTATATGAGTGAGTTGCACTGAAAAACTTAGAATATAAGAAACGCACAGTGTAGTACATAGTATATGAGTGAGTTGCACTGAAAAACTTAGAATATAAGAAACGCACAGTGTAGTACATAGTATATGAGTGAGTTGCACTGAAAAACTTAGAATTTACTGAAAAACCCGCATTACACGAAATGCACAGTGTAGTACATAGTATATGAGTGAGTTGCACTGAAAAACTTAGAATATAAGAAACGCACAGTGTAGTACATAGTATATGAGTGAGTTGCACTGAAAAACTTAGAATATAAGCAACGCACAGTGTAGTACATAGTATATGAGTGAGTTGCACTGAAAAACTTAGAATATAAGAAACGCACAGTGTAGTACATAGTATATGAGTGAGTTGCACTGAAAAACTTAGAATTTAAGAAACGCACAGTGTAGTACATAGTATATGAGTGAGTTGCACTGAAAAACTTAGAATTTACTGAAAAACCCGCATTAGACGAAATGCACAGTGTAGTACATTGTATATGAGTGAGTTGCACTGAAAAACTTAGAATTTACTGAAAAACCCGCATTAGACGAAATGCACAGTGTAGTACATTGTATATGAGTGAGTTGCACTGAAAAACTTAGAATTTACTGAAAAACCCGCATTAGACGAAATGCACAGTGTAGTACATTGTATATGAGTGAGTTGCACTGAAAAACTTAGAATTTACTGAAAAACCCGCATTAGACGAAATGCACAGTGTAGTACATTGTATATGAGTGAGTTGCACTGAAAAACTTAGAATTTACTGAAAAACCCGCATTAGACGAAATGCACAGTGTAGTACAT
Source organism: Mus caroli (assembly GCF_978045245.1). NCBI lineage: Eukaryota > Metazoa > Chordata > Mammalia > Rodentia > Muridae > Mus > Mus caroli. The sequence continues at coordinate 4,410,043 of NW_028227280.1, forward strand.
AGTATATGAGTGAGTTGCACTGAAAAACTTAGAATTTACTGAAAAACCCGCATTAGACGAAATGCACAGTGTAGTACATAGTATATGAGTGAGTTGCACTGAAAAACTTAGAATATAAGAAACGCACAGTGTAGTACATAGTATATGAGTGAGTTGCACTGAAAAACTTAGAATATAAGAAACGCACAGTGTAGTACATAGTATATGAGTGAGTTGCACTGAAAAACTTAGAATATAAGAAACGCACAGTGTAGTACATAGTATATGAGTGAGTTGCACTGAAAAACTTAGAATTTAAGAAACGCACAGTGTAGTACATAGTATATGAGTGAGTTGCACTGAAAAACTTAGAATATAAGAAACGCACAGTGTAGTACATAGTATATGAGCGAGTTGCACTGAAAAACTTAGAATATAAGAAACGCACAGTGTAGTACATAGTATATGAGTGAGTTGCCCTGAAAACTTAGAATATAAGAAACGCACAGTGTAGTACATTTTATATGAGTGAGTTGCCCTGAAAAATTTAGAATATAAGAAACGCACAGTGTAGTACATAGTATATGAGTGAGTTGCACTGAAAAACTTAGAATTTACTGAAAAACCCGCATTACACGAAATGCACAGTGTAGTACATTGTATATGAGTGAGTTGCACTGAAAAACTTAGAATTTACTGAAAAACCCGCATTAGACGAAATGCACAGTGTAGTACATTGTATATGAGTGAGTTGCACTGAAAAACTTAGAATTTACTGAAAAACCCGCATTAGACGAAATGCACAGTGTAGTACATAGTATATGAGTGAGTTGCACTGAAAAACTTAGAATTTACTGAAAAACCCGCATTAGACGAAATGCACAGTGTAGTACATAGTATATGAGTGAGTTGCACTGAAAAACTTAGAATATAAGAAACGCACAGTGTAGTACATAGTATATGAGTGAGTTGCACTGAAAAACTTAGAATATAAGAAACGCACAGTGTAGTACATAGTATATGAGTGAGTTGCACTGAAAAACTTAGAATATAAGAAACGCACAGTGTAGTACATAGTATATGAGTGAGTTGCACTGAAAAACTTAGAATTTACTGAAAAACCCGCATTAGACGAAATGCACAGTGTAGTACATAGTATATGAGTGAGTTGCACTGAAAAACTTAGAATATAAGAAACGCACAGTGTAGTACATAGTATATGAGTGAGTTGCACTGAAAAACTTAGAATATAAGAAACGCACAGTGTAGTACATAGTATATGAGTGAGTTGCACTGAAAAACTTAGAATATAAGAAACGCACAGTGTAGTACATAGTATATGAGTGAGTTGCACTGAAAAACTTAGAATTTAAGAAACGCACAGTGTAGTACATAGTATATGAGTGAGTTGCACTGAAAAACTTAGAATTTACTGAAAAACCCGCATTAGACGAAATGCACAGTGTAGTACATTGTATATGAGTGAGTTGCACTGAAAAACTTAGAATTTACTGAAAAACCCGCATTAGACGAAATGCACAGTGCAGTACATTGTATATGAGTGAGTTGCACTGAAAAACTTAGAATTTACTGAAAAACCCGCATTAGACGAAATGCACAGTGTAGTATATTGTATATGAGTGAGTTGCACTGAAAAACTTAGAATTTACTGAAAAACCCGCATTAGACGAAATGCACAGTGTAGTACATAGTATATGAGTGAGTTGCACTGAAAAACTTAGAATTTACTGAAAAACCCGCATTAGACGAAATGCACAGTGTAGTACATAGTATATGAGTGAGTTGCCCTGAAAAACTTAGAATATAAGAAACGCACAGTGTAGTACATAGTATATGAGTGAGTTGCACTGAAAAACTTAGAATATAAGAAACGCACAGTGTAGTACATAGTATATGAGTGAGTTGCACTGAAAAACTTAGAATATAAGAAACGCACAGTGTAGTACATAGTATATGAGCGAGTTGCACTGAAAAACTTAGAATATAAGAAACGCACAGTGTAGTACATAGTATATGAGTGAGTTGCCCTGAAAACTTAGAATATAAGAAACGCACAGTGTAGTACATAGTATATGAGTGAGTTGCCCTGAAAAATTTAGAATATAAGAAACGCACAGTGTAGTACATAGTATATGAGTGAGTTGCACTGAAAAACTTAGAATTTACTGAAAAACCCGCATTACACGAAATGCACAGTGTAGTACATAGTATATGAGTGAGTGGCACTGAAAAACTTAGAATTTACTGAAAAACCCGCATTAGACGAAATGCACAGTGTAGTGCATTGTATATGAGTGAGTTGCACTGAAAAACTTAGAATTTACTGAAAAACCCGCATTAGACGAAATGCACAGTGTAGTACATTGTATATGAATGAGTTGCACTGAAAAACTTAGAATTTACTGAAAAACCCGCATTAGACGAAATGCACAGTGTAGTACATAGTATATGAGTGAGTTGCACTGAAAAACTTAGAATTTACTGAAAAACGCGCATTAGACGAAATGCACAGTGTAGTACATTGTATATGAGTGAGTTGCACTGAAAAACTTAGAATTTACTGAAAAACCCGCATTAGACGAAATGCACAGTGTAGTACATAGTATATGAGTGAGTTGCACTGAAAAACTTAGAATTTACTGAAAAACCCGCATTAGACGAAATGCACAGTGTAGTACATAGTATATGAGTGAGTTGCACTGAAAAACTTAGAATATAAGAAACGCACAGTGTAGTACATAGTATATGAGTGAGTTGCACTGAAAAACTTAGAATATAAGAAACGCACAGTGTAGTACATAGTATATGAGTGAGTTGCACTGAAAAACTTAGAATATAAGAAACGCACAGTGTAGTACATAGTATATGAGTGAGTTGCACTGAAAAACTTAGAATTTACTGAAAAACCCGCATTAGACGAAATGCACAGTGTAGTACATAGTATATGAGTGAGTTGCACTGAAAAACTTAGAATATAAGAAACGCACAGTGTAGTACATAGTATATGAGTGAGTTGCACTGAAAAACTTAGAATATAAGAAACGCACAGTGTAGTACATAGTATATGAGTGAGTTGCACTGAAAAACTTAGAATATAAGAAACGCACAGTGTAGTACATAGTATATGAGTGAGTTGCACTGAAAAACTTAGAATTTAAGAAACGCACAGTGTAGTACATAGTATATGAGTGAGTTGCACTGAAAAACTTAGAATTTACTGAAAAACCCGCATTAGACGAAATGCACAGTGTAGTACATTGTATATGAGTGAGTTGCACTGAAAAACTTAGAATTTACTGAAAAACCCGCATTAGACGAAATGCACAGTGCAGTACATTGTATATGAGTGAGTTGCACTGAAAAACTTAGAATTTACTGAAAAACCCGCATTAGACGAAATGCACAGTGTAGTACATAGTATATGAGTGAGTTGCCCTGAAAAACTTAGAATATAAGAAACGCACAGTGTAGTACATAGTATATGAGTGAGTTGCACTGAAAAACTTAGAATATAAGAAACGCACAGTGTAGTACATAGTATATGAGTGAGTTGCACTGAAAAACTTAGAATATAAGAAACGCACAGTGTAGTACATAGTATATGAGTGAGTTGCACTGAAAAACTTAGAATATAAGAAACGCACAGTGTAGTACATAGTATATGAGTGAGTTGCACTGAAAAACTTAGAATATAAGAAACGCAAAGTGTAGTACATAGTATATGAGTGAGTTGCACTGAAAAACTTAGAATTTAAGAAACGCACAGTGTAGTACATAGTATATGAGTGAGTTGCACTGAAAAACTTAGAATATAAGAAACGCACAGTGTAGTACATAGTATATGAGTGAGTTGCACTGAAAAACTTAGAATATAAGAAACGCACAGTGTAGTACATAGTATATGAGTGAGTTGCACTGAAAAACTTAGAATATAAGAAACGCACAGTGTAGTACATAGTATATGAGTGAGTTGCACTGAAAAACTTAGAATTTAAGAAACGCACAGTGTAGTACATAGTATATGAGTGAGTTGCACTGAAAAACTTAGAATATAAGAAACGCACAGTGTAGTACATAGTATATGAGCGAGTTGCACTGAAAAACTTAGAATATAAGAAACGCACAGTGTAGTACATAGTATATGAGTGAGTTGCCCTGAAAAACTTAGAATATAAGAAACGCACAGTGTAGTACATAGTATAAGAGTGAGTTGCCCTGAAAAATTTAGAATATAAGAAACGCACAGTGTAGTACATAGTATATGAGTGAGTTGCACTGAAAAACTTAGAATTTACTGAAAAACCCGCATTACACGAAATGCACAGTGTAGTACATAGTATATGAGTGATTGGCACTGAAAAACTTAGAATATAAGAAACGCAAAGTGTAGTACATAGTATATGAGTGAGTTGCACTGAAAAACTTAGAATTTAAGAAACGCACAGTGTAGTACATAGTATATGAGTGAGTTGCACTGAAAAACTTAGAATATAAGAAACGCACAGTGTAGTACATAGTATATGAGTGAGTTGCACTGAAAAACTTAGATTATAAGAAACGCACAGTGTAGTACATAGTATATGAGTGTGTTGCACTGAAAAACTTAGAATATAAGAAACGCACAGTGTAGTACATAGTATATGAGTGAATTGCACTGAAAAACTTAGAATTTACTGAAAAACCCGCATTAGACGAAATGCACAGTGTAGTACATTGTATATGAGTGAGTTGCACTGAAAAACTTAGAATTTACTGAAAAACCCGCATTAGACGAAATGCACAGTGTAGTATATTGTATATGAGTGAGTTGCACTGAAAAACTTAGAATTTACTGAAAAACCCGCATTAGACGAAATGCACAGTGTAGTACATTGTATATGAGTGAGTTGCACTGAAAAACTTAGAAATTACTGAAAAACCCGCATTAGACGAAATGCACAGTGTAGTACATTGTATGAGTGAGTTGCACTGAAAAACTTAGAATTTACTGAAAAACCCGCATTAGGCGAAATGCACAGTGTAGTACATTGTATATGAGTGAGTTGCACTGAAAAACTTAGAATTTACTGAAAAACCCGCATTAGACGAAATGCACAGTGTAGTACATTGTATATGAGTGAGTTGCACTGAAAAACTTAGAATTTACTGAAAAACCCGCATTAGACGAAATGCACTGTGTAGTACATTGTATATGAGTGAGTTGCACTGAAAAACTTAGAATTTACTGAAAAACCCGCATTAGACGAAATGCACAGTTTAGTACATTGTATATGAGTGAGTTGCACTGAAAAACTTAGAATTTACTGAAAAACCCGCATTAGACGAAATGCACAGTGTAGTACATTGTATATGAGTGAGTTGCACTGAAAAACTTAGAATTTACTGAAAAACCTGCATTAGACGAAATGCACAGTGTAGTACATTGTATATGAGTGAGTTGCACTGAAAAACTTAGAATTTACTGAAAAACCCGCATTAGACGAAATGCACAGTGTAGTACATAGTATATGAGTGAGTTACACTGAAAAACTTAGAATTTACTGAAAAACCCGCATTAGACGAAATGCACAGTGTAGTACATTGTATATGAGTGAGTTGCACTGAAAAACTTAGAATTTACTGAAAAACCCGCATTAGGCGAAATGCACAGTGTAGTACATTGTATATGAGTGAGTTGCACTGAAAAACTTAGAATTAACTGAAATACCCGCATTAGACGAAATGCACAGTGTAGTACATTGTATGTGAGTGAGTTGCACTGAAAAACTTAGAATTTACTGAAAAACCCGCATTAGACGAAATGCACAGTGTAGTACATTGTATATGAGTGAGTTGCACTGAAAAACTTAGAATTTACTGAAAAACCCGCATTAGACGAAATGCACAGTGTAGTACATTGTATATGAGTGAGTTGCACTGAAAAACTTAGAATTTACTGAAAAACCCGCATTAGACGAAATGCACAGTGTAGTACATTGTATATGAGTGAGTTGCACGGAAAAACTTAGAATTTACTGAAAAACCCGCATTAGACGAAATGCACAGTGTAGTACATTGTATATGAGTGAGTTGCACTGAAAAACTTAGAATTTACTGAAAAACCCGCATTAGACGAAATGCACAGTGTAGTACATTGTATATGAGTGAGTTGCACTGAAAAACTTAGAATTTACTGAAAAACCCGCATTAGGCGAAATGCACAGTGTAGTACATAGTATATGAGTGAGTTGCACTGAAAAACTTAGAATTTACTGAAAAACCCGCATTAGACGAAATGCACAGTGTAGTACATAGTATATGAGTGAGTTGCACTGAAAAACTAAGAATATAAGAAACGCACAGTGTAGTACATAGTATATGAGTGAGTTGCACTGAAAAACTTAGAATATAAGAAACGCACAGTGTAGTACATAGTATATGAGTGAGTTGCACTGAAAAACTTAGAATATAAGAAACGCACAGTGTAGTACATAGTATATGAGTGAGTTGCACTGAAAAACTTAGAATATAAGAAACGCACAGTGTAGTACATAGTATATGAGTGAGTTGCACTGAAAAACTTAGAATTTACTGAAAAACCTGCATTACACGAAATGCACAGTGTAGTACATAGTATATGAGTGAGTTGCACTGAAAAACTTAGAATATAAGAAACGCACAGTGTAGTACATAGTATATGAGTGAGTTGTACTGAAAAACTTAGAATATAAGAAACGCACAGTGTAGTACATAGTATATGAGTGAGTTGCACTGAAAAACTTAGAATATAAGAAACGCACAGTGTAGTACATAGTATATGAGTGAGTTGCACTGAAAAACTTAGATTTTAAGAAACGCACAGTGTAGTACATAGTATATGAGTGAGTTGCACTGAAAAACTTAGAATATAAGAAACGCACAGTGTAGTACATAGTATATGAGTGAATTGCACTGAAAAACTTAGAATTTACTGAAAAACCCGCATTAGACGAAATGCACAGTGTAGTACATTGTATATGAGTGAGTTGCACTGAAAAACTTAGAATTTACTGAAAAACCCGCATTAGACGAAATGCACAGTGTAGTACATTGTATATGAGTGAGTTGCACTGAAAAACTTAGAATTTACTGAAAAACCCGCATTAGACGAAATGCACAGTGTAGTATATTGTATATGAGTGAGTTGCACTGAAAAACTTAGAATTTACTGAAAAACCCGCATTAGACGAAATGCACAGTGTAGTACATAGTATATGAGTGAGTTGCACTGAAAAACTTAGAATTTAAGAAACGCACAGTGTAGTACATAGTATATGAGTGAGTTGCACTGAAAAACTTAGAATATAAGAAACGCACAGTGTAGTACATAGTATATGAGTGAGTTGCACTGAAAAACTTAGAATATAAGAAACGCACAGTGTAGTACATAGTATATGAGTGAGTTGCACTGAAAAACTTAGAATATAAGAAACGCACAGTGTAGTACATAGTATATGAGTGAGTTGCACTGAAAAACTTAAAATTTACTGAAAAACCCGCATTACACGAAATGCACAGTGTAGTATATAGTATATGAGTGAGTTGCACTGAAAAACTTAGAATATAAGAAACGCACAGTGTAGTACACAGTATATGAGTGAGTTGCACTGAAAAACTTAGAATATAAGAAACGCACAGTGTAGTACATAGTATATGAGTGAGTTGCACTGAAAAACTTACAATATAAGAAACGCACAGTGTAGTACATAGTATATGAGTGAGTTGCACTGAAAAACTTAGAATATAAGAAACGCACAGTGTAGTACATAGTATATGAGTGAGTTGCACTGAAAAAATTAGAATATAAGAAACGCACAGTGTAGTACATAGTATATGAGTGAGTTGCACTGAAAAACTTAGATTATAAGAAACGCACAGTGTAGTACATAGTATATGAGTGAGTTGCACTGAAAAACTTAGAATTTAAGAAACGCACAGTGTAGTATATAGTATATGAGTGAGTTGCACTGAAAAACTTAGACTATAAGAAACGCACAGTGTAGTACATAGTATATGAGTGAATTGCACTGAAAAACTTAGAATTTACTGAATAACCCGCATTAGACGAAATGCAGTGCAGTACATTGTATATGAGTGAGTTGCACTGAAAAACTTAGAATTTACTGAAAAACCCGCATTTGACGAAATGCACAGTGTAGTACATTGTATATGAGTGAGTTGCACTGAAAAACTTAGAATTTACTGAAAAACCCGCATTAGAGGAAATGCACAGTGTAGTATATTGTATATGAGTGAGTTGCACTGAAAAACTTAGAATTTACTGAAAAACCCGCATTAGACGAAATGCACAGTGTAGTACATTGTATATGAGTGAGTTGCACTGAAAAACTTAGAATTTACTGAAAAACCCGCATTAGACGAAATGCACAGTGTAGTACATTGTATGAGTGAGTTGCACTGAAAAACTTAGAATTTACTGAAAAACCCGCATTAGGCAAAATGCACAGTGTAGTACATTGTATATGAGTGAGTTGCACTGAAAAACTTAGAATTTACTGAAAAACCCGCATTAGACGAAATGCACAGTGTAGTACATTGTATATGAGTGAGTTGCACTGAAAAACTTAGAATTTACTGAAAAACCCGCATTAGACGAAATGCACTGTGTAGTACATTGTATATGAGTGAGTTGCACTGAAAAACTTAGAATTTACTGAAAAACCCGCATTAGACGAAATGCACAGTGTAGTACATTGTATATGAGTGAGTTGCACTGAAAAACTTAGAATTTACTGAAAAACCCGCATTAGACGAAATGCACAGTGTAGTACATTGTATATGAGTGAGTTGCACTGAAAAACTTAGAATTTACTGAAAAACCTGCATTAGACGAAATGCACAGTGTAGTACATTGTATATGAGTGAGTTGCACTGAAAAACTTAGAATTTACTGAAAAACCCGCATTAGACGAAATGCACAGTGTAGTACATAGTATATGAGTGAGTTACACTGAAAAACTTAGAATTTACTGAAAAACCCGCATTAGGCGAAATGCACAGTGTAGTACATTGTATATGAGTGAGTTGCACTGAAAAACTTAGCATTTACTGAAAAACCCGCATTAGGCGAAATGTACAGTGTAGTACATTGTATATGAGTGAGTTGCACTGAAAAACTTAGAATTAACTGAAAAACCCGCATTAGACGAAATGCACAGTGTAGTACATTGTATATGAGTGAGTTGCACTGAAAAACTTAGAATTTACTGAAAAACCCGCATTAGACGAAATGCACAGTGTAGTACATTGTATATGAGCGAGTTGCACTGAAAAACTTAGAATTTACTGAAAAACCCGCATTAGACGAAATGCACAGTGTAGTATATTGTATATGAGTGAGTTGCACTGAAAAACTTAGAATTTACTGAAAAACCCGCATTAGACGAAATGCACAGTGTAGTACATTGTATATGAGTGAGTTGCACTGAAAAACTTAGAATTTACTGAAAAACCCGCATTAGACGAAATGCACAGTGTAGTACATTGTATATGAGTGAGTTGCACTGAAAAACTTAGAATTTACTGAAAAACCCGCATTAGACGAAATGCACAGTGTAGTACATAGTATATGAGTGAGTTGCACTGAAAAACTTAGAATTTACTGAAAAACCCGCATTAGACGAAATGCACAGTGTAGTACATAGTATATGAGTGAGTTGCACTGAAAAACTTAGAATATAAGAAACGCACAGTGTAGTACATAGTATATGAGTGAGTTGCACTGAAAAACTTAGAAAATATGCAACGCACAGTGTAGTACATAGTATATCAGTGAGTTGCACTGAAAAACTTAGAATATAAGCAACGCACAGTGTAGTACATAGTATATGAGTGAGTTGCACTGAAAAACTTAGAATATAAGAAACGCACAGTGTACTACATAGTATATGAGTGAGTTGCACTGAAAAACTTAGAATATAAGAAACGCACAGTGTAGTACATAGTATATGAGTGAGTTGCACTGAAAAACTTAGAATTTACTGAAAAACCCGCATTACACGAAATGCACAGTGTAGTATATAGTATATGAGTGAGTTGCACTGAAAAACTTAGAATATAAGAAACGCACAGTGTAGTACATAGTATATGAGTGAGTTGCACTGAAAAACTTAGAATATAAGAAACGCACAGTGTAGTACATAGTATATGAGTGAGTTGCACTGAAAAACTTAGAATATAAGAAACGCACAGTGTAGTACATAGTATATGTATGAGTTGCACTGAAAAACTTAGAATATAAGAAACGCACAGTGTAGTACATAGTATATGAGTGAGTTGCACTGAAAAACTTAGAATATAAGAAACGCACAGTGTAGTACATAGTATATGAGTGAGTTGCACTGAAAAACTTAGAATATAAGAAACGCACAGTGTAGTACATAGTATATGAGTGAGTTGCACTGAAAAACTTAGAATTTACTGAAAAAGCCGCATTACACGAAATGCACAGTGTAGTACATAGTATATGAGTGAGTTGCACTGAAAAACTTAGAATATAAGAAACGCACAGTGTAGTACATAGTATATGAGTGAGTTGCACTGAAAAACTTAGAATTTACTGAAAAACCCGCATTAGACGAAATGCACAGTGTAGTACATAGTATATGAGTGAGTTGCACTGAAAAACTTAGAATTTAAGAAACGCACAGTGTAGTACATAGTATATGAGTGAGTTGCACTGAAAAACTTAGAATATAAGAAACGCACAGTGTAGTACATAGTATATGAGTGAGTTGCACTGAAAAACTTAGAATATAAGAAACGCACAGTGTAGTACATAGTATATGAGTGAGTTGCACTGAAAAACTTAGAATATAAGAAACGCACAGTGTAGTACATAGTATATGAGTGAGTTGCACTGAAAAACTTAGAATATAAGCAACGCACAGTGTAGTACATAGTATATGAGTGAGTTGCACTGAAAAACTTAGAATATAAGCAATGCACAGTGTAGTACATAGTATATGAGTGAGTTGCACTGAAAAACTTAGAATATAAGAAACGCACAGTGTAGTACATAGTATATGAGTGAGTTGCACTGAAAAACTTAGAATATAAGAAACGCACAGTGTAGTACATAGTATATGAGTGAGTTGCACTGAAAAACTTAGAATATAAGAAACGCACAGTGTAGTACATAGTATATGAGTGAGTTGCACTGAAAAACTTAGAATATAAGAAACGCACAGTGTAGTACATAGTATATGAGTGAGTTGCACTGAAAAACTTAGAATATAAGAAACGCACAGTGTAGTACATAGTATATGAGTGAGTTGCACTGAAAAACTTAGAATATAAGAAACGCACAGTGTAGTACATAGTATATGAGTGAGTTGCACTGAAAAACTTAGAATATAATTAACGCACAGTGTAGTACATAGTATATGAGTGAGTTGCACTGAAAAACTTAGAATATAAGAAACGCACAGTGTAGTACATAGTATATGAGTGAGTTGCACTGAAAAACTTAGAATATAAGAAACGCACAGTGTAGTACATAGTATATGAGTGAGTTGCACTGAAAAACTTAGAATTTACTGAAAAACCCGCATTACACGAAATGCACAGTGTAGTACATAGTATATGAGTGAGTTGCACTGAAAAACTTAGAATATAAGAAACGCACAGTGTAGTACATAGTATATGAGTGAGTTGCACTGAAAAACTTAGAATATAAGAAACGCACAGTGTAGTACATAGTATATGAGTGAGTTGCACTGAAAAACTTAGAATATAAGAAACGCACAGTGTAGTACATAGTATATGAGTGAGTTGCACTGAAAAACTTAGAATATAAGAAACGCACAGTGTAGTACATAGTATATGAGTGAGTTGCACTGAAAAACTTAGAATATGAGAAACGCACAGTGTAGTACATAGTATATGAGTGAGTTGCACTGAAAAACTTAGAATATGAGAAACGCACAGTGTAGTACATAGTATATGAGTGAGTTGCACTCAAAAACTTAGAATATGAGAAACGCACAGTGTAGTACATAGTATATGAGTGAGTTGCACTGAAAAACTTAGAATATAAGAAACGCACAGTGTAGTACATGGTATATGAGTGAGTTGCACTGAAAAACTTAGAATATAAGAAACGCACAGTGTAGTACATGGTATATGAGTGAGTTGCACTGAAAAACTTAGAATATAAGAAACGCACAGTGTAGTACATAGTATATGAGTGAGTTGCACTGAAAAACTTAGAATATAAGCAACGCACAGTGTAGTACATAGTATATGAGTGAGTTGCACTGAAAAACTTAGAATATAAGCAACGCACAGTGTAGTATATAGTATATGAGTGAGTTGCACTGAAAAACTTAGAATATATGAAACGCACAGTGTAGTACATAGTATATGAGTGAGTTGCACTGAAAAACTTAGAATATAAGAAACACACAGTGTAGTACATAGTATATGAGTGAGTTGCACTGAAAAACTTAGAATTTACTGAAAAACCCGCATTACACGAAATGCACAGTGTAGTACATAGTATATGAGTGAGTTGCACTGAAAAACTTAGAATATAAGAAACGCAGAGTGTAGTACATAGTATATGAGTGAGTTGCACTGCAAAAATTAGAATATAAGAAATGCACAGTGTAGTACATAGTATATGAGTGAGTTGCACTGAAAAACTTAGAATATAAGAAACGCACAGTGTAGTACATAGTATATGAGTGAGTTGCACTGAAAAACTTAGAATATAAGAAACGCACAGTGTAGTACATAGTATATGAGTGAGTTGCACTGAAAAACTTAGAATTTACTGAAAGAGCCGCATTACACGAAATGCACAGTGTAGTACATAGTATATGATTGAGTTGCACTGAAAAACTTAGAATATAAGAAACGCACAGTGTAGTACATAGTATATGAGTGAGTTGCACTGAAAAACTTAGAATTTACTGAAAAACCCGCATTACACGAAATGCACAGTGTAGTACATAGTATATGAGTGAGTTGCACTGAAAAACTTAGAATATAAGAAACGCACAGTGTAGTACATTGTATATGAGTGAGTTGCACTGAAAAACTTAGAATTTAAGAAACGCACAGTGTAGTACATAGTATATGAGTGAGTTGCACTGAAAAACTTAGAATATAAGAAACGCACAGTGTAGTACATAGTATATGAGTGAGTTGCACTCAAAAACTTAGAATATAAGAAACGCACAGTGTAGTACATAGTATATGAGTGAGTTGCACTGAAAAACTTAGAATTTAAGAAACGCACAGTGTAGTACATAGTATATGAGTGAGTTGCACTGAAAAACTTAGAATATAAGAAACGCACAGTGTAGTACATAGTATATGAGTGAGTTGCACTCAAAAACTTAGAATATAAGAAACGCACAGTATAGTACATAGTATATGAGTGAGTTGCACTGAAAAACTTAGAATATAAGAAACGCACAGTGTAGTACATGGTATATGAGTGAGTTGCACTGAAAAACTTAGAATATAAGAAACGCACAGTGTAGTACATGGTATATGAGTGAGTTGCACTGAAAAATTTAGAATATAAGAAACGCACAGTGTAGTACATAGTATATGAGTGAGTTGCACTGAAAAACTTAGAATATAAGCAACGCACAGTGTAGTACATAGTATATGAGTGAGTTGCACTGAAAAACTTAGAATATAAGCAACGCACAGTGTAGTACATAGTATATGAGTGAGTTGCACTGAAAAACTTAGAATTTACTGAAAAACCCGCATTACACGAAATGCACAGTGTAGTACATAGTATATGAGTGAGTTGCACTGAAAAACTTAGAATATAAGAAACGCACAGTGTAGTACATAGTATATGAGTGAGTTGCACTGAAAAAATTAGAATATAAGAAACGCACAGTGTAGTACATAGTATATGAGTGAGTTGCACTGAAAAACTTAGAATATAAGAAACGCACAGTGTAGTACATAGTATATGAGTGAGTTGCACTGAAAAACTTAGAATATAAGAAACGCACAGTGTAGTACATAGTATATGAGTGAGTTGCACTGAAAAACTTAGAATTTACTGAAAGAGCCGCATTACACGAAATGCACAGTGTAGTACATAGTATATGATTGAGTTGCACTGAAAAACTTAGAATATAAGAAACGCACAGTGTAGTACATAGTATATGAGTGAGTTGCACTGAAAAACTTAGAATTTACTGAAAAACCCGCATTACACGAAATGCACAGTGTAGTACATAGTATATGAGTGAGTTGCACTGAAAAACTTAGAATATAAGAAACGCACAGTGTAGTACATTGTATATGAGTGAGTTGCACTGAAAAACTTAGAATTTAAGAAACGCACAGTGTAGTACATAGTATATGAGTGAGTTGCACTGAAAAACTTAGAATTTACTGAAAAACCCGCATTACACGAAATGCACAGTGTAGTACATAGTATATGAGTGAGTTGCACTGAAAAACTTAGAATATAAGAAACGCACAGTGTAGTACATTGTATATGAGTGAGTTGCACTGAAAAACTTAGAATTAACTGAAAAACCCGCATTAGACGAAATGCACAGTGTAGTACATTGTATATGAGTGAGTTGCACTGAAAAACTTAGAATTTACTGAAAAACCCGCATTAGACGAAATGCACAGTGTAGTACATTGTATATGAGCGAGTTGCACTGAAAAACTTAGAATTTACTGAAAAACCCGCATTAGACGAAATGCACAGTGTAGTACATTGTATATGAGTGAGTTGCACTGAAAAACTTAGAATTTACTGAAAAACCCGCATTAGACGAAATGCACAGTGTAGTACATTGTATATGAGTGAGTTGCACTGAAAAACTTAGAATTTACTGAAAAACCCGCATTAGACGAAATGCACAGTGTAGTACATTGTATATGAGTGAGTTGCACTGAAAAACTTAGAATTTACTGAAAAACCCGCATTAGACGAAATGCACAGTGTAGTACATAGTATATGAGTGAGTTGCACTGAAAAACTTAGAATTTACTGAAAAACCCGCATTAGACGAAATGCACAGTGTAGTACATAGTATATGAGTGAGTTGCACTGAAAAACTTAGAATATAAGAAACGCACAGTGTAGTACATAGTATATGAGTGAGTTGCACTGAAAAACTTAGAAAATATGCAACGCACAGTGTAGTACATAGTATATCAGTGAGTTGCACTGAAAAACTTAGAATATAAGCAACGCACAGTGTAGTACATAGTATATGAGTGAGTTGCACTGAAAAACTTAGAATATAAGAAACGCACAGTGTACTACATAGTATATGAGTGAGTTGCACTGAAAAACTTAGAATATAAGAAACGCACAGTGTAGTACATAGTATATGAGTGAGTTGCACTGAAAAACTTAGAATTTACTGAAAAACCCGCATTACACGAAATGCACAGTGTAGTATATAGTATATGAGTGAGTTGCACTGAAAAACTTAGAATATAAGAAACGCACAGTGTAGTACATAGTATATGAGTGAGTTGCACTGAAAAACTTAGAATATAAGAAACGCACAGTGTAGTACATAGTATATGAGTGAGTTGCACTGAAAAACTTAGAATATAAGAAACGCACAGTGTAGTACATAGTATATGTATGAGTTGCACTGAAAAACTTAGAATATAAGAAACGCACAGTGTAGTACATAGTATATGAGTGAGTTGCACTGAAAAACTTAGAATATAAGAAACGCACAGTGTAGTACATAGTATATGAGTGAGTTGCACTGAAAAACTTAGAATATAAGAAACGCACAGTGTAGTACATAGTATATGAGTGAGTTGCACTGAAAAACTTAGAATTTACTGAAAAACCCGCATTAGACGAAATGCACAGTGTAGTACATAGTATATGAGTGAGTTGCACTGAAAAACTTAGAATTTAAGAAACGCACAGTGTAGTACATAGTATATGAGTGAGTTGCACTGAAAAACTTAGAATATAAGAAACGCACAGTGTAGTACATAGTATATGAGTGAGTTGCACTGAAAAACTTAGAATATAAGAAACGCACAGTGTAGTACATAGTATATGAGTGAGTTGCACTGAAAAACTTAGAATATAAGAAACGCACAGTGTAGTACATAGTATATGAGTGAGTTGCACTGAAAAACTTAGAATATAAGCAACGCACAGTGTAGTACATAGTATATGAGTGAGTTGCACTGAAAAACTTAGAATATAAGCAATGCACAGTGTAGTACATAGTATATGAGTGAGTTGCACTGAAAAACTTAGAATATAAGAAACGCACAGTGTAGTACATAGTATATGAGTGAGTTGCACTGAAAAACTTAGAATATAAGAAACGCACAGTGTAGTACATAGTATATGAGTGAGTTGCACTGAAAAACTTAGAATATAAGAAACGCACAGTGTAGTACATAGTATATGAGTGAGTTGCACTGAAAAACTTAGAATATAAGAAACGCACAGTGTAGTACATAGTATATGAGTGAGTTGCACTGAAAAACTTAGAATATAAGAAACGCACAGTGTAGTACATAGTATATGAGTGAGTTGCACTGAAAAACTTAGAATATAAGAAACGCACAGTGTAGTACATAGTATATGAGTGAGTTGCACTGAAAAACTTAGAATATAATTAACGCACAGTGTAGTACATAGTATATGAGTGAGTTGCACTGAAAAACTTAGAATATAAGAAACGCACAGTGTAGTACATAGTATATGAGTGAGTTGCACTGAAAAACTTAGAATTTACTGAAAAAGCCGCATTACACGAAATGCACAGTGTAGTACATAGTATATGAGTGAGTTGCACTGAAAAACTTAGAATATAAGAAACGCACAGTGTAGTACATAGTATATGAGTGAGTTGCACTGAAAAACTTAGAATTTACTGAAAAACCCGCATTAGACGAAATGCACAGTGTAGTACATAGTATATGAGTGAGTTGCACTGAAAAACTTAGAATTTAAGAAACGCACAGTGTAGTACATAGTATATGAGTGAGTTGCACTGAAAAACTTAGAATATAAGAAACGCACAGTGTAGTACATAGTATATGAGTGAGTTGCACTGAAAAACTTAGAATATAAGAAACGCACAGTGTAGTACATAGTATATGAGTGAGTTGCACTGAAAAACTTAGAATATAAGAAACGCACAGTGTAGTACATAGTATATGAGTGAGTTGCACTGAAAAACTTAGAATATAAGCAACGCACAGTGTAGTACATAGTATATGAGTGAGTTGCACTGAAAAACTTAGAATATAAGCAATGCACAGTGTAGTACATAGTATATGAGTGAGTTGCACTGAAAAACTTAGAATATAAGAAACGCACAGTGTAGTACATAGTATATGAGTGAGTTGCACTGAAAAACTTAGAATATAAGAAACGCACAGTGTAGTACATAGTATATGAGTGAGTTGCACTGAAAAACTTAGAATATAAGAAACGCACAGTGTAGTACATAGTATATGAGTGAGTTGCACTGAAAAACTTAGAATATAAGAAACGCACAGTGTAGTACATAGTATATGAGTGAGTTGCACTGAAAAACTTAGAATATAAGAAACGCACAGTGTAGTACATAGTATATGAGTGAGTTGCACTGAAAAACTTAGAATATAAGAAACGCACAGTGTAGTACATAGTATATGAGTGAGTTGCACTGAAAAACTTAGAATATAATTAACGCACAGTGTAGTACATAGTATATGAGTGAGTTGCACTGAAAAACTTAGAATATAAGAAACGCACAGTGTAGTACATAGTATATGAGTGAGTTGCACTGAAAAACTTAGAATATAAGAAACGCACAGTGTAGTACATAGTATATGAGTGAGTTGCACTGAAAAACTTAGAATTTACTGAAAAACCCGCATTACACGAAATGCACAGTGTAGTACATAGTATATGAGTGAGTTGCACTGAAAAACTTAGAATATAAGAAACGCACAGTGTAGTACATAGTATATGAGTGAGTTGCACTGAAAAACTTAGAATATAAGAAACGCACAGTGTAGTACATAGTATATGAGTGAGTTGCACTGAAAAACTTAGAATATAAGAAACGCACAGTGTAGTACATAGTATATGAGTGAGTTGCACTGAAAAACTTAGAATATAAGAAACGCACAGTGTAGTACATAGTATATGAGTGAGTTGCACTGAAAAACTTAGAATATGAGAAACGCACAGTGTAGTACATAGTATATGAGTGAGTTGCACTGAAAAACTTAGAATATGAGAAACGCACAGTGTAGTACATAGTATATGAGTGAGTTGCACTCAAAAACTTAGAATATGAGAAACGCACAGTGTAGTACATAGTATATGAGTGAGTTGCACTGAAAAACTTAGAATATAAGAAACGCACAGTGTAGTACATAGTATATGAGTGAGTTGCACTGAAAAACTTAGAATTTACTGAAAAACCCGCATTAGACGAAATGCACAGTGTAGTACATAGTATATGAGTGAGTTGCACTGAAAAACTTAGAATTTAAGAAACGCACAGTGTAGTACATAGTATATGAGTGAGTTGCACTGAAAAACTTAGAATATAAGAAACGCACAGTGTAGTACATAGTATATGAGTGAGTTGCACTGAAAAACTTAGAATATAAGAAACGCACAGTGTAGTACATAGTATATGAGTGAGTTGCACTGAAAAACTTAGAATATAAGAAACGCACAGTGTAGTACATAGTATATGAGTGAGTTGCACTGAAAAACTTAGAATATAAGCAACGCACAGTGTAGTACATAGTATATGAGTGAGTTGCACTGAAAAACTTAGAATATAAGCAATGCACAGTGTAGTACATAGTATATGAGTGAGTTGCACTGAAAAACTTAGAATATAAGAAACGCACAGTGTAGTACATAGTATATGAGTGAGTTGCACTGAAAAACTTAGAATATAAGAAACGCACAGTGTAGTACATAGTATATGAGTGAGTTGCACTGAAAAACTTAGAATATAAGAAACGCACAGTGTAGTACATAGTATATGAGTGAGTTGCACTGAAAAACTTAGAATATAAGAAACGCACAGTGTAGTACATAGTATATGAGTGAGTTGCACTGAAAAACTTAGAATATAAGAAACGCACAGTGTAGTACATAGTATATGAGTGAGTTGCACTGAAAAACTTAGAATATAAGAAACGCACAGTGTAGTACATAGTATATGAGTGAGTTGCACTGAAAAACTTAGAATATAATTAACGCACAGTGTAGTACATAGTATATGAGTGAGTTGCACTGAAAAACTTAGAATATAAGAAACGCACAGTGTAGTACATAGTATATGAGTGAGTTGCACTGAAAAACTTAGAATATAAGAAACGCACAGTGTAGTACATAGTATATGAGTGAGTTGCACTGAAAAACTTAGAATTTACTGAAAAACCCGCATTACACGAAATGCACAGTGTAGTACATAGTATATGAGTGAGTTGCACTGAAAAACTTAGAATATAAGAAACGCACAGTGTAGTACATAGTATATGAGTGAGTTGCACTGAAAAACTTAGAATATAAGAAACGCACAGTGTAGTACATAGTATATGAGTGAGTTGCACTGAAAAACTTAGAATATAAGAAACGCACAGTGTAGTACATAGTATATGAGTGAGTTGCACTGAAAAACTTAGAATATAAGAAACGCACAGTGTAGTACATAGTATATGAGTGAGTTGCACTGAAAAACTTAGAATATGAGAAACGCACAGTGTAGTACATAGTATATGAGTGAGTTGCACTGAAAAACTTAGAATATGAGAAACGCACAGTGTAGTACATAGTATATGAGTGAGTTGCACTCAAAAACTTAGAATATGAGAAACGCACAGTGTAGTACATAGTATATGAGTGAGTTGCACTGAAAAACTTAGAATATAAGAAACGCACAGTGTAGTACATGGTATATGAGTGAGTTGCACTGAAAAACTTAGAATATAAGAAACGCACAGTGTAGTACATGGTATATGAGTGAGTTGCACTGAAAAACTTAGAATATAAGAAACGCACAGTGTAGTACATAGTATATGAGTGAGTTGCACTGAAAAACTTAGAATATAAGCAACGCACAGTGTAGTACATAGTATATGAGTGAGTTGCACTGAAAAACTTAGAATATAAGCAACGCACAGTGTAGTATATAGTATATGAGTGAGTTGCACTGAAAAACTTAGAATATATGAAACGCACAGTGTAGTACATAGTATATGAGTGAGTTGCACTGAAAAACTTAGAATATAAGAAACACACAGTGTAGTACATAGTATATGAGTGAGTTGCACTGAAAAACTTAGAATTTACTGAAAAACCCGCATTACACGAAATGCACAGTGTAGTACATAGTATATGAGTGAGTTGCACTGAAAAACTTAGAATATAAGAAACGCAGAGTGTAGTACATAGTATATGAGTGAGTTGCACTGAAAAAATTAGAATATAAGAAATGCACAGTATAGTACATAGTATATGAGTGAGTTGCACTGAAAAACTTAGAATATAAGAAACGCACAGTGTAGTACATAGTATATGAGTGAGTTGCACTGAAAAACTTAGAATATAAGAAACGCACAGTGTAGTACATAGTATATGAGTGAGTTGCACTGAAAAACTTAGAATTTACTGAAAGAGCCGCATTACACGAAATGCACAGTGTAGTACATAGTATATGATTGAGTTGCACTGAAAAACTTAGAATATAAGAAACGCACAGTGTAGTACATAGTATATGAGTGAGTTGCACTGAAAAACTTAGAATTTACTGAAAAACCCGCATTACACGAAATGCACAGTGTAGTACATAGTATATGAGTGAGTTGCACTGAAAAACTTAGAATATAAGAAACGCACAGTGTAGTACATTGTATATGAGTGAGTTGCACTGAAAAACTTAGAATTTAAGAAACGCACAGTGTAGTACATAGTATATGAGTGAGTTGCACTGAAAAACTTAGAATATAAGAAACGCACAGTGTAGTACATAGTATATGAGTGAGTTGCACTCAAAAACTTAGAATATAAGAAACGCACAGTGTAGTACATAGTATATGAGTGAGTTGCACTGAAAAACTTAGAATTTAAGAAACGCACAGTGTAGTACATAGTATATGAGTGAGTTGCACTGAAAAACTTAGAATATAAGAAACGCACAGTGTAGTACATAGTATATGAGTGAGTTGCACTCAAAAACTTAGAATATAAGAAACGCACAGTGTAGTACATAGTATATGAGTGAGTTGCACTGAAAAACTTAGAATATAAGAAACGCACAGTGTAGTACATGGTATATGAGTGAGTTGCACTGAAAAACTTAGAATATAAGAAACGCACAGTGTAGTACATGGTATATGAGTGAGTTGCACTGAAAAACTTAGAATATAAGAAACGCACAGTGTAGTACATAGTATATGAGTGAGTTGCACTGAAAAACTTAGAATATAAGAAACGCACAGTGTAGTACATAGTATATGAGTGAGTTGCACTGAAAAACTTAGAATTTAAGAACGCACAGTGTAGTACATAGTATATGAGTGAGTTGCACTGAAAAACTTAGAATATAAGAAACGCACAGTGTAGTACATAGTATATGAGTGAGTTGCACTCAAAAACTTAGAATATAAGAAACGCACAGTGTAGTACATAGTATATGAGTGAGTTGCACTGAAAAACTTAGAATTTAAGAAACGCACAGTGTAGTACATAGTATATGAGTGAGTTGCACTGAAAAACTTAGAATATAAGAAACGCACAGTGTAGTATATAGTATATGAGTGAGTTGCACTGAAAAACTTAGAATATAAGAAACGCACAGTGTAGTACATAGTATATGAGTGAGTTGCACTCAAAAACTTAGAATATAAGAAACGCACATATAGTACATAGTATATGAATGAGTTGCACTGAAAAACTTAGAATTTACTGAAAAAATCGCATTACACGAAATGCACAGTGTAGTACATCGTATATGAGTGAGTTGCACTGAAAAAGTTAGAATATAAGAAACGCACAGTGTAGTACATAGTATATGAGTGAGTTGCACTGAAAAACTTAGAATATAAGAAACGCACAGTGTAGTACATAGTATATGAGTGAGTTGCACTGAAAAACTTAGAATATAAGAAACGCACAGTGTAGTACATAGTATATGAGTGAGTTGCACTGAAAAACTTAGAATATAAGAAACGCACAGTGTAGTACATAGTATATGAGTGAGTTGCACTGAAAAACTTAGAATATAAGAAACGAACAGTGTAGTACATAGTATATGAGTGAGTTGCACTGAAAAACTTAGAATTTAAGAAACGCACAGTGTAGTACATAGTATATGAGTGAGTTGCACTGAAAAACTTAGAATATAAGAAACGCACAGTGTAGTACATAGTATATGAGCGAGTTGCACTGAAAAACTTAGAATATAAGAAACGCACAGTGTAGTACATAGTATATGAGTGAGTTGCACTGAAAAACTTAGAATATAAGAAACGCACAGTGTAGTACATAGTATATGAGTGAGTTGCCCTGAAAAACTTAGAATATAAGAAACGCACAGTGTAGTACATAGTATATGAGTGAGTTGCACTGAAAAACTTAGAATTTACTGAAAAACCCGCATTCACGAAATGCACAGTGTAGTACATAGTATATGAGAGAGTTGCACTGAAAAACTTAGAATATAAGAAACGCACAGTGTAGTACATAGTATATGAGTGAGTTGCACTGAAAAACTTAGAATATAAGAAACGCACAGTGTAGTACATAGTATATGAGTGAGTTTCACTGAAAAACTTAGAATATAAGAAACGCACAGTGTAGTACATAGTATATGAGTGAGTTGCCCTGAAAAACTTAGAATATAAGAAACACACAGTGTAGTACATAGTATATGAGTGAGTTGCACTGAAAAACTTAGAATATAAGAAACGCACAGTGTAGTACATAGTATATGAGTGAGTTGCACTGAAAAACTTAGAATATAAGAAACGCACAGTGTAGTACATAGTATATGAGTGAGTTGCTCTGAAAAACTTAGAATATAAGAAACACACAGTGTAGTACATAGTATATGAGTGAGTTGCACTGAAAAACTTAGAATATAAGAAACGCACAGTGTAGTACATAGTATATGAGTGAGTTGCACTGAAAAACCTAGAATTTACTGAAAAACCCGCATTACACGAAATGCACAGTGTAGTACATAGTATATGAGTGAGTTGCACTGAAAAACTTAGAATATAAGAAACGCACAGTGTAGTACATAGTTTATGAGTGAGTTGCACTGAAAAACTTAGAATATAAGAAACGCACAGTGTAGTACATAGTATATGAGTGAGTTGCACTGAAAAACTTAGAATATAAGAAACGCACAGTGTAGTACATAGTATATGAGTGAGTTGCACTGAAAAACTTAGAATTTACTGAAAAACCCGCATTACACGAAATGCACAGTGTAGTACATAGTATATGAGTGAGTTGCACTGCAAAACTTAGAATATAAGAAACGCACAGTGTAGTACATAGTATATGAGTGAGTTGCACTGAAAAACTTAGAATATAAGAAACGCACAGTGTAGTACATAGTATATGAGTGAGTTGCACTGAAAAACTTAGAATATAAGCAACGCACAGTGTAGTACATAGTATATGAGTGAGTTGCACTGAAAAACTTAGAATATAAGCAACGCACAGTGTAGTACATAGTATATGAGTGAGTTGCACTGAAAAACTTAGAATATAAGAAACGCACAGTGTAGTACATAGTATATGAGTGAGTTGCACTGAAAAACTTAGAATATAAGAAACGCACAGTGTAGTACATAGTATATGAGTGAGTTGCACTGAAAAACTTAGAATATAAGAAACGCACAGTGTAGTACATAGTATATGAGTGAGTTGCACTGAAAAACTTAGAATATAAGAAACGAACAGTGTAGTACATAGTATATGAGTGAGTTGCACTGAAAAACTTAGAATATAAGAAACGCACAGTGTAGTACATAGTATATGAGTGAGTTGCACTGAAAAACTTAGAATATAAGAAACGCACAGTGTAGTACATAGTATATGAGTGAGTTGCACTGAAAAACTTAGAATATAAGAAACGCACAGTGTAGTACATAGTATATGAGTGAGTTGCACTGAAAAACTTAGAATATAAGAAACGCACAGTGTAGTACATAGTATATGAGTGAGTTGCACTGAAAAACTTAGAATATAAGAAACGCACAGTGTAGTACATAGTATATGAGTGAGTTGCACTGAAAAACTTAGAATTTACTGATAAACCCGCATTACACGAAATGCACAGTGTAGTACATAGTATATGAGTGAGTTGCACTGAAAAACTTAGAATATAAGCAACGCACAGTGTAGTACATAGTATATGAGTGAGTTGCACTGAAAAACTTAGAATATAAGAAACGCACAGTGTAGTACATAGTATATGAGTGAGTTGCACTGAAAAACTTAGAATATAAGAAACGCACAGTGTAGTACATAGTATATGAGTGAGTTGCACTGAAAAACTTAGAATTTACTGAAAAACCCGCATTACACGAAATGCACAGTGTAGTACATAGTATATGAGTGAGTTGCACTGAAAAACTTAGAATATAAGAAACGCACAGTGTAGTACATAGTATATGAGTGAGTTGCACTGAAAAACTTAGAATTTACTGAAAAACCCGCATTAGACGAAATGCACAGTGTAGTACATAGTATATGAGTGAGTTGCACTGAAAAACTTAGAATTTAAGAAACGCACAGTGTACATGGTATATGAGTGAGTTGCACTGAAAAAATTAGAATATAAGAAACGCACAGTGTAGTACATGGTATATGAAGGAGTTGCACTGAAAAACTTAGAATATAAGAAACGCACAGTGTAGTACATAGTATATGAGTGAGTTGCACTGAAAAACTTAGAATATAAGCAACGCACAGTGTAGTACATAGTATATGAGTGAGTTGCACTGAAAAACTTAGAATATAAGCAACGCACAGTGTAGTACATAGTATATGAGTGAGTTGCACTGAAAAACTTAGAATATATGAAACGCACAGTGTAGTACATAGTATATGAGTGAGTTGCACTGAAAAACTTAGAATATAAGAAACACACAGTGTAGTACATAGTATATGAGTGAGTTGCACTGAAAAACTTAGAATTTACTGAAAAACCCGCATTACACGAAATGCACAGTGTAGTACATAGTATATGAGTGAGTTGCACTGAAAAACTTAGAATATAAGAAACGCACAGTGTAGTACATAGTATATGAGTGAGTTGCACTGAAAAACTTAGAATATAAGAAACGCACAGTGTAGTACATAGTATATGAGTGATTTGCACTGAAAAAATTAGAATATAAGAAACGCACAGTGTAGTACATAGTATATGAGTGAGTTGCACTGAAAAACTTAGAATATAAGAAACGCACAGTGTAGTACATAGTATATGAGTGAGTTGCACTGAAAAACTTAGAATATAAGAAACGGACAGTGTAGTACATAGTATATGAGTGAGTTGCACTGAAAAACTTAGAATTTACTGAAAGAGCCGCATTACACGAAATGCACAGTGTAGTACATAGTATATGAGTGAGTTGCACTGAAAAACTTAGAATATAAGAAACGCACAGTGTAGTACATAGTATATGAGTGAGTTGCACTGAAAAACTTAGAATTTACTGAAAAACCCGCATTACACGAAATGCACAGTGTAGTACATAGTATATGAGTGAGTTGCACTGAAAAACTTAGAATATAAGAAACGCACAGTGTAGTACATTGTATATGAGTGAGTTGCACTGAAAAACTTAGAATTTAAGAAACGCACAGTGTAGTACATAGTATATGAGTGAGTTGCACTGAAAAACTTAGAATATAAGAAACGCACAGTGTAGTACATAGTATATGAGTGAGTTGCACTCAAAAACTTAGAATATAAGAAACGCACAGTGTAGTACATAGTATATGAGTGAGTTGCACTGAAAAACTTAGAATTTAAGAAACGCACAGTGTAGTACATAGTATATGAGTGAGTTGCACTGAAAAACTTAGAATATAAGAAACGCACAGTGTAGTACATAGTATATGAGTGAGTTGCACTCAAAAACTTAGAATATAAGAAACGCACAGTGTAGTACATAGTATATGAGTGAGTTGCACTGAAAAACTTAGAATTTAAGAAACGCACAGTGTAGTACATAGTATATGAGTGAGTTGCACTGAAAAACTTAGAATATAAGAAACGCACAGTGTAGTATATAGTATATGAGTGAGTTGCACTGAAAAACTTAGAATATAAGAAACGCACATATAGTACATAGTATATGAATGAGTTGCACTGAAAAACTTAGAATTTACTGAAAAAATCGCATTACACGAAATGCACAGTGTAGTACATCGTATATGAGTGAGTTGCACTGAAAAAGTTAGAATATAAGAAACGCACAGTGTAGTACATAGTATATGAGTGAGTTGCACTGAAAAACTTAGAATATAAGAAACGCACAGTGTAGTACATAGTATATGAGTGAGTTGCACTGAAAAACTTAGAATATAAGAAACGCACAGTGTAGTACATAGTATATGAGTGAGTTGCACTGAAAAACTTAGAATATAAGAAACGCACAGTGTAGTACATAGTATATGAGTGAGTTGCACTGAAAAACTTAAAATATAAGAAACGAACAGTGTAGTACATAGTATATGAGTGAGTTGCACTGAAAAACTTAGAATTTAAGAAACGCACAGTGTAGTACATAGTATATGAGTGAGTTGCACTGAAAAACTTAGAATATAAGAAACGCACAGTGTAGTACATAGTATATGAGCGAGTTGCACTGAAAAACTTAGAATATAAGAAACGCACAGTGTAGTACATAGTATATGAGTGAGTTGCACTGAAAAACTTAGAATATAAGAAACGCACAGTGTAGTACATAGTATATGAGTGAGTTGCCCTGAAAAACTTAGAATATAAGAAACGCACAGTGTAGTACATAGTATATGAGTGAGTTGCACTGAAAAACTTAGAATTTACTGAAAAACCCGCATTCACGAAATGCACAGTGTAGTACATAGTATATGAGAGAGTTGCACTGAAAAACTTAGAATATGAGAAAAGCACAGTGTAGTACATAGTATATGAGTGAGTTGCACTGAAAAACTTAGAATATGAGAAACGCACAGTGTAGTACATAGTATATGAGTGAGTTGCACTCAAAAACTTAGAATATGAGAAACGCACAGTGTAGTACATAGTATATGAGTGAGTTGCACTGAAAAACTTAGAATATAAGAAACGCACAGTGTAGTACATGGTATATGAGTGAGTTGCACTGAAAAACTTAGAATATAAGAAACGCACAGTGTAGTACATGGTATATGAGTGAGTTGCACTGAAAAACTTAGAATATAAGAAACGCACAGTGTAGTACATAGTATATGAGTGAGTTGCACTGAAAAACTTAGAATATAAGCAACGCACAGTGTAGTACATAGTATATGAGTTTGTTGCACTGAAAAACTTAGAATATAAGCAACGCACAGTGTAGTACATAGTATATGAGTGAGTTGCACTGAAAAACTTAGAATATATGAAACGCACAGTGTAGTACATAGTATATGAGTGAGTTGCACTGAAAAACTTAGAATATAAGAAACACACAGTGTAGTACATAGTATATGAGTGAGTTGCACTGAAAAACTTAGAATTTACTGAAAAACCCGCATTACACGAAATGCACAGTGTAGTACATAGTATATGAGTGAGTTGCACTGAAAAACTTAGAATATAAGAAACGCACAGTGTAGTACATAGTATATGAGTGAGTTGCACTGAAAAACTTAGAATATAAGAAACGCACAGTGTAGTACATAGTATATGAGTGAGTTGCACTGAAAAAATTAGAATATAAGAAACGCACAGTGTAGTACATAGTATATGAGTGAGTTGCACTGAAAAACTTAGAATTTACTGAAAAACCCGCATTCACGAAATGCACAGTGTAGTACATAGTATATGAGAGAGTTGCACTGAAAAACTTAGAATATGAGAAACGCACAGTGTAGTACATAGTATATGAGTGAGTTGCACTGAAAAACTTAGAATATGAGAAACGCACAGTGTAGTACATAGTATATGAGTGAGTTGCACTCAAAAACTTAGAATATGAGAAACGCACAGTGTAGTACATAGTATATGAGTGAGTTGCACTGAAAAACTTAGAATATAAGAAACGCACAGTGTAGTACATGGTATATGAGTGAGTTGCACTGAAAAACTTAGAATATAAGAAACGCACAGTGTAGTACATGGTATATGAATGAGTTGCACTGAAAAACTTAGAATATAAGAAACGCACAGTGTAGTACATAGTATATGAGTGAGTTGCACTGAAAAACTTAGAATATAAGCAACGCACAGTGTAGTACATAGTATATGAGTGAGTTGCACTGAAAAACTTAGAATATAAGCAACGCACAGTGTAGTACATAGTATATGAGTGAGTTGCACTGAAAAACTTAGAATATATGAAACGTATATGAGTGAGTTGCACTGAAAAACTTAGAATATAAGAAACACACAGTGTAGTACATAGTATATGAGTGAGTTGCACTGAAAAACTTAGAATTTACTGAAAAACCCGCATTACACGAAATGCACAGTGTAGTACATAGTATATGAGTGAGTTGCACTGAAAAACTTAGAATATAAGAAACGCACAGTGTAGTACATAGTATATGAGTGAGTTGCACTGAAAAACTTAGAATATAAGAAACGCACAGTGTAGTACATAGTATATGAGTGAGTTGCACTGAAAAAATTAGAATATAAGAAACGCACAGTGTAGTACATAGTATATGAGTGAGTTGCACTGAAAAACTTAGAATATAAGAAACGCACAGTGTAGTACATAGTATATGAGTGAGTTGCACTGAAAAACTTAGAATATAAGAAACGCACAGTGTAGTACATAGCATATGAGTGAGTTGCACTGAAAAACTTAGAATTTACTGAAAGAGCCGCATTACACGAAATGCACAGTGTAGTACATAGTATATGAGTGAGTTGCACTGAAAAACTTAGAATATAAGAAACGCACAGTGTAGTACATAGTATATGAGTGAGTTGCACTGAAAAACTTAGAATTTACTGAAAAACCCGCATTACACGAAATGCACAGTGTAGTACATAGTATATGAGTGAGTTGCACTGAAAAACTTAGAATATAAGAAACGCACAGTGTAGTACATTGTATATGAGTGAGTTGCACTGAAAAACTTAGAATTTAAGAAACGCACAGTGTAGTACATAGTATATGAGTGAGTTGCACTGAAAAACTTAGAATATAAGAAACGCACAGTGTAGTACATAGTATATGAGTGAGTTGCACTCAAAAACTTAGAATATAAGAAACGCACAGTGTAGTACATAGTATATGAGTGAGTTGCACTGAAAAACTTAGAATATAAGAAACGCACAGTGTAGTATATAGTATATGAGTGAGTTGCACTGAAAAACTTAGAATTTAAGAAACGCACAGTGTAGTACATAGTATATGAGTGAGTTGCACTCAAAAACTTAGAATATAAGAAACGCACATATAGTACATAGTATATGAATGAGTTGCACTGAAAAACTTAGAATTTACTGAAAAAATCGCATTACATGAAATGCACAGTGTAGTACATCGTATATGAGTGAGTTGCACTGAAAAAGTTAGAATATAAGAAACGCACAGTGTAGTACATAGTATATGAGTGAGTTGCACTGAAAAACTTAGAATATAAGAAACGCACAGTGTAGTACATAGTATATGAGTGAGTTGCTCTGAAAAACTTAGAATATAAGAAACACACAGTGTAGTACATAGTATATGAGTGAGTTGCACTGAAAAACTTAGAATATAAGAAACGCACAGTGTAGTACATAGTATATGAGTGAGTTGCACTGAAAAACTTAGAATTTACTGAAAAACCCGCATTACACGAAATGCACAGTGTAGTACATAGTATATGAGTGAGTTGCACTGAAAAACTTAGAATATAAGAAACGCACAGTGTAGTACATAGTTTATGAGTGAGTTGCACTGAAAAACTTAGAATATAAGAAACGCACAGTGTAGTACATAGTATATGAGTGAGTTGCACTGAAAAACTTAGAATATATGAAACGCACAGTGTAGTACATAGTATATGAGTGAGTTGCACTGAAAAACTTAGAATATAAGAAACACACAGTGTAGTACATAGTATATGAGTGAGTTGCACTGAAAAACTTAGAATTTACTGAAAAACCCGCATTACACGAAATGCACAGTGTAGTACATAGTATATGAGTGAGTTGCACTGAAAAACTTAGAATATAAGAAACGCACAGTGTAGTACATAGTATATGAGTGAGTTGCACTGAAAAAATTAGAATATAAGAAACGCACAGTGTAGTACATAGTATATGAGTGAGTTGCACTGAAAAACTTAGAATATAAGAAACGCACAGTGTAGTACATAGTATATGAGTGAGTTGCACTGAAAAACTTAGAATATAAGAAACGCACAGTGTAGTACATAGTATATGAGTGAGTTGCACTGAAAAACTTAGAATTTACTGAAAGAGCCGCATTACACGAAATGCACAGTGTAGTACATAGTATATGATTGAGTTGCACTGAAAAACTTAGAATATAAGAAACGCACAGTGTAGTACATAGTATATGAGTGAGTTGCACTGAAAAACTTAGAATTTACTGAAAAACCCGCATTACACGAAATGCACAGTGTAGTACATAGTATATGAGTGAGTTGCACTGAAAAACTTAGAATATAAGAAACGCACAGTGTAGTACATTGTATATGAGTGAGTTGCACTGAAAAACTTAGAATTTAAGAAACGCACAGTGTAGTACATAGTATATGAGTGAGTTGCACTGAAAAACTTAGAATATAAGAAACGCACAGTGTAGTACATAGTATATGAGTGAGTTGCACTCAAAAACTTAGAATATAAGAAACGCACAGTGTAGTACATAGTATATGAGTGAGTTGCACTGAAAAACTTAGAATTTAAGAAACGCACAGTGTAGTACATAGTATATGAGTGAGTTGCACTGAAAAACTTAGAATATAAGAAACGCACAGTGTAGTACATAGTATATGAGTGAGTTGCACTCAAAAACTTAGAATATAAGAAACGCACAGTGTAGTACATAGTATATGAGTGAGTTGCACTGAAAAACTTAGAATTTAAGAAACGCACAGTGTAGTACATAGTATATGAGTGAGTTGCACTGAAAAACTTAGAATATAAGAAACGCACAGTGTAGTATATAGTATATGAGTGAGTTGCACTGAAAAACTTAGAATATAAGAAACGCACAGTGTAGTACATAGTATATGAGTGAGTTGCACTCAAAAACTTAGAATATAAGAAACGCACATATAGTACATAGTATATGAATGAGTTGCACTGAAAAACTTAGAATTTACTGAAAAAATCGCATTACACGAAATGCACAGTGTAGTACATCGTATATGAGTGAGTTGCACTGAAAAAGTTAGAATATAAGAAACGCACAGTGTAGTACATAGTATATGAGTGAGTTGCACTGAAAAACTTAGAATATAAGAAACGCACAGTGTAGTACATAGTATATGAGTGAGTTGCACTGAAAAACTTAGAATATAAGAAACGCACAGTGTAGTACATAGTATATGAGTGAGTTGCACTGAAAAACTTAGAATATAAGAAACGCACAGTGTAGTACATAGTATATGAGTGAGTTGCACTGAAAAACTTAGAATATAAGAAACGAACAGTGTAGTACATAGTATATGAGTGAGTTGCACTGAAAAACTTAGAATTTAAGAAACGCACAGTGTAGTACATAGTATATGAGTGAGTTGCACTGAAAAACTTAGAATATAAGAAACGCACAGTGTAGTACATAGTATATGAGCGAGTTGCACTGAAAAACTTAGAATATAAGAAACGCACAGTGTAGTACATAGTATATGAGTGAGTTGCACTGAAAAACTTAGAATATAAGAAACGCACAGTGTAGTACATAGTATATGAGTGAGTTGCCCTGAAAAACTTAGAATATAAGAAACGCACAGTGTAGTACATAGTATATGAGTGAGTTGCACTGAAAAACTTAGAATTTACTGAAAAACCCGCATTCACGAAATGCACAGTGTAGTACATAGTATATGAGAGAGTTGCACTGAAAAACTTAGAATATAAGAAACGCACAGTGTAGTACATAGTATATGAGTGAGTTGCACTGAAAAACTTAGAATATAAGAAACGCACAGTGTAGTACATAGTATATGAGTGAGTTTCACTGAAAAACTTAGAATATAAGAAACGCACAGTGTAGTACATAGTATATGAGTGAGTTGCCCTGAAAAACTTAGAATATAAGAAACACACAGTGTAGTACATAGTATATGAGTGAGTTGCACTGAAAAACTTAGAATATAAGAAACGCACAGTGTAGTACATAGTATATGAGTGAGTTGCACTGAAAAACTTAGAATATAAGAAACGCACAGTGTAGTACATAGTATATGAGTGAGTTGCTCTGAAAAACTTAGAATATAAGAAACACACAGTGTAGTACATAGTATATGAGTGAGTTGCACTGAAAAACTTAGAATATAAGAAACGCACAGTGTAGTACATAGTATATGAGTGAGTTGCACTGAAAAACCTAGAATTTACTGAAAAACCCGCATTACACGAAATGCACAGTGTAGTACATAGTATATGAGTGAGTTGCACTGAAAAACTTAGAATATAAGAAACGCACAGTGTAGTACATAGTTTATGAGTGAGTTGCACTGAAAAACTTAGAATATAAGAAACGCACAGTGTAGTACATAGTATATGAGTGAGTTGCACTGAAAAACTTAGAATATAAGAAACGCACAGTGTAGTACATAGTATATGAGTGAGTTGCACTGAAAAACTTAGAATTTACTGAAAAACCCGCATTACACGAAATGCACAGTGTAGTACATAGTATATGAGTGAGTTGCACTGCAAAACTTAGAATATAAGAAACGCACAGTGTAGTACATAGTATATGAGTGAGTTGCACTGAAAAACTTAGAATATAAGAAACGCACAGTGTAGTACATAGTATATGAGTGAGTTGCACTGAAAAACTTAGAATATAAGCAACGCACAGTGTAGTACATAGTATATGAGTGAGTTGCACTGAAAAACTTAGAATATAAGAAACGCACAGTGTAGTACATAGTATATGAGTGAGTTGCACTGAAAAACTTAGAATATAAGAAACGCACAGTGTAGTACATAGTATATGAGTGAGTTGCACTGAAAAACTTAGAATATAAGAAACGCACAGTGTAGTACATAGTATATGAGTGAGTTGCACTGAAAAACTTAGAATATAAGAAACGCACAGTGTAGTACATAGTATATGAGTGAGTTGCACTGAAAAACTTAGAATATAAGAAACGAACAGTGTAGTACATAGTATATGAGTGAGTTGCACTGAAAAACTTAGAATATAAGAAACGCACAGTGTAGTACATAGTATATGAGTGAGTTGCACTGAAAAACTTAGAATATAAGAAACGCACAGTGTAGTACATAGTATATGAGTGAGTTGCACTGAAAAACTTAGAATATAAGAAACGCACAGTGTAGTACATAGTATATGAGTGAGTTGCACTGAAAAACTTAGAATATAAGAAACGCACAGTGTAGTACATAGTATATGAGTGAGTTGCACTGAAAAACTTAGAATATAAGAAACGCACAGTGTAGTACATAGTATATGAGTGAGTTGCACTGAAAAACTTAGAATTTACTGATAAACCCGCATTACACGAAATGCACAGTGTAGTACATAGTATATGAGTGAGTTGCACTGAAAAACTTAGAATATAAGCAACGCACAGTGTAGTACATAGTATATGAGTGAGTTGCACTGAAAAACTTAGAATATAAGAAACGCACAGTGTAGTACATAGTATATGAGTGAGTTGCACTGAAAAACTTAGAATATAAGAAACGCACAGTGTAGTACATAGTATATGAGTGAGTTGCACTGAAAAACTTAGAATTTACTGAAAAACCCGCATTACACGAAATGCACAGTGTAGTACATAGTATATGAGTGAGTTGCACTGAAAAACTTAGAATATAAGAAACGCACAGTGTAGTACATAGTATATGAGTGAGTTGCACTGAAAAACTTAGAATTTACTGAAAAACCCGCATTAGACGAAATGCACAGTGTAGTACATAGTATATGAGTGAGTTGCACTGAAAAACTTAGAATTTAAGAAACGCACAGTGTACATGGTATATGAGTGAGTTGCACTGAAAAAATTAGAATATAAGAAACGCACAGTGTAGTACATGGTATATGAAGGAGTTGCACTGAAAAACTTAGAATATAAGAAACGCACAGTGTAGTACATAGTATATGAGTGAGTTGCACTGAAAAACTTAGAATATAAGCAACGCACAGTGTAGTACATAGTATATGAGTGAGTTGCACTGAAAAACTTAGAATATAAGCAACGCACAGTGTAGTACATAGTATATGAGTGAGTTGCACTGAAAAACTTAGAATATATGAAACGCACAGTGTAGTACATAGTATATGAGTGAGTTGCACTGAAAAACTTAGAATATAAGAAACACACAGTGTAGTACATAGTATATGAGTGAGTTGCACTGAAAAACTTAGAATTTACTGAAAAACCCGCATTACACGAAATGCACAGTGTAGTACATAGTATATGAGTGAGTTGCACTGAAAAACTTAGAATATAAGAAACGCACAGTGTAGTACATAGTATATGAGTGAGTTGCACTGAAAAACTTAGAATATAAGAAACGCACAGTGTAGTACATAGTATATGAGTGATTTGCACTGAAAAAATTAGAATATAAGAAACGCACAGTGTAGTACATAGTATATGAGTGAGTTGCACTGAAAAACTTAGAATATAAGAAACGCACAGTGTAGTACATAGTATATGAGTGAGTTGCACTGAAAAACTTAGAATATAAGAAACGGACAGTGTAGTACATAGTATATGAGTGAGTTGCACTGAAAAACTTAGAATTTACTGAAAGAGCCGCATTACACGAAATGCACAGTGTAGTACATAGTATATGAGTGAGTTGCACTGAAAAACTTAGAATATAAGAAACGCACAGTGTAGTACATAGTATATGAGTGAGTTGCACTGAAAAACTTAGAATTTACTGAAAAACCCGCATTACACGAAATGCACAGTGTAGTACATAGTATATGAGTGAGTTGCACTGAAAAACTTAGAATATAAGAAACGCACAGTGTAGTACATTGTATATGAGTGAGTTGCACTGAAAAACTTAGAATTTAAGAAACGCACAGTGTAGTACATAGTATATGAGTGAGTTGCACTGAAAAACTTAGAATATAAGAAACGCACAGTGTAGTACATAGTATATGAGTGAGTTGCACTCAAAAACTTAGAATATAAGAAACGCACAGTGTAGTACATAGTATATGAGTGAGTTGCACTGAAAAACTTAGAATTTAAGAAACGCACAGTGTAGTACATAGTATATGAGTGAGTTGCACTGAAAAACTTAGAATATAAGAAACGCACAGTGTAGTACATAGTATATGAGTGAGTTGCACTCAAAAACTTAGAATATAAGAAACGCACAGTGTAGTACATAGTATATGAGTGAGTTGCACTGAAAAACTTAGAATTTAAGAAACGCACAGTGTAGTACATAGTATATGAGTGAGTTGCACTGAAAAACTTAGAATATAAGAAACGCACAGTGTAGTATATAGTATATGAGTGAGTTGCACTGAAAAACTTAGAATATAAGAAACGCACAGTGTAGTACATAGTATATGAGTGAGTTGCACTCAAAAACTTAGAATATAAGAAACGCACATATAGTACATAGTATATGAATGAGTTGCACTGAAAAACTTAGAATTTACTGAAAAAATCGCATTACACGAAATGCACAGTGTAGTACATCGTATATGAGTGAGTTGCACTGAAAAAGTTAGAATATAAGAAACGCACAGTGTAGTACATAGTATATGAGTGAGTTGCACTGAAAAACTTAGAATATAAGAAACGCACAGTGTAGTACATAGTATATGAGTGAGTTGCACTGAAAAACTTAGAATATAAGAAACGCACAGTGTAGTACATAGTATATGAGTGAGTTGCACTGAAAAACTTAGAATATAAGAAACGCACAGTGTAGTACATAGTATATGAGTGAGTTGCACTGAAAAACTTAAAATATAAGAAACGAACAGTGTAGTACATAGTATATGAGTGAGTTGCACTGAAAAACTTAGAATTTAAGAAACGCACAGTGTAGTACATAGTATATGAGTGAGTTGCACTGAAAAACTTAGAATATAAGAAACGCACAGTGTAGTACATAGTATATGAGCGAGTTGCACTGAAAAACTTAGAATATAAGAAACGCACAGTGTAGTACATAGTATATGAGTGAGTTGCACTGAAAAACTTAGAATATAAGAAACGCACAGTGTAGTACATAGTATATGAGTGAGTTGCCCTGAAAAACTTAGAATATAAGAAACGCACAGTGTAGTACATAGTATATGAGTGAGTTGCACTGAAAAACTTAGAATTTACTGAAAAACCCGCATTCACGAAATGCACAGTGTAGTACATAGTATATGAGAGAGTTGCACTGAAAAACTTAGAATATGAGAAAAGCACAGTGTAGTACATAGTATATGAGTGAGTTGCACTGAAAAACTTAGAATATGAGAAACGCACAGTGTAGTACATAGTATATGAGTGAGTTGCACTCAAAAACTTAGAATATGAGAAACGCACAGTGTAGTACATAGTATATGAGTGAGTTGCACTGAAAAACTTAGAATATAAGAAACGCACAGTGTAGTACATGGTATATGAGTGAGTTGCACTGAAAAACTTAGAATATAAGAAACGCACAGTGTAGTACATGGTATATGAGTGAGTTGCACTGAAAAACTTAGAATATAAGAAACGCACAGTGTAGTACATAGTATATGAGTGAGTTGCACTGAAAAACTTAGAATATAAGCAACGCACAGTGTAGTACATAGTATATGAGTTTGTTGCACTGAAAAACTTAGAATATAAGCAACGCACAGTGTAGTACATAGTATATGAGTGAGTTGCACTGAAAAACTTAGAATATATGAAACGCACAGTGTAGTACATAGTATATGAGTGAGTTGCACTGAAAAACTTAGAATATAAGAAACACACAGTGTAGTACATAGTATATGAGTGAGTTGCACTGAAAAACTTAGAATTTACTGAAAAACCCGCATTACACGAAATGCACAGTGTAGTACATAGTATATGAGTGAGTTGCACTGAAAAACTTAGAATATAAGAAACGCACAGTGTAGTACATAGTATATGAGTGAGTTGCACTGAAAAACTTAGAATATAAGAAACGCACAGTGTAGTACATAGTATATGAGTGAGTTGCACTGAAAAAATTAGAATATAAGAAACGCACAGTGTAGTACATAGTATATGAGTGAGTTGCACTGAAAAACTTAGAATTTACTGAAAAACCCGCATTCACGAAATGCACAGTGTAGTACATAGTATATGAGAGAGTTGCACTGAAAAACTTAGAATATGAGAAACGCACAGTGTAGTACATAGTATATGAGTGAGTTGCACTGAAAAACTTAGAATATGAGAAACGCACAGTGTAGTACATAGTATATGAGTGAGTTGCACTCAAAAACTTAGAATATGAGAAACGCACAGTGTAGTACATAGTATATGAGTGAGTTGCACTGAAAAACTTAGAATATAAGAAACGCACAGTGTAGTACATGGTATATGAGTGAGTTGCACTGAAAAACTTAGAATATAAGAAACGCACAGTGTAGTACATGGTATATGAATGAGTTGCACTGAAAAACTTAGAATATAAGAAACGCACAGTGTAGTACATAGTATATGAGTGAGTTGCACTGAAAAACTTAGAATATAAGCAACGCACAGTGTAGTACATAGTATATGAGTGAGTTGCACTGAAAAACTTAGAATATAAGCAACGCACAGTGTAGTACATAGTATATGAGTGAGTTGCACTGAAAAACTTAGAATATATGAAACGTATATGAGTGAGTTGCACTGAAAAACTTAGAATATAAGAAACACACAGTGTAGTACATAGTATATGAGTGAGTTGCACTGAAAAACTTAGAATTTACTGAAAAACCCGCATTACACGAAATGCACAGTGTAGTACATAGTATATGAGTGAGTTGCACTGAAAAACTTAGAATATAAGAAACGCACAGTGTAGTACATAGTATATGAGTGAGTTGCACTGAAAAACTTAGAATATAAGAAACGCACAGTGTAGTACATAGTATATGAGTGAGTTGCACTGAAAAAATTAGAATATAAGAAACGCACAGTGTAGTACATAGTATATGAGTGAGTTGCACTGAAAAACTTAGAATATAAGAAACGCACAGTGTAGTACATAGTATATGAGTGAGTTGCACTGAAAAACTTAGAATATAAGAAACGCACAGTGTAGTACATAGCATATGAGTGAGTTGCACTGAAAAACTTAGAATTTACTGAAAGAGCCGCATTACACGAAATGCACAGTGTAGTACATAGTATATGAGTGAGTTGCACTGAAAAACTTAGAATATAAGAAACGCACAGTGTAGTACATAGTATATGAGTGAGTTGCACTGAAAAACTTAGAATTTACTGAAAAACCCGCATTACACGAAATGCACAGTGTAGTACATAGTATATGAGTGAGTTGCACTGAAAAACTTAGAATATAAGAAACGCACAGTGTAGTACATTGTATATGAGTGAGTTGCACTGAAAAACTTAGAATTTAAGAAACGCACAGTGTAGTACATAGTATATGAGTGAGTTGCACTGAAAAACTTAGAATATAAGAAACGCACAGTGTAGTACATAGTATATGAGTGAGTTGCACTCAAAAACTTAGAATATAAGAAACGCACAGTGTAGTACATAGTATATGAGTGAGTTGCACTGAAAAACTTAGAATATAAGAAACGCACAGTGTAGTATATAGTATATGAGTGAGTTGCACTGAAAAACTTAGAATTTAAGAAACGCACAGTGTAGTACATAGTATATGAGTGAGTTGCACTCAAAAACTTAGAATATAAGAAACGCACATATAGTACATAGTATATGAATGAGTTGCACTGAAAAACTTAGAATTTACTGAAAAAATCGCATTACATGAAATGCACAGTGTAGTACATCGTATATGAGTGAGTTGCACTGAAAAAGTTAGAATATAAGAAACGCACAGTGTAGTACATAGTATATGAGTGAGTTGCACTGAAAAACTTAGAATATAAGAAACGCACAGTGTAGTACATAGTATATGAGTGAGTTGCTCTGAAAAACTTAGAATATAAGAAACACACAGTGTAGTACATAGTATATGAGTGAGTTGCACTGAAAAACTTAGAATATAAGAAACGCACAGTGTAGTACATAGTATATGAGTGAGTTGCACTGAAAAACTTAGAATTTACTGAAAAACCCGCATTACACGAAATGCACAGTGTAGTACATAGTATATGAGTGAGTTGCACTGAAAAACTTAGAATATAAGAAACGCACAGTGTAGTACATAGTTTATGAGTGAGTTGCACTGAAAAACTTAGAATATAAGAAACGCACAGTGTAGTACATAGTATATGAGTGAGTTGCACTGAAAAACTTAGAATATAAGAAACGCACAGTGTAGTACATAGTATATGAGTGAGTTGCACTGAAAAACTTAGAATTTACTGAAAAACCCGCATTACACGAAATGCACAGTGTAGTACATAGTATATGAGTGAGTTGCACTGCAAAACTTAGAATATAAGAAACGCACAGTGTAGTACATAGTATATGAGTGAGTTGCACTGAAAAACTTAGAATATAAGAAACGCACAGTGTAGTACATAGTATATGAGTGAGTTGCACTGAAAAACTTAGAATATAAGCAACGCACAGTGTAGTACATAGTATATGAGTGAGTTGCACTGAAAAACTTAGAATATAAGCAACGCACAGTGTAGTACATAGTATATGAGTGAGTTGCACTGAAAAACTTAGAATATAAGAAATGCACAGTGTAGTACATAGTATATGAGTGAGTTGCACTGAAAAACTTAGAATATAAGAAACGCACAGTGTAGTACATAGTATATGAGTGAGTTGCACTGAAAAACTTAGAATATAAGAAACGCACAGTGTAGTACATAGTATATGAGTGAGTTGCACTGAAAAACTTAGAATATAAGAAACGAACAGTGTAGTACATAGTATATGAGTGAGTTGCACTGAAAAACTTAGAATATAAGAAACGCACAGTGTAGTACATAGTATATGAGTGAGTTGCACTGAAAAACTTAGAATATAAGAAACGCACAGTGTAGTACATAGTATATGAGTGAGTTGCACTGAAAAACTTAGAATATAAGAAACGCACAGTGTAGTACATAGTATATGAGTGAGTTGCACTGAAAAACTTAGAATATAAGAAACGCACAGTGTAGTACATAGTATATGAGTGAGTTGCACTGAAAAACTTAGAATATAAGAAACGCACAGTGTAGTACATAGTATATGAGTGAGTTGCACTGAAAAACTTAGAATATAAGAAACGCACAGTGTAGTACATAGTATATGAGTGAGTTGCACTGAAAAACTTAGAATATAAGAAACGCACAGTGTAGTACATAGTATATGAGTGAGTTGCACTGAAAAACTTAAAATATAAGAAACGAACAGTGTAGTACATAGTATATGAGTGAGTTGCACTGAAAAACTTAGAATTTAAGAAACGCACAGTGTAGTACATAGTATATGAGTGAGTTGCACTGAAAAACTTAGAATATAAGAAACGCACAGTGTAGTACATAGTATATGAGCGAGTTGCACTGAAAAACTTAGAATATAAGAAACGCACAGTGTAGTACATAGTATATGAGTGAGTTGCACTGAAAAACTTAGAATATAAGAAACGCACAGTGTAGTACATAGTATATGAGTGAGTTGCCCTGAAAAACTTAGAATATAAGAAACGCACAGTGTAGTACATAGTATATGAGTGAGTTGCACTGAAAAACTTAGAATTTACTGAAAAACCCGCATTCACGAAATGCACAGTGTAGTACATAGTATATGAGAGAGTTGCACTGAAAAACTTAGAATATGAGAAAAGCACAGTGTAGTACATAGTATATGAGTGAGTTGCACTGAAAAACTTAGAATATGAGAAACGCACAGTGTAGTACATAGTATATGAGTGAGTTGCACTCAAAAACTTAGAATATGAGAAACGCACAGTGTAGTACATAGTATATGAGTGAGTTGCACTGAAAAACTTAGAATATAAGAAACGCACAGTGTAGTACATGGTATATGAGTGAGTTGCACTGAAAAACTTAGAATATAAGAAACGCACAGTGTAGTACATGGTATATGAGTGAGTTGCACTGAAAAACTTAGAATATAAGAAACGCACAGTGTAGTACATAGTATATGAGTGAGTTGCACTGAAAAACTTAGAATATAAGCAACGCACAGTGTAGTACATAGTATATGAGTTTGTTGCACTGAAAAACTTAGAATATAAGCAACGCACAGTGTAGTACATAGTATATGAGTGAGTTGCACTGAAAAACTTAGAATATATGAAACGCACAGTGTAGTACATAGTATATGAGTGAGTTGCACTGAAAAACTTAGAATATAAGAAACACACAGTGTAGTACATAGTATATGAGTGAGTTGCACTGAAAAACTTAGAATTTACTGAAAAACCCGCATTACACGAAATGCACAGTGTAGTACATAGTATATGAGTGAGTTGCACTGAAAAACTTAGAATATAAGAAACGCACAGTGTAGTACATAGTATATGAGTGAGTTGCACTGAAAAACTTAGAATATAAGAAACGCACAGTGTAGTACATAGTATATGAGTGAGTTGCACTGAAAAAATTAGAATATAAGAAACGCACAGTGTAGTACATAGTATATGAGTGAGTTGCACTGAAAAACTTAGAATTTACTGAAAAACCCGCATTCACGAAATGCACAGTGTAGTACATAGTATATGAGAGAGTTGCACTGAAAAACTTAGAATATGAGAAACGCACAGTGTAGTACATAGTATATGAGTGAGTTGCACTGAAAAACTTAGAATATGAGAAACGCACAGTGTAGTACATAGTATATGAGTGAGTTGCACTCAAAAACTTAGAATATGAGAAACGCACAGTGTAGTACATAG
This sequence comes from Mus caroli, assembly GCF_978045245.1. Taxonomy (NCBI): domain Eukaryota; kingdom Metazoa; phylum Chordata; class Mammalia; order Rodentia; family Muridae; genus Mus; species Mus caroli. The sequence continues at coordinate 4,452,438 of NW_028227280.1, forward strand.
TATATGAGTGAGTTGCACTGAAAAACTTAGAATATAAGAAACGCACAGTGTAGTACATGGTATATGAGTGAGTTGCACTGAAAAACTTAGAATATAAGAAACGCACAGTGTAGTACATGGTATATGAATGAGTTGCACTGAAAAACTTAGAATATAAGAAACGCACAGTGTAGTACATAGTATATGAGTGAGTTGCACTGAAAAACTTAGAATATAAGCAACGCACAGTGTAGTACATAGTATATGAGTGAGTTGCACTGAAAAACTTAGAATATAAGCAACGCACAGTGTAGTACATAGTATATGAGTGAGTTGCACTGAAAAATTTAGAATATATGAAACGTATATGAGTGAGTTGCACTGAAAAACTTAGAATATAAGAAACACACAGTGTAGTACATAGTATATGAGTGAGTTGCACTGAAAAACTTAGAATTTACTGAAAAACCCGCATTACACGAAATGCACAGTGTAGTACATAGTATATGAGTGAGTTGCACTGAAAAACTTAGAATATAAGAAACGCACAGTGTAGTACATAGTATATGAGTGAGTTGCACTGAAAAACTTAGAATATAAGAAACGCACAGTGTAGTACATAGTATATGAGTGAGTTGCACTGAAAAAATTAGAATATAAGAAACGCACAGTGTAGTACATAGTATATGAGTGAGTTGCACTGAAAAACTTAGAATATAAGAAACGCACAGTGTAGTACATAGTATATGAGTGAGTTGCACTGAAAAACTTAGAATATAAGAAACGCACAGTGTAGTACATAGCATATGAGTGAGTTGCACTGAAAAACTTAGAATTTACTGAAAGAGCCGCATTACACGAAATGCACAGTGTAGTACATAGTATATGAGTGAGTTGCACTGAAAAACTTAGAATATAAGAAACGCACAGTGTAGTACATAGTATATGAGTGAGTTGCACTGAAAAACTTAGAATTTACTGAAAAACCCGCATTACACGAAATGCACAGTGTAGTACATAGTATATGAGTGAGTTGCACTGAAAAACTTAGAATATAAGAAACGCACAGTGTAGTACATTGTATATGAGTGAGTTGCACTGAAAAACTTAGAATTTAAGAAACGCACAGTGTAGTACATAGTATATGAGTGAGTTGCACTGAAAAACTTAGAATATAAGAAACGCACAGTGTAGTACATAGTATATGAGTGAGTTGCACTCAAAAACTTAGAATATAAGAAACGCACAGTGTAGTACATAGTATATGAGTGAGTTGCACTGAAAAACTTAGAATTTAAGAAACGCACAGTGTAGTACATAGTATATGAGTGAGTTGCACTGAAAAACTTAGAATATAAGAAACGCACAGTGTAGTATATAGTATATGAGTGAGTTGCACTGAAAAACTTAGAATTTAAGAAACGCACAGTGTAGTACATAGTATATGAGTGAGTTGCACTCAAAAACTTAGAATATAAGAAACGCACATATAGTACATAGTATATGAATGAGTTGCACTGAAAAACTTAGAATTTACTGAAAAAATCGCATTACATGAAATGCACAGTGTAGTACATCGTATATGAGTGAGTTGCACTGAAAAAGTTAGAATATAAGAAACGCACAGTGTAGTACATAGTATATGAGTGAGTTGCACTGAAAAACTTAGAATATAAGAAACGCACAGTGTAGTACATAGTATATGAGTGAGTTGCACTGAAAAACTTAGAATATAAGAAACGCACAGTGTAGTACATAGTATATGAGTGAGTTGCACTGAAAAACTTAGAATATAAGAAACGCACAGTGTAGTACATAGTATATGAGTGAGTTGCACTGAAAAACTTAGAATATAAGAAACGAACAGTGTAGTACATAGTATATGAGTGAGTTGCACTGAAAAACTTAGAATTTAAGAAACGCACAGTGTAGTACATAGTATATGAGTGAGTTGCACTGAAAAACTTAGAATATAAGAAACGCACAGTGTAGTACATAGTATATGAGCGAGTTGCACTGAAAAACTTAGAATATAAGAAACGCACAGTGTAGTACATAGTATATGAGTGAGTTGCACTGAAAAACTTAGAATATAAGAAACGCACAGTGTAGTACATAGTATATGAGTGAGTTGCCCTGAAAAACTTAGAATATAAGAAACGCACAGTGTAGTACATAGTATATGAGTGAGTTGCACTGAAAAACTTAGAATTTACTGAAAAACCCGCATTCACGAAATGCACAGTGTAGTACATAGTATATGAGAGAGTTGCACTGAAAAACTTAGAATATAAGAAACGCACAGTGTAGTACATAGTATATGAGTGAGTTGCACTGAAAAACTTAGAATATAAGAAACGCACAGTGTAGTACATAGTATATGAGTGAGTTTCACTGAAAAACTTAGAATATAAGAAACGCACAGTGTAGTACATAGTATATGAGTGAGTTGCCCTGAAAAACTTAGAATATAAGAAACACACAGTGTAGTACATAGTATATGAGTGAGTTGCACTGAAAAACTTAGAATATAAGAAACGCACAGTGTAGTACATAGTATATGAGTGAGTTGCACTGAAAAACTTAGAATATAAGAAACGCACAGTGTAGTACATAGTATATGAGTGAGTTGCTCTGAAAAACTTAGAATATAAGAAACACACAGTGTAGTACATAGTATATGAGTGAGTTGCACTGAAAAACTTAGAATATAAGAAACGCACAGTGTAGTACATAGTATATGAGTGAGTTGCACTGAAAAACTTAGAATTTACTGAAAAACCCGCATTACACGAAATGCACAGTGTAGTACATAGTATATGAGTGAGTTGCACTGAAAAACTTAGAATATAAGAAACGCACAGTGTAGTCATAGTTTATGAGTGAGTTGCACTGAAAAACTTAGAATATAAGCAACGCACAGTGTAGTACATAGTATATGAGTGAGTTGCACTGAAAAACTTAGAATATATGAAACGCACAGTGTAGTACATAGTATATGAGTGAGTTGCACTGAAAAACTTAGAATATAAGAAACACACAGTGTAGTACATAGTATATGAGTGAGTTGCACTGAAAAACTTAGAATTTACTGAAAAACCCGCATTACACGAAATGCACAGTGTAGTACATAGTATATGAGTGAGTTGCACTGAAAAACTTAGAATATAAGAAACGCACAGTGTAGTACATAGTATATGAGTGAGTTGCACTGAAAAACTTAGAATATAAGAAACGCACAGTGTAGTACATAGTATATGAGTGAGTTGCACTGAAAAACTTAGAATATAAGAAACGCACAGTGTAGTACATAGTATATGAGTGAGTTGCACTGAAAAACTTAGAATATAAGAAACGCACAGTGTAGTACATAGTATATGAGTGAGTTGCTCTGAAAAACTTAGAATATAAGAAACACACAGTGTAGTACATAGTATATGAGTGAGTTGCACTGAAAAACTTAGAATATAAGAAACGCACAGTGTAGTACATAGTATATGAGTGAGTTGCACTGAAAAACTTAGAATTTACTGAAAAACCCGCATTACACGAAATGCACAGTGTAGTACATAGTATATGAGTGAGTTGCACTGAAAAACTTAGAATATAAGAAACGCACAGTGTAGTCATAGTTTATGAGTGAGTTGCACTGAAAAACTTAGAATATAAGCAACGCACAGTGTAGTACATAGTATATGAGTGAGTTGCACTGAAAAACTTAGAATATATGAAACGCACAGTGTAGTACATAGTATATGAGTGAGTTGCACTGAAAAACTTAGAATATAAGAAACACACAGTGTAGTACATAGTATATGAGTGAGTTGCACTGAAAAACTTAGAATTTACTGAAAAACCCGCATTACACGAAATGCACAGTGTAGTACATAGTATATGAGTGAGTTGCACTGAAAAACTTAGAATATAAGAAACGCACAGTGTAGTACATAGTATATGAGTGAGTTGCACTGAAAAACTTAGAATATAAGAAACGCACAGTGTAGTACATAGTATATGAGTGAGTTGCACTGAAAAAATTAGAATATAAGAAACGCACAGTGTAGTACATAGTATATGAGTGAGTTGCACTGAAAAACTTAGAATTTACTGAAAAACCCGCATTCACGAAATGCACAGTGTAGTACATAGTATATGAGAGAGTTGCACTGAAAAACTTAGAATATGAGAAACGCACAGTGTAGTACATAGTATATGAGTGAGTTGCACTGAAAAACTTAGAATATGAGAAACGCACAGTGTAGTACATAGTATATGAGTGAGTTGCACTCAAAAACTTAGAATATGAGAAACGCACAGTGTAGTACATAGTATATGAGTGAGTTGCACTGAAAAACTTAGAATATAAGAAACGCACAGTGTAGTACATGGTATATGAGTGAGTTGCACTGAAAAACTTAGAATATAAGAAACGCACAGTGTAGTACATGGTATATGAATGAGTTGCACTGAAAAACTTAGAATATAAGAAACGCACAGTGTAGTACATAGTATATGAGTGAGTTGCACTGAAAAACTTAGAATATAAGCAACGCACAGTGTAGTACATAGTATATGAGTGAGTTGCACTGAAAAACTTAGAATATATGAAACGTATATGAGTGAGTTGCACTGAAAAACTTAGAATATAAGAAACACACAGTGTAGTACATAGTATATGAGTGAGTTGCACTGAAAAACTTAGAATTTACTGAAAAACCCGCATTACACGAAATGCACAGTGTAGTACATAGTATATGAGTGAGTTGCACTGAAAAACTTAGAATATAAGAAACGCACAGTGTAGTACATAGTATATGAGTGAGTTGCACTGAAAAACTTAGAATATAAGAAACGCACAGTGTAGTACATAGTATATGAGTGAGTTGCACTGAAAAAATTAGAATATAAGAAACGCACAGTGTAGTACATAGTATATGAGTGAGTTGCACTGAAAAACTTAGAATATAAGAAACGCACAGTGTAGTACATAGTATATGAGTGAGTTGCACCGAAAAACTTAGAATATAAGAAACGCACAGTGTAGTACATAGCATATGAGTGAGTTGCACTGAAAAACTTAGAATTTACTGAAAGAGCCGCATTACAGGAAATGCACAGTGTAGTACATAGTATATGAGTGAGTTGCACTGAAAAACTTAGAATATAAGAAACGCACAGTGTAGTACATAGTATATGAGTGAGTTGCACTGAAAAACTTAGAATTTACTGAAAAACCCGCATTACACGAAATGCACAGTGTAGTACATAGTATATGAGTGAGTTGCACTGAAAAACTTAGAATATAAGAAACGCACAGTGTAGTACATTGTATATGAGTGAGTTGCACTGAAAAACTTAGAATTTAAGAAACGCACAGTGTAGTACATAGTATATGAGTGAGTTGCACTGAAAAACTTAGAATATAAGAAACGCACAGTGTAGTACATAGTATATGAGTGAGTTGCACTCAAAAACTTAGAATATAAGAAACGCACAGTGTAGTACATAGTATATGAGTGAGTTGCACTGAAAAACTTAGAATTTAAGAAACGCACAGTGTAGTACATAGTATATGAGTGAGTTGCACTGAAAAACTTAGAATATAAGAAACGCACAGTGTAGTATATAGTATATGAGTGAGTTGCACTGAAAAACTTAGAATTTAAGAAACGCACAGTGTAGTACATAGTATATGAGTGAGTTGCACTCAAAAACTTAGAATATAAGAAACGCACATATAGTACATAGTATATGAATGAGTTGCACTGAAAAACTTAGAATTTACTGAAAAAATCGCATTACATGAAATGCACAGTGTAGTACATCGTATATGAGTGAGTTGCACTGAAAAAGTTAGAATATAAGAAACGCACAGTGTAGTACATAGTATATGAGTGAGTTGCACTGAAAAACTTAGAATATAAGAAACGCACAGTGTAGTACATAGTATATGAGTGAGTTGCACTGAAAAACTTAGAATATAAGAAACGCACAGTGTAGTACATAGTATATGAGTGAGTTGCACTGAAAAACTTAGAATATAAGAAACGCACAGTGTAGTACATATTATATGAGTGAGTTGCACTGAAAAACTTAGAATATAAGAAACGAACAGTGTAGTACATAGTATATGAGTGAGTTGCACTGAAAAACTTAGAATTTAAGAAACGCACAGTGTAGTACATAGTATATGAGTGAGTTGCACTGAAAAACTTAGAATATAAGAAACGCACAGTGTAGTACATAGTATATGAGCGAGTTGCACTGAAAAACTTAGAATATAAGAAACGCACAGTGTAGTACATAGTATATGAGTGAGTTGCACTGAAAAACTTAGAATATAAGAAACGCACAGTGTAGTACATAGTATATGAGTGAGTTGCCCTGAAAAACTTAGAATATAAGAAACGCACAGTGTAGTACATAGTATATGAGTGAGTTGCACTGAAAAACTTAGAATTTACTGAAAAACCCGCATTCACGAAATGCACAGTGTAGTACATAGTATATGAGAGAGTTGCACTGAAAAACTTAGAATATAAGAAACGCACAGTGTAGTACATAGTATATGAGTGAGTTGCACTGAAAAACTTAGAATATAAGAAACGCACAGTGTAGTACATAGTATATGAGTGAGTTTCACTGAAAAACTTAGAATATAAGAAACGCACAGTGTAGTACATAGTATATGAGTGAGTTGCCCTGAAAAACTTAGAATATAAGAAACACACAGTGTAGTACATAGTATATGAGTGAGTTGCACTGAAAAACTTAGAATATAAGAAACGCACAGTGTAGTACATAGTATATGAGTGAGTTGCACTGAAAAACTTAGAATATAAGAAACGCACAGTGTAGTACATAGTATATGAGTGAGTTGCTCTGAAAAACTTAGAATATAAGAAACGCACAGTGTAGTACATAGTATATGAGTGAGTTGCACTGAAAAACTTAGAATATAAGAAACGCACAGTGTAGTACATAGTATATGAGTGAGTTGCACTGAAAAACTTAGAATTTACTGAAAAACCCGCATTACACGAAATGCACAGTGTAGTACATAGTATATGAGTGAGTTGCACTGAAAAACTTAGAATATAAGAAACGCACAGTGTAGTCATAGTTTATGAGTGAGTTGCACTGAAAAACTTAGAATATAAGAAACGCACAGTGTAGTACATAGTATATGAGTGAGTTGCACTGAAAAACTTAGAATATAAGAAACGCACAGTGTAGTACATAGTATATGAGTGAGTTGCACTGAAAAACTTAGAATTTACTGAAAAAGCCGCATTACACGAAATGCACAGTGTAGTACATAGTATATGAGTGAGTTGCACTGAAAAACTTAGAATATAAGAAACGCACAGTGTAGTACATAGTATATGAGTGAGTTGCACTGAAAAACTTAGAATTTACTGAAAAACCCGCATTACACGAAATGCACAGTGTAGTACATAGTATATGAGTGAGTTGCACTGAAAAACTTAGAATATAAGAAACGCACAGTGTAGTACATTGTATATGAGTGAGTTGCACTGAAAAACTTAGAATTTAAGAAATGCACAGTGTAGTACATAGTATATGAGTGAGTTGCACTGAAAAACTTAGAATATAAGAAACGCACAGTGTAGTACATAGTATATGAGTGAGTTGCACTCAAAAACTTAGAATATAAGAAACGCACAGTGTAGTACATAGTATATGAGTGAGTTGCACTGAAAAACTTAGAATTTACTGAAAAACCCGCATTACATGAAATGCACAGTGTAGTACATAGTATATGAGTGAGTTGCACTGAAAAACTTAGAATATAAGAAACGCACAGTGTAGTACATAGTATATGAGTGAGTTGCACTGAAAAACTTAGAATATAAGAAACGCACAGTGTAGTACATAGTATATGAGTGAGTTGCACTGAAAAACTTAGAATATAAGAAACGCACAGTGTAGTACATAGTATATGAGTGAGTTGCACTGAAAAACTTAGAATTTACTGAAAAAGCCGCATTACACGAAATGCACAGTGTAGTACATAGTATATGAATGAGTTGCACTGAAAAACTTAGAATATAAGAAACGCACAGTGTAGTACATAGTATATGAGTGAGTTGCACTGAAAAACTTAGAATTTACTGAAAAACCCGCATTTCACGAAATGCACAGTGTAGTACATAGTATATGAGTGAGTTGCACTGAAAAACTTAGAATATAAGAAACGCACAATGTAGTACATTGTATATGAGTGAGTTGCACTGAAAAACTTAGAATTTAAGAAACGCACAGTGTAGTACATAGTATATGAGTGAGTTGCACTGAAAAACTTAGAATATAAGAAACGCACAGTGTAGTACATAGTATATGAGTGAGTTGCACTCAAAAACATAGAATATAAGAAACGCACAGTGTAGTACATAGTATATGAGTGAGTTGCACTGAAAAACTTAGAATTTACTGAAAAACCCGCATTACACGAAATGCACAGTGTAGTACATAGTATATGAGTGAGTTGCACTGAAAAACTTAGAATATAAGAAACGCACAGTGTAGTACATTGTATATGAGTGAGTTGCACTGAAAAACTTAGAATTTAAGAAACGCACAGTGTAGTACATAGTATATGAGTGAGTTGCACTGAAAAACTTAGAATATAAGAAACGCACAGTGTAGTACATAGTATATAAGTGAGTTGCACTCAAAAACTTAGAATATAAGAAACGCACAGTGTAGTACATAGTATATGAGTGAGTTGCACTGAAAAACTTAGAATTTAAGAAGCGCACAGTGTAGTACATAGTATATGAGTGAGTTGCACTGAAAAACTTAGAATATAAGAAACGCACAGTGTAGTATATAGTATATGAGTGAGTTGCACTGAAAAACTTAGAATATAAGAAACGCACAGTGTAGTACATAGTATATGAGTGAGTTGCACTCAAAAACTTAGAATATAAGAAACGCACATATAGTACATAGTATATGAATGAGTTGCACTGAAAAACTTAGAATTTACTGAAAAAATCGCATTACACGAAATGCACAGTGTAGTACATCGTATATGAGTGAGTTGCACTGAAAAACTTAGAATATAAGAAACGCACAATGTAGTACATAGTATATGAGTGAGTTGCACTGAAAAACTTAGAATATAAGAAACGCACAGTGTAGTACATAGTATATGAGTGAGTTGCACTGAAAAACTTAGAATATAAGAAACGCACAGTGTAGTACATAGTATATGAGTGAGTTGCACTGAAAAACTTGGAATATAAGAAACGCACAGTGTAGTACATAGTATTTGAGTGAGTTGCACTGAAAAACTTAGAATTTACTGAAAAACCCGCATTACACGAAATGCACAGTGTAGTACATAGTATATGAGAGAGTTGCACTGAAAAACTTAGAATATAAGAAACGAACAGTGTAGTACATAGTATATGAGTGAGTTGCACTGAAAAACTTAGAATTTAAGAAACGCACAGTGTAGTACATAGTATATGAGTGAGTTGCACTGAAAAACTTAGAATATAAGAAACGCACAGTGTAGTACATAGTATATGAGCGAGTTGCACTGAAAAACTTAGAATATAAGAAACGCACAGTGTAGTACATAGTATATGAGTGAGTTGCACTGAAAAACTTAGAATATAAGAAACGCACAGTGTAGTACATAGTATATGAGTGAGTTGCCCTGAAAAACTTAGAATATAAGAAACGCACAGTGTAGTACATAGTATATGTGTGAGTTGCACTGAAAAACTTAGAATTTACTGAAAAACCCGCATTACACGAAATGCACAGTGTAGTACATAGTATATGAGAGAGTTGCACTGAAAAACTTAGAATATAAGAAACGCACAGTGTAGTACATAGTATATGAGTGAGTTGCACTGAAAAACTTAGAATATAAGAAACGCACAGTGTAGTACATAGTATATGAGTGAGTTGCCCTGAAAAACTTAGAATATAAGAAACGCACAGTGTAGTACATAGTATATGAGTGAGTTGCACTGAAAAACTTAGAATTTAAGAAACGCACAGTGTAGTACATAGTATATGAGTGAGTTGCACTGAAAAACTTAGAATATAAGAAACGCACAGTGTAGTACATAGTATATGAGTGAATTGCACTGAAAAACTTAGATTTACTGAAAAACCCGCATTAGACGAAATGCACAGTGTAGTACATTGTATATGAGTGAGTTGCACTGAAAAACTTAGAATTTACTGAAAAACCCGCATTAGACGAAATGCACAGTGTAGTACATTGTATGAGTGAGTTGCACTGAAAAACTTAGAATTTACTGAAAAACCCGCATTAGGCGAAATGCACAGTGTAGTACATTGTATATGAGTGAGTTGCACTGAAAAACTTAGAATTTACTGAAAAACCCGCATTAGACGAAATGCACAGTGTAGTACATTGTATATGAGTGAGTTGCACTGAAAAACTTAGAATTTACTGAAAAACCCGCATTAGACGAAATGCACAGGGTAGTACATTGTATATGAGTGAGTTGCACTGAAAAACTTAGAATTTACTGAAAAACCCGCATTAGACGAAATGCACAGTGTAGTATATTGTATATGAGTGAGTTGCACTGAAAAACTTAGAATTTACTGAAAAACCCGCATTAGGCGAAATGCACAGTGTAGTACATTGTATGAGTGAGTTGCACTGAAAAACTTAGAATATAAGAAACGCACAGTGTAGTACATAGTATATGAGTGAGTTGCACTGAAAAACTTAGAATATAAGAAACGCACAGTGTAGTACATAGTATATGAGTGAGTTGCACTGAAAAACTTAGAATTTACTGAAAAAGCCGCATTACACGAAATGCACAGTGTAGTACATAGTATATGAATGAGTTGCACTGAAAAACTTAGAATATAAGAAACGCACAGTGTAGTACATAGTATATGAGTGAGTTGCACTGAAAAACTTAGAATTTACTGAAAAACCCGCATTTCACGAAATGCACAGTGTAGTACATAGTATATGAGTGAGTTGCACTGAAAAACTTAGAATATAAGAAACGCACAATGTAGTACATTGTATATGAGTGAGTTGCACTGAAAAACTTAGAATTTAAGAAACGCACAGTGTCGTACATAGTATATGAGTGAGTTGCACTGAAAAACTTAGAATATAAGAAACGCACAGTGTAGTACATAGTATATGAGTGAGTTGCACTCAAAAACATAGAATATAAGAAACGCACAGTGTAGTACATAGTATATGAGTGAGTTGCACTGAAAAACTTAGAATTTACTGAAAAACCCGCATTACACGAAATGCACAGTGTAGTACATAGTATATGAGTGAGTTGCACTGAAAAACTTAGAATATAAGAAACGCACAGTGTAGTACATTGTATATGAGTGAGTTGCACTGAAAAACTTAGAATTTAAGAAACGCACAGTGTAGTACATAGTATATGAGTGAGTTGCACTGAAAAACTTAGAATATAAGAAACGCACAGTGTAGTACATAGTATATAAGTGAGTTGCACTCAAAAACTTAGAATATAAGAAACGCACAGTGTAGTACATAGTATATGAGTGAGTTGCACTGAAAAACTTAGAATTTAAGAAACGCACAGTATAGTACATAGTATATGAGTGAGTTGCACTGAAAAACTTAGAATATAAGAAACGCACAGTGTAGTATATAGTATATGAGTGAGTTGCACTGAAAAACTTAGAATATAAGAAACGCACAGTGTAGTACATAGTATATGAGTGAGTTGCACTCAAAAACTTAGAATATAAGAAACGCACATATAGTACATAGTATATGAATGAGTTGCACTGAAAAACTTAGAATTTACTGAAAAAATCGCATTACACGAAATGCACAGTGTAGTACATCGTATATGAGTGAGTTGCACTGAAAAACTTAGAATATAAGAAACGCACAATGTAGTACATAGTATATGAGTGAGTTGCACTGAAAAACTTAGAATATAAGAAACGCACAGTGTAGTACATAGTATATGAGTGAGTTGCACTGAAAAACTTAGAATATAAGAAACGCACAGTGTAGTACATAGTATATGAGTGAGTTGCACTGAAAAACTTAGAATATAAGAAACGCACAGTGTAGTACATAGTATTTGAGTGAGTTGCACTGAAAAACTTAGAATTTACTGAAAAACCCGCATTACACGAAATGCACAGTGTAGTACATAGTATATGAGAGAGTTGCACTGAAAAACTTAGAATATAAGAAACGAACAGTGTAGTACATAGTATATGAGTGAGTTGCACTGAAAAACTTAGAATTTAAGAAACGCACAGTGTAGTACATAGTATATGAGTGAGTTGCACTGAAAAACTTAGAATATAAGAAACGCACAGTGTAGTACATAGTATATGAGCGAGTTGCACTGAAAAACTTAGAATATAAGAAACGCACAGTGTAGTACATAGTATATGAGCGAGTTGCACTGAAAAACTTAGAATATAAGAAACGCACAGTGTAGTACATAGTATATGAGTGAGTTGCCCTGAAAAACTTAGAATATAAGAAACGCACAGTGTAGTACATAGTATATGTGTGAGTTGCACTGAAAAACTTAGAATTTACTGAAAAACCCGCATTACACGAAATGCACAGTGTAGTACATAGTATATGAGAGAGTTGCACTGAAAAACTTAGAATATAAGAAACGCACAGTGTAGTACATAGTATATGAGTGAGTTGCACTGAAAAACTTAGAATATAAGAAACGCACAGTGTAGTACATAGTATATGAGTGAGTTGCCCTGAAAAACTTAGAATATAAGAAACGCACAGTGTAGTACATAGTATATGAGTGAGTTGCACTGAAAAACTTAGAATTTAAGAAACGCACAGTGTAGTACATAGTATATGAGTGAGTTGCACTGAAAAACTTAGAATATAAGAAACGCACAGTGTAGTACATAGTATATGAGTGAATTGCACTGAAAAACTTAGATTTACTGAAAAACCCGCATTAGACGAAATGCACAGTGTAGTACATTGTATATGAGTGAGTTGCACTGAAAAACTTAGAATTTACTGAAAAACCCGCATTAGACGAAATGCACAGTGTAGTACATTGTATGAGTGAGTTGCACTGAAAAACTTAGAATTTACTGAAAAACCCGCATTAGGCGAAATGCACAGTGTAGTACATTGTATATGAGTGAGTTGCACTGAAAAACTTAGAATTTACTGAAAAACCCGCATTAGACGAAATGCACAGTGTAGTACATTGTATATGAGTGAGTTGCACTGAAAAACTTAGAATTTACTGAAAAACCCGCATTAGACGAAATGCACAGGGTAGTACATTGTATATGAGTGAGTTGCAGTGAAAAACTTAGAATTTACTGAAAAACCCGCATTAGACGAAATGCACAGTGTAGTATATTGTATATGAGTGAGTTGCACTGAAAAACTTAGAATTTACTGAAAAACCCGCATTAGGCGAAATGCACAGTGTAGTACATTGTATATGAGTGAGTTGCACTGAAAAACTTAGAATTTACTGAAAAACCCGCATTAGACGAAATGCACAGTGTAGTACATTGTATGAGTGAGTTGCACTGAAAAACTTAGAATTTACTGAAAAACCCGCATTAGGCGAAATGCACAGTGTAGTACATTGTATATGAGTGAGTTGCACTGAAAAACTTAGAATTTACTGAAAAACCCGCATTAGACAAAATGCACAGTGTAGTACATTGTATATGAGTGAGTTGCACTGAAAAACTTAGAATTTACTGAAAAACCCGCATTAGACGAAATGCACAGTGTAGTACATTGTATATGAGTGAGTTGCACTGAAAAACTTAGAATTTACTGAAAAACCCGCATTAGACGAAATGCACAGTGTAGTACATTGTATATGAGTGAGTTGCACTGAAAAACTTAGAATTTACTGAAAAACCTGCATTAGACGAAATGCACAGTGTAGTACATTGTATATGAGTAAGTTGCACTGAAAAACTTAGAATTTACTGAAAAACCCGCATTAGACGAAATGCACAGTGTAGTACATAGTATATGAGTGAGTTGCACTGAAAAACTTAGAATTTACTGAAAAACCCGCATTAGACGAAATGCACAGTGTAGTACATTGTATATGAGTGAGTTGCACTGAAAAACTTAGAATTTACAGAAAAACCCGCATTAGGCGAAATGCACAGTGTAGGACATTGTATATGCGTGAGTTGCACTGAAAAACTTATAATTTACTGAAAAACCCGCATTAGACGAAATGCACAGTGTAGTACATAGTATATGAGTGAGTAGCACTGAAAAACTTAGAATTTACTGAAAAACCCGCATTAGACGAAATGCACAGTGTAGTACATTGTATATGAGTGAGTTGCACTGAAAAACTTAGAATTTACTGAAAAACCCGCATTAGACGAAATGCACAGTGTAGTACATTGTATATGAGTGAGTTGCACTGAAAAACTTAGAATTTACTGAAAAACCCGCATTAGACGAAATGCACAGTGTAGTACATTGTATATGAGTGAGTTGCACTGAAAAACTTAGAATTTACTGAAAAACCCGCATTAGACGAAATGCACAGTGTAGTACATTGTATATGAGTGAGTTGCACTGAAAAACTTAGGATTTACTGAAAAACCCGCATTAGACGAAATGCACAGTGTAGTACATTGTATATGAGTGAGTTGCACTGAAAAACTTAGAATTTACTGAAAAACACGCATTAGACGAAATGCACAGTGTAGTACATAGTATATGAGTGAGTTGCACTGAAAAACTTAGAATATAAGAAACGCACAGTGTAGTACATAGTATATGAGTGAGTTGCACTCAAAAACTTAGAATATAAGAAACGCACAGTGTAGTACATAGTATATGAGTGAGTTGCACTGAAAAACTTAGAATTTAAGAAACGCACAGTGTAGTACATAGTATATGAGTGAGTTGCACTGAAAAACTTAGAATTTACTGAAAAAATTGCATTACACGAAATGCACAGTGTAGTACATCGTATATGAGTGAGTTGCACTGAAAAACTTAGAATATAAGAAACGCACAGTGTAGTACATAAAATATGAGTGAGTTGCACTGAAAAACTTAGAATATAAGAAACACACAGTGTAGTACATAGTATATGAGTGAGTTGCACTGAAAAACTTAGAATATAAGAAACGCACAGTGTAGTACATAGTATATGAGTGAGTTGCACTGAAAAACTTAGAATATAAGAAACGCACAGTGTAGTACATAGTATATGAGTGAGTTGCACTGAAAAACTTAGAATTTACTGAAAAACCCGCATTACACGAAATGCACAGTGTAGTACATAGTATATGAGAGAGTTGCACTGAAAAACTTAGAATATAAGAAACGAACAGTGTAGTACATAGTATATGAGTGAGTTGCACTGAAAAACTTAGAATTTAAGAAACGCACAGTGTAGTACATAGTATATGAGTGAGTTGCACTGAAAAACTTAGAATATAAGAAACGCACAGTGTAGTACATAGTATATGAGCGAGTTGCACTGAAAAACTTAGAATATAAGAAACGCACAGTGTAGTACATAGTATATGAGTGAGTTGCACTGAAAAACTTAGAATATAAGAAACGCACAGTGTAGTACATAGTATATGAGTGAGTTGCCCTGAAAAACTTAGAATATAAGAAACGCACAGTGTAGTACATAGTATATGAGTGAGTTGCACTGAAAAACTTAGAATTTAAGAAACGCACAGTGTAGTACATAGTATATGAGTGAGTTGCACTGAAAAACTTAGAATATAAGAAACGCACAGTGTAGTACATAGTATATGAGTGAATTGCACTGAAAAACTTAGAATTTACTGAAAAACCCGCATTAGACGAAATGCACAGTGTAGTACATTGTATATGAGTGAGTTGCACTGAAAAACTTAGAATTTACTGAAAAACCCGCATTAGACGAAATGCACAGTGTAGTACATTGTATATGAGTGAGTTGAACTGAAAAACTTAGAATTTACTGAAAAACCCGCATTAGACGAAATGCACAGTGTAGTATATTGTATATGAGTGAGTTGCACTGAAAAACTTAGAATTTACTGAAAAACCCGCATTAGACGAAATGCACAGTGTAGTATATTGTATATGAGTGAGTTGCACTGAAAAACTTAGAATTTACTGAAAAACCCGCATTAGGCGAAATGCACAGTGTAGTACATTGTATATGAGTGAGTTGCACTGAAAAACTTAGAATTTACTGAAAAACCCGCATTAGAGGAAATGCACAGTGTAGTACATTGTATATGAGTGAGTTGCACTGAAAAACTTAGAATTTACTGAAAAACCCGCATTAGACGAAATGCACAGTGTAGTACATTGTATATGAGTGAGTTGCACTGAAAAACTTAGAATTTACTGAAAAACCCGCATTAGACGAAATGCACAGTGTAGTATATTGTATATGAGTGAGTTGCACTGAAAAACTTAGAATTTACTGAAAAACCCGCATTAGGCGAAATGCACAGTGTAGTACATTGTATATGAGTGAGTTGCACTGAAAAACTTAGAATTTACTGAAAAACCCGCATTAGACGAAATGCACAGTGTAGTACATTGTATGAGTGAGTTGCACTGAAAAACTTAGAATTTACTGAAAAACCCCCATTAGGCGAAATGCACAGTGTAGTACATTGTATATGAGTGAGTTGCACTGAAAAACTGAGAATTTACTGAAAAACCCGCATTAGACAAAATGCACAGTGTAGTACATTGTATATGAGTGAGTTGCACTGAAAAACTTAGAATTTACTGAAAAACCCGCATTAGACGAAATGCACAGTGTAGTACATTGTATATGAGTGAGTTGCACTGAAAAACTTAGAATTTACTGAAAAACCCGCATTAGACGAAATGCACAGTGTAGTACATTGTATATGAGTGAGTTGCACTGAAAAACTTAGAATTTACTGAAAAACCCGCATTAGACGAAATGCACAGTGTAGTACATTGTATATGAGTGAGTTGCACTGAAAAACTTAGAATTTACTGAAAAACCCGCATTAGACGAAATGCACAGTGTAGTACATTGTATGAGTGAGTTGCACTGAAAAACTTAGAATTTACTGAAAAACCCGCATTAGGCGAAATGCACAGTGTAGTACATTGTATATGAGTGAGTTGCACTGAAAAACTTAGAATATAAGAA
The DNA here is from genome assembly GCF_978045245.1 of Mus caroli. Classification (NCBI taxonomy): domain Eukaryota; kingdom Metazoa; phylum Chordata; class Mammalia; order Rodentia; family Muridae; genus Mus; species Mus caroli. The sequence continues at coordinate 4,469,600 of NW_028227280.1, forward strand.
ACGCACAGTGTAGTACATAGTATATGAGTGAGTTGCACTGAAAAACTTAGAATATAAGAAACGCACAGTGTAGTACATAGTATATGAGTGAGTTGCACTGAAAAACTTAGAATTTACTGAAAAACCCGCATTACACGAAATGCACAGTGTAGTACATAGTATATGAGAGAGTTGCACTGAAAAACTTAGAATATAAGAAACGAACAGTGTAGTACATAGTATATGAGTGAGTTGCACTGAAAAACTTAGAATTTAAGAAACGCACAGTGTAGTACATAGTATATGAGTGAGTTGCACTGAAAAACTTAGAATATAAGAAACGCACAGTGTAGTACATAGTATATGAGCGAGTTGCACTGAAAAACTTAGAATATAAGAAACGCACAGTGTAGTACATAGTATATGAGTGAGTTGCACTGAAAAACTTAGAATATAAGAAACGCACAGTGTAGTACATAGTATATGAGTGAGTTGCCCTGAAAAACTTAGAATATAAGAAACGCACAGTGTAGTACATAGTATATGAGTGAGTTGCACTGAAAAACTTAGAATTTAAGAAACGCACAGTGTAGTACATAGTATATGAGTGAGTTGCACTGAAAAACTTAGAATATAAGAAACGCACAGTGTAGTACATAGTATATGAGTGAATTGCACTGAAAAACTTAGAATTTACTGAAAAACCCGCATTAGACGAAATGCACAGTGTAGTACATTGTATATGAGTGAGTTGCACTGAAAAACTTAGAATTTACTGAAAAACCCGCATTAGACGAAATGCACAGTGTAGTACATTGTATATGAGTGAGTTGAACTGAAAAACTTAGAATTTACTGAAAAACCCGCATTAGACGAAATGCACAGTGTAGTATATTGTATATGAGTGAGTTGCACTGAAAAACTTAGAATTTACTGAAAAACCCGCATTAGACGAAATGCACAGTGTAGTATATTGTATATGAGTGAGTTGCACTGAAAAACTTAGAATTTACTGAAAAACCCGCATTAGGCGAAATGCACAGTGTAGTACATTGTATATGAGTGAGTTGCACTGAAAAACTTAGAATTTACTGAAAAACCCGCATTAGAGGAAATGCACAGTGTAGTACATTGTATATGAGTGAGTTGCACTGAAAAACTTAGAATTTACTGAAAAACCCGCATTAGACGAAATGCACAGTGTAGTACATTGTATATGAGTGAGTTGCACTGAAAAACTTAGAATTTACTGAAAAACCCGCATTAGACGAAATGCACAGTGTAGTATATTGTATATGAGTGAGTTGCACTGAAAAACTTAGAATTTACTGAAAAACCCGCATTAGGCGAAATGCACAGTGTAGTACATTGTATATGAGTGAGTTGCACTGAAAAACTTAGAATTTACTGAAAAACCCGCATTAGACGAAATGCACAGTGTAGTACATTGTATGAGTGAGTTGCACTGAAAAACTTAGAATTTACTGAAAAACCCCCATTAGGCGAAATGCACAGTGTAGTACATTGTATATGAGTGAGTTGCACTGAAAAACTGAGAATTTACTGAAAAACCCGCATTAGACAAAATGCACAGTGTAGTACATTGTATATGAGTGAGTTGCACTGAAAAACTTAGAATTTACTGAAAAACCCGCATTAGACGAAATGCACAGTGTAGTACATTGTATATGAGTGAGTTGCACTGAAAAACTTAGAATTTACTGAAAAACCCGCATTAGACGAAATGCACAGTGTAGTACATTGTATATGAGTGAGTTGCACTGAAAAACTTAGAATTTACTGAAAAACCCGCATTAGACGAAATGCACAGTGTAGTACATTGTATATGAGTGAGTTGCACTGAAAAACTTAGAATTTACTGAAAAACCTGCATTAGACGAAATGCACAGTGTAGTACATTGTATATGAGTAAGTTGCACTGAAAAACTTAGAATTTACTGAAAAACCCGCATTAGACGAAATGCACAGTGTAGTACATTGTATATGAGTGAGTTGAACTGAAAAACTTAGAATTTACTGAAAAACCCGCATTAGACGAAATGCACAGTGTAGTATATTGTATATGAGTGAGTTGCACTGAAAAACTTAGAATTTACTGAAAAACCCGCATTAGACGAAATGCACAGTGTAGTACATTGTATATGAGTGAGTTGCACTGAAAAACTTAGAATTTACTGAAAAACCCGCATTAGACGAAATGCACAGTGTAGTACATTGTATGAGTGAGTTGCACTGAAAAACTTAGAATTTACTGAAAAACCCGCATTAGGCGAAATGCACAGTGTAGTACATTGTATATGAGTGAGTTGCACTGAAAAACTTAGAATTTACTGAAAAACCCGCATTAGAGGAAATGCACAGTGTAGTACATTGTATATGAGTGAGTTGCACTGAAAAACTTAGAATTTACTGAAAAACCCGCATTAGACGAAATGCACAGTGTAGTACATTGTATATGAGTGAGTTGCACTGAAAAACTTAGAATTTACTGAAAAACCCGCATTAGACGAAATGCACAGTGTAGTATATTGTATATGAGTGAGTTGCACTGAAAAACTTAGAATTTACTGAAAAACCCGCATTAGGCGAAATGCACAGTGTAGTACATTGTATATGAGTGAGTTGCACTGAAAAACTTAGAATTTACTGAAAAACCCGCATTAGACGAAATGCACAGTGTAGTACATTGTATGAGTGAGTTGCACTGAAAAACTTAGAATTTACTGAAAAACCCCCATTAGGCGAAATGCACAGTGTAGTACATTGTATATGAGTGAGTTGCACTGAAAAACTGAGAATTTACTGAAAAACCCGCATTAGACAAAATGCACAGTGTAGTACATTGTATATGAGTGAGTTGCACTGAAAAACTTAGAATTTACTGAAAAACCCGCATTAGACGAAATGCACAGTGTAGTACATTGTATATGAGTGAGTTGCACTGAAAAACTTAGAATTTACTGAAAAACCCGCATTAGACGAAATGCACAGTGTAGTACATAGTATATGAGTGAGTTGCACTGAAAAACTTAGAATTTACTGAAAAACCCGCATTAGACGAAATGCACAGTGTAGTACATTGTATATGAGTGAGTTGCACTGAAAAACTTAGAATTTACTGAAAAACCTGCATTAGACGAAATGCACAGTGTAGTACATTGTATATGAGTAAGTTGCACTGAAAAACTTAGAATTTACTGAAAAACCCGCATTAGACGAAATGCACAGTGTAGTACATAGTATATGAGTGAGTTGCACTGAAAACTTAGAATTTAAGAAACGCACAGTGTAGTACATTGTATATGAGTGAGTTGCACTGAAAAACTTAGAATTTAAGAAACGCACAGTGTAGTACATAGTATATGAGTGAGTTGCACTGAAAAACTTAGAATATAAGAAACGCACAGTGTAGTACATAGTATATGAGTGAGTTGCACTCAAAAACTTAGAATATAAGAAACGCACAGTGTAGTACATAGTATATGAGTGAGTTGCACTGAAAAACTTAGAATTTAAGAAACGCACAGTGTAGTACATAGTATATGAGTGAGTTGCACTGAAAAACTTAGAATTTACTGAAAAAATTGCATTACACGAAATGCACAGTGTAGTACATCGTATATGAGTGAGTTGCACTGAAAAACTTAGAATATAAGAAACGCACAGTGTAGTACATAAAATATGAGTGAGTTGCACTGAAAAACTTAGAATATAAGAAACACACAGTGTAGTACATAGTATATGAGTGAGTTGCACTGAAAAACTTAGAATATAAGAAACGCACAGTGTAGTACATAGTATATGAGTGAGTTGCACTGAAAAACTTAGAATATAAGAAACGCACAGTGTAGTACATAGTATATGAGTGAGTTGCACTGAAAAACTTAGAATTTACTGAAAAACCCGCATTACACGAAATGCACAGTGTAGTACATAGTATATGAGAGAGTTGCACTGAAAAACTTAGAATATAAGAAACGAACAGTGTAGTACATAGTATATGAGTGAGTTGCACTGAAAAACTTAGAATTTAAGAAACGCACAGTGTAGTACATAGTATATGAGTGAGTTGCACTGAAAAACTTAGAATATAAGAAACGCACAGTGTAGTACATAGTATATGAGCGAGTTGCACTGAAAAACTTAGAATATAAGAAACGCACAGTGTAGTACATAGTATATGAGTGAGTTGCACTGAAAAACTTAGAATATAAGAAACGCACAGTGTAGTACATAGTATATGAGTGAGTTGCCCTGAAAAACTTAGAATATAAGAAACGCACAGTGTAGTACATAGTATATGAGTGAGTTGCACTGAAAAACTTAGAATTTAAGAAACGCACAGTGTAGTACATAGTATATGAGTGAGTTGCACTGAAAAACTTAGAATATAAGAAACGCACAGTGTAGTACATAGTATATGAGTGAATTGCACTGAAAAACTTAGAATTTACTGAAAAACCCGCATTAGACGAAATGCACAGTGTAGTACATTGTATATGAGTGAGTTGCACTGAAAAACTTAGAATTTACTGAAAAACCCGCATTAGACGAAATGCACAGTGTAGTACATTGTATATGAGTGAGTTGAACTGAAAAACTTAGAATTTACTGAAAAACCCGCATTAGACGAAATGCACAGTGTAGTATATTGTATATGAGTGAGTTGCACTGAAAAACTTAGAATTTACTGAAAAACCCGCATTAGACGAAATGCACAGTGTAGTATATTGTATATGAGTGAGTTGCACTGAAAAACTTAGAATTTACTGAAAAACCCGCATTAGGCGAAATGCACAGTGTAGTACATTGTATATGAGTGAGTTGCACTGAAAAACTTAGAATTTACTGAAAAACCCGCATTAGAGGAAATGCACAGTGTAGTACATTGTATATGAGTGAGTTGCACTGAAAAACTTAGAATTTACTGAAAAACCCGCATTAGACGAAATGCACAGTGTAGTACATTGTATATGAGTGAGTTGCACTGAAAAACTTAGAATTTACTGAAAAACCCGCATTAGACGAAATGCACAGTGTAGTATATTGTATATGAGTGAGTTGCACTGAAAAACTTAGAATTTACTGAAAAACCCGCATTAGGCGAAATGCACAGTGTAGTACATTGTATATGAGTGAGTTGCACTGAAAAACTTAGAATTTACTGAAAAACCCGCATTAGACGAAATGCACAGTGTAGTACATTGTATGAGTGAGTTGCACTGAAAAACTTAGAATTTACTGAAAAACCCCCATTAGGCGAAATGCACAGTGTAGTACATTGTATATGAGTGAGTTGCACTGAAAAACTGAGAATTTACTGAAAAACCCGCATTAGACAAAATGCACAGTGTAGTACATTGTATATGAGTGAGTTGCACTGAAAAACTTAGAATTTACTGAAAAACCCGCATTAGACGAAATGCACAGTGTAGTACATTGTATATGAGTGAGTTGCACTGAAAAACTTAGAATTTACTGAAAAACCCGCATTAGACGAAATGCACAGTGTAGTACATTGTATATGAGTGAGTTGCACTGAAAAACTTAGAATTTACTGAAAAACCCGCATTAGACGAAATGCACAGTGTAGTACATTGTATATGAGTGAGTTGCACTGAAAAACTTAGAATTTACTGAAAAACCCGCATTAGACGAAATGCACAGTGTAGTACATTGTATGAGTGAGTTGCACTGAAAAACTTAGAATTTACTGAAAAACCCGCATTAGGCGAAATGCACAGTGTAGTACATTGTATATGAGTGAGTTGCACTGAAAAACTTAGAATATAAGAAACGCACAGTGTAGTACATAGTATATGAGTGAGTTGCACTGAAAAACTTAGAATATAAGAAACGCACAGTGTAGTACATAGTATATGAGTGAGTTGCACTGAAAAACTTAGAATTTACTGAAAAACCCGCATTACACGAAATGCACAGTGTAGTACATAGTATATGAGAGAGTTGCACTGAAAAACTTAGAATATAAGAAACGAACAGTGTAGTACATAGTATATGAGTGAGTTGCACTGAAAAACTTAGAATTTAAGAAACGCACAGTGTAGTACATAGTATATGAGTGAGTTGCACTGAAAAACTTAGAATATAAGAAACGCACAGTGTAGTACATAGTATATGAGCGAGTTGCACTGAAAAACTTAGAATATAAGAAACGCACAGTGTAGTACATAGTATATGAGTGAGTTGCACTGAAAAACTTAGAATATAAGAAACGCACAGTGTAGTACATAGTATATGAGTGAGTTGCCCTGAAAAACTTAGAATATAAGAAACGCACAGTGTAGTACATAGTATATGAGTGAGTTGCACTGAAAAACTTAGAATTTAAGAAACGCACAGTGTAGTACATAGTATATGAGTGAGTTGCACTGAAAAACTTAGAATATAAGAAACGCACAGTGTAGTACATAGTATATGAGTGAATTGCACTGAAAAACTTAGAATTTACTGAAAAACCCGCATTAGACGAAATGCACAGTGTAGTACATTGTATATGAGTGAGTTGCACTGAAAAACTTAGAATTTACTGAAAAACCCGCATTAGACGAAATGCACAGTGTAGTACATTGTATATGAGTGAGTTGAACTGAAAAACTTAGAATTTACTGAAAAACCCGCATTAGACGAAATGCACAGTGTAGTATATTGTATATGAGTGAGTTGCACTGAAAAACTTAGAATTTACTGAAAAACCCGCATTAGACGAAATGCACAGTGTAGTATATTGTATATGAGTGAGTTGCACTGAAAAACTTAGAATTTACTGAAAAACCCGCATTAGGCGAAATGCACAGTGTAGTACATTGTATATGAGTGAGTTGCACTGAAAAACTTAGAATTTACTGAAAAACCCGCATTAGAGGAAATGCACAGTGTAGTACATTGTATATGAGTGAGTTGCACTGAAAAACTTAGAATTTACTGAAAAACCCGCATTAGACGAAATGCACAGTGTAGTACATTGTATATGAGTGAGTTGCACTGAAAAACTTAGAATTTACTGAAAAACCCGCATTAGACGAAATGCACAGTGTAGTATATTGTATATGAGTGAGTTGCACTGAAAAACTTAGAATTTACTGAAAAACCCGCATTAGGCGAAATGCACAGTGTAGTACATTGTATATGAGTGAGTTGCACTGAAAAACTTAGAATTTACTGAAAAACCCGCATTAGACGAAATGCACAGTGTAGTACATTGTATGAGTGAGTTGCACTGAAAAACTTAGAATTTACTGAAAAACCCCCATTAGGCGAAATGCACAGTGTAGTACATTGTATATGAGTGAGTTGCACTGAAAAACTGAGAATTTACTGAAAAACCCGCATTAGACAAAATGCACAGTGTAGTACATTGTATATGAGTGAGTTGCACTGAAAAACTTAGAATTTACTGAAAAACCCGCATTAGACGAAATGCACAGTGTAGTACATTGTATATGAGTGAGTTGCACTGAAAAACTTAGAATTTACTGAAAAACCCGCATTAGACGAAATGCACAGTGTAGTACATTGTATATGAGTGAGTTGCACTGAAAAACTTAGAATTTACTGAAAAACCCGCATTAGACGAAATGCACAGTGTAGTACATTGTATATGAGTGAGTTGCACTGAAAAACTTAGAATTTACTGAAAAACCTGCATTAGACGAAATGCACAGTGTAGTACATTGTATATGAGTAAGTTGCACTGAAAAACTTAGAATTTACTGAAAAACCCGCATTAGACGAAATGCACAGTGTAGTACATTGTATATGAGTGAGTTGAACTGAAAAACTTAGAATTTACTGAAAAACCCGCATTAGACGAAATGCACAGTGTAGTATATTGTATATGAGTGAGTTGCACTGAAAAACTTAGAATTTACTGAAAAACCCGCATTAGACGAAATGCACAGTGTAGTACATTGTATATGAGTGAGTTGCACTGAAAAACTTAGAATTTACTGAAAAACCCGCATTAGACGAAATGCACAGTGTAGTACATTGTATGAGTGAGTTGCACTGAAAAACTTAGAATTTACTGAAAAACCCGCATTAGGCGAAATGCACAGTGTAGTACATTGTATATGAGTGAGTTGCACTGAAAAACTTAGAATTTACTGAAAAACCCGCATTAGAGGAAATGCACAGTGTAGTACATTGTATATGAGTGAGTTGCACTGAAAAACTTAGAATTTACTGAAAAACCCGCATTAGACGAAATGCACAGTGTAGTACATTGTATATGAGTGAGTTGCACTGAAAAACTTAGAATTTACTGAAAAACCCGCATTAGACGAAATGCACAGTGTAGTATATTGTATATGAGTGAGTTGCACTGAAAAACTTAGAATTTACTGAAAAACCCGCATTAGGCGAAATGCACAGTGTAGTACATTGTATATGAGTGAGTTGCACTGAAAAACTTAGAATTTACTGAAAAACCCGCATTAGACGAAATGCACAGTGTAGTACATTGTATGAGTGAGTTGCACTGAAAAACTTAGAATTTACTGAAAAACCCCCATTAGGCGAAATGCACAGTGTAGTACATTGTATATGAGTGAGTTGCACTGAAAAACTGAGAATTTACTGAAAAACCCGCATTAGACAAAATGCACAGTGTAGTACATTGTATATGAGTGAGTTGCACTGAAAAACTTAGAATTTACTGAAAAACCCGCATTAGACGAAATGCACAGTGTAGTACATTGTATATGAGTGAGTTGCACTGAAAAACTTAGAATTTACTGAAAAACCCGCATTAGACGAAATGCACAGTGTAGTACATAGTATATGAGTGAGTTGCACTGAAAAACTTAGAATTTACTGAAAAACCCGCATTAGACGAAATGCACAGTGTAGTACATTGTATATGAGTGAGTTGCACTGAAAAACTTAGAATTTACTGAAAAACCTGCATTAGACGAAATGCACAGTGTAGTACATTGTATATGAGTAAGTTGCACTGAAAAACTTAGAATTTACTGAAAAACCCGCATTAGACGAAATGCACAGTGTAGTACATAGTATATGAGTGAGTTGCACTGAAAACTTAGAATTTAAGAAACGCACAGTGTAGTACATTGTATATGAGTGAGTTGCACTGAAAAACTTAGAATTTAAGAAACGCACAGTGTAGTACATAGTATATGAGTGAGTTGCACTGAAAAACTTAGAATATAAGAAACGCACAGTGTAGTACATAGTATATGAGTGAGTTGCACTCAAAAACTTAGAATATAAGAAACGCACAGTGTAGTACATAGTATATGAGTGAGTTGCACTGAAAAACTTAGAATTTAAGAAACGCACAGTGTAGTACATAGTATATGAGTGAGTTGCCCTGAAAAACTTAGAATATAAGAAACGCACAGTGTAGTACATAGTATATGAGTGAGTTGCACTGATAAACTTAGAATTTAAGAAACGCACAGTGTAGTACATAGTATATGAGTGAGTTGCACTGAAAAACTTAGAATTTACTGAAAAAATTGCATTACAGGAAATGCACAGTGTAGTACATCGTATATGAGTGAGTTGCACTGAAAAACTTAGAATATAAGAAACGCACAGTGTAGTACATAGTATATGAGTGAGTTGCACTGAAAAACTTAGAATATAAGAAACGCACAGTGTAGTACATAGTATATGAGTGAGTTGCACTGAAAAACTTAGAATATAAGAAACGCACAGTGTAGTACATAGTATATGAGTGAGTTGCACTGAAAAACTTAGAATTTACTGAAAAACCCGCATTACACGAAATGCACAGTGTAGTACATAGTATATGAGAGAGTTACACTGAAAAACTTAGAATATAAGAAACGAACAGTGTAGTACATAGTATATGAGTGAGTTGCACTGAAAAACTTAGAATTTAAGAAACGCACAGTGTAGTACATAGTATATGAGTGAGTTGCACTGAAAAACTTAGAATATAAGAAACGCACAGTGTAGTACATAGTATATGAGCGAGTTGCACTGAAAAACTTAGAATATAAGAAACGCACAGTATAGTACATAGTATATGAGTGAGTTGCACTGAAAAACTTAGAATATAAGAAACGCACAGTGTAGTACATAGTATATGAGTGAGTTGCCCTGAAAAACTTAGAATATAAGAAACGCACAGTGTAGTACATAGTATATGAGTGAGTTGCACTGAAAAACTTAGAATTTAAGAAACGCACAGTGTAGTACATAGTATATGAGTGAGTTGCACTGAAAAACTTAGAATATAAGAAACGCACAGTGTAGTACATAGTATATGAGTGAATTGCACTGAAAAACTTAGAATTTACTGAAAAACCCGCATTAGACGAAATGCACAGTGTAGTACATTGTATATGAGTGAGTTGCACTGAAAAACTTAGAATTTACTGAAAAACCCGCATTAGGCGAAATGCACAGTGTAGTACATTGTATATGAGTGAGTTGCACTGAAAAACTTAGAATTTACTGAAAAACCCGCATTAGACGAAATGCACAGTGTAGTACATTGTATGAGTGAGTTGCACTGAAAAACTTAGAATTTACTGAAAAACCCCCATTAGGCGAAATGCACAGTGTAGTACATTGTATATGAGTGAGTTGCACTGAAAAACTGAGAATTTACTGAAAAACCCGCATTAGACAAAATGCACAGTGTAGTACATTGTATATGAGTGAGTTGCACTGAAAAACTTAGAATTTACTGAAAAACCCGCATTAGACGAAATGCACAGTGTAGTACATTGTATATGAGTGAGTTGCACTGAAAAACTTAGAATTTACTGAAAAACCCGCATTAGACGAAATGCACAGTGTAGTACATAGTATATGAGTGAGTTGCACTGAAAAACTTAGAATTTACTGAAAAACCCGCATTAGACGAAATGCACAGTGTAGTACATTGTATATGAGTGAGTTGCACTGAAAAACTTAGAATTTACTGAAAAACCTGCATTAGGCGAAATGCACAGTGTAGTACATTGTATATGAGTGAGTTTCACTGAAAAACTTAGAATTTACTGAAAAACCCGCATTAGACGAAATGCACAGTGTAGTACATAGTATATGAGTGAGTCGCACTGAAAAATTTAGAATTTACTGAAAAACCCGCATTAGACGAAATGCACAGTGTAGTACATTGTATATGAGTGAGTTTCACTGAAAAACTTAGAATTTACTGAAAAACCCGCATTAGACGAAATGCACAGTGTAGTACATAGTATATGAGTGAGTTGCACTGAAAAACTTAGAATTTAAGAAACGCACAGTGTAGTACATTGTATATGAGTGAGTTGCACTGAAAAACTTAGAATTTAAGAAACGCACAGTGTAGTACATAGTATATGAGTGAGTTGCACTGAAAAACTTAGAATATAAGAAACGCACAGTGTAGTACATAGTATATGAGTGAGTTGCACTCAAAAACTTAGAATATAAGAAACGCACAGTGTAGTACATAGTATATGAGTGAGTTGCACTGAAAAACTTAGAATTTAAGAAACGCACAGTGTAGTACATAGTATATGAGTGAGTTGCCCTGAAAAACTTAGAATATAAGAAACGCACAGTGTAGTACATAGTATATGAGTGAGTTGCACTGAAAAACTTAGAATTTAAGAAACGCACAGTGTAGTACATAGTATATGAGTGAGTTGCACTGAAAAACTTAGAATTTACTGAAAAAATTGCATTACACGAAATGCACAGTGTAGTACATCGTATATGAGTGAGTTGCACTGAAAAACTTAGAATATAAGAAACGCACAGTGTAGTACATAGTATATGAGTGAGTTGCACTGAAAAACTTAGAATATAAGAAACGCACAGTGTAGTACATAGTATATGAGTGAGTTGCACTGAAAAACTTAGAATATAAGAAACGCACAGTGTAGTACATAGTATATGAGTGAGTTGCACTGAAAAACTTAGAATTTACTGAAAAACCCGCATTACACGAAATGCACAGTGTAGTACATAGTATATGAGAGAGTTGCACTGAAAAACTTAGAATATAAGAAACGAACAGTGTAGTACATAGTATATGAGTGAGTTGCACTGAAAAACTTAGAATTTAAGAAACGCACAGTGTAGTACATAGTATATGAGTGAGTTGCACTGAAAAACTTAGAATATAAGAAACGCACAGTGTAGTACATAGTATATGAGCGAGTTGCACTGAAAAACTTAGAATATAAGAAACGCACAGTGTAGTACATAGTATATGAGTGAGTTGCACTGAAAAACTTAGAATATAAGAAACGCACAGTGTAGTACATAGTATATGAGTGAGTTGCCCTGAAAAACTTAGAATATAAGAAACGCACAGTGTAGTACATAGTATATGAGTGAGTTGCACTGAAAAACTTAGAATTTAAGAAACGCACAGTGTAGTACATAGTATATGAGTGAGTTGCACTGAAAAACTTAGAATATAAGAAACGCACAGTGTAGTACATAGTATATGAGTGAATTGCACTGAAAAACTTAGAATTTACTGAAAAACCCGCATTAGACGAAATGCACAGTGTAGTACATTGTATATGAGTGAGTTGCACTGAAAAACTTAGAATTTACTGAAAAACCCGCATTAGACGAAATGCACAGTGTAGTATATTGTATATGAGTGAGTTGCACTTAAAAACTTAGAATTTACTGAAAAACCCGCATTAGGCGAAATGCACAGTGTAGTACATTGTATATGAGTGAGTTGCACTGAAAAACTTAGAATTTACTGAAAAACCCGCATTAGACGAAATGCACAGTGTAGTACATTGTATGAGTGAGTTGCACTGAAAAACTTAGAATTTACTGAAAAACCCCCATTAGGCGAAATGCACAGTGTAGTACATTGTATATGAGTGAGTTGCACTGAAAAACTTAGAATTTACTGAAAAACCCGCATTAGACGAAATGCACAGTGTAGTACATTGTATGAGTGAGTTGCACTGAAAAACTTAGAATTTACTGAAAAACCCGCATTAGGCGAAATGCACAGTGTAGTACATTGTATATGAGTGAGTTGCACTGAAAAACTTAGAATTTACTGAAAAACCCGCATTAGACGAAATGCACAGTGTAGTACATTGTATGAGTGAGTTGCACTGAAAAACTTAGAATTTACTGAAAAACCCCCATTAGGCGAAATGCACAGTGTAGTACATTGTATATGAGTGAGTTGCACTGAAAAACTGAGAATTTACTGAAAAACCCGCATTAGACAAAATGCACAGTGTAGTACATTGTATATGAGTGAGTTGCACTGAAAAACTTAGAATTTACTGAAAAACCCGCATTAGACGAAATGCACAGTGTAGTACATTGTATATGAGTGAGTTGCACTGAAAAACTTAGAATTTACTGAAAAACCCGCATTAGACGAAATGCACAGTGTAGTACATAGTATATGAGTGAGTTGCACTGAAAAACTTAGAATTTACTGAAAAACCCGCATTAGACGAAATGCACAGTGTAGTACATTGTATATGAGTGAGTTGCACTGAAAAACTTAGAATTTACTGAAAAACCTGCATTAGACGAAATGCACAGTGTAGTACATTGTATATGAGTAAGTTGCACTGAAAAACTTAGAATTTACTGAAAAACCCGCATTAGACGAAATGCACAGTGTAGTACATAGTATATGAGTGAGTTGCACTGAAAACTTAGAATTTAAGAAACGCACAGTGTAGTACATTGTATATGAGTGAGTTGCACTGAAAAACTTAGAATTTAAGAAACGCACAGTGTAGTACATAGTATATGAGTGAGTTGCACTGAAAAACTTAGAATATAAGAAACGCACAGTGTAGTACATAGTATATGAGTGAGTTGCACTCAAAAACTTAGAATATAAGAAACGCACAGTGTAGTACATAGTATATGAGTGAGTTGCACTGAAAAACTTAGAATTTAAGAAACGCACAGTGTAGTACATAGTATATGAGTGAGTTGCCCTGAAAAACTTAGAATATAAGAAACGCACAGTGTAGTACATAGTATATGAGTGAGTTGCACTGAAAAACTTAGAATTTAAGAAACGCACAGTGTAGTACATAGTATATGAGTGAGTTGCACTGAAAAACTTAGAATTTACTGAAAAAATTGCATTACAGGAAATGCACAGTGTAGTACATCGTATATGAGTGAGTTGCACTGAAAAACTTAGAATATAAGAAACGCACAGTGTAGTACATAGTATATGAGTGAGTTGCACTGAAAAACTTAGAATATAAGAAACGCACAGTGTAGTACATAGTATATGAGTGAGTTGCACTGAAAAACTTAGAATATAAGAAACGCACAGTGTAGTACATAGTATATGAGTGAGTTGCACTGAAAAACTTAGAATTTACTGAAAAACCCGCATTACACGAAATGCACAGTGTAGTACATAGTATATGAGAGAGTTACACTGAAAAACTTAGAATATAAGAAACGAACAGTGTAGTACATAGTATATGAGTGAGTTGCACTGAAAAACTTAGAATTTAAGAAACGCACAGTGTAGTACATAGTATATGAGTGAGTTGCACTGAAAAACTTAGAATATAAGAAACGCACAGTGTAGTACATAGTATATGAGCGAGTTGCACTGAAAAACTTAGAATATAAGAAACGCACAGTATAGTACATAGTATATGAGTGAGTTGCACTGAAAAACTTAGAATATAAGAAACGCACAGTATAGTACATAGTATATGAGTGAATTGCACTGAAAAACTTAGAATTTACTGAAAAACCCGCATTAGACGAAATGCACAGTGTAGTACATTGTATATGAGTGAGTTGCACTGAAAAACTTAGAATTTACTGAAAAACCCGCATTAGGCGAAATGCACAGTGTAGTACATTGTATATGAGTGAGTTGCACTGAAAAACTTAGAATTTACTGAAAAACCCGCATTAGACGAAATGCACAGTGTAGTACATTGTATGAGTGAGTTGCACTGAAAAACTTAGAATTTACTGAAAAACCCCCATTAGGCGAAATGCACAGTGTAGTACATTGTATATGAGTGAGTTGCACTGAAAAACTGAGAATTTACTGAAAAACCCGCATTAGACAAAATGCACAGTGTAGTACATTGTATATGAGTGAGTTGCACTGAAAAACTTAGAATTTACTGAAAAACCCGCATTAGACGAAATGCACAGTGTAGTACATTGTATATGAGTGAGTTGCACTGAAAAACTTAGAATTTACTGAAAAACCCGCATTAGACGAAATGCACAGTGTAGTACATAGTATATGAGTGAGTTGCACTGAAAAACTTAGAATTTACTGAAAAACCCGCATTAGACGAAATGCACAGTGTAGTACATTGTATATGAGTGAGTTGCACTGAAAAACTTAGAATTTACTGAAAAACCTGCATTAGGCGAAATGCACAGTGTAGTACATTGTATATGAGTGAGTTTCACTGAAAAACTTAGAATTTACTGAAAAACCCGCATTAGACGAAATGCACAGTGTAGTACATAGTATATGAGTGAGTCGCACTGAAAAATTTAGAATTTACTGAAAAACCCGCATTAGACGAAATGCACAGTGTAGTACATTGTATATGAGTGAGTTTCACTGAAAAACTTAGAATTTACTGAAAAACCCGCATTAGACGAAATGCACAGTGTAGTACATAGTATATGAGTGAGTTGCACTGAAAAACTTAGAATTTAAGAAACGCACAGTGTAGTACATTGTATATGAGTGAGTTGCACTGAAAAACTTAGAATTTAAGAAACGCACAGTGTAGTACATAGTATATGAGTGAGTTGCACTGAAAAACTTAGAATATAAGAAACGCACAGTGTAGTACATAGTATATGAGTGAGTTGCACTCAAAAACTTAGAATATAAGAAACGCACAGTGTAGTACATAGTATATGAGTGAGTTGCACTGAAAAACTTAGAATTTAAGAAACGCACAGTGTAGTACATAGTATATGAGTGAGTTGCCCTGAAAAACTTAGAATATAAGAAACGCACAGTGTAGTACATAGTATATGAGTGAGTTGCACTGAAAAACTTAGAATTTAAGAAACGCACAGTGTAGTACATAGTATATGAGTGAGTTGCACTGAAAAACTTAGAATTTACTGAAAAAATTGCATTACACGAAATGCACAGTGTAGTACATCGTATATGAGTGAGTTGCACTGAAAAACTTAGAATATAAGAAACGCACAGTGTAGTACATAGTATATGAGTGAGTTGCACTGAAAAACTTAGAATATAAGAAACGCACAGTGTAGTACATAGTATATGAGTGAGTTGCACTGAAAAACTTAGAATATAAGAAACGCACAGTGTAGTACATAGTATATGAGTGAGTTGCACTGAAAAACTTAGAATTTACTGAAAAACCCGCATTACACGAAATGCACAGTGTAGTACATAGTATATGAGAGAGTTGCACTGAAAAACTTAGAATATAAGAAACGAACAGTGTAGTACATAGTATATGAGTGAGTTGCACTGAAAAACTTAGAATTTAAGAAACGCACAGTGTAGTACATAGTATATGAGTGAGTTGCACTGAAAAACTTAGAATATAAGAAACGCACAGTGTAGTACATAGTATATGAGCGAGTTGCACTGAAAAACTTAGAATATAAGAAACGCACAGTGTAGTACATAGTATATGAGTGAGTTGCACTGAAAAACTTAGAATATAAGAAACGCACAGTGTAGTACATAGTATATGAGTGAGTTGCCCTGAAAAACTTAGAATATAAGAAACGCACAGTGTAGTACATAGTATATGAGTGAGTTGCACTGAAAAACTTAGAATTTAAGAAACGCACAGTGTAGTACATAGTATATGAGTGAGTTGCACTGAAAAACTTAGAATATAAGAAACGCACAGTGTAGTACATAGTATATGAGTGAATTGCACTGAAAAACTTAGAATTTACTGAAAAACCCGCATTAGACGAAATGCACAGTGTAGTACATTGTATATGAGTGAGTTGCACTGAAAAACTTAGAATTTACTGAAAAACCCGCATTAGACGAAATGCACAGTGTAGTATATTGTATATGAGTGAGTTGCACTGAAAAACTTAGAATTTACTGAAAAACCCGCATTAGGCGAAATGCACAGTGTAGTACATTGTATATGAGTGAGTTGCACTGAAAAACTTAGAATTTACTGAAAAACCCGCATTAGACGAAATGCACAGTGTAGTACATTGTATGAGTGAGTTGCACTGAAAAACTTAGAATTTACTGAAAAACCCCCATTAGGCGAAATGCACAGTGTAGTACATTGTATATGAGTGAGTTGCACTGAAAAACTGAGAATTTACTGAAAAACCCGCATTAGACAAAATGCACAGTGTAGTACATTGTATATGAGTGAGTTGCACTGAAAAACTTAGAATTTACTGAAAAACCCGCATTAGACGAAATGCACAGTGTAGTACATTGTATATGAGTGAGTTGCACTGAAAAACTTAGAATTTACTGAAAAACCCGCATTAGACGAAATGCACAGTGTAGTACATTGTATATGAGTGAGTTGCACTGAAAAACTTAGAATTTACTGAAAAACCCGCATTAGATGAAATGCACAGTGTAGTACATTGTATATGAGTGAGTTGCACTGAAAAACTTAGAATTTACTGAAAAACCTGCATTAGACGAAATGCACAGTGTAGTACATTGTATATGAGTAAGTTGCACTGAAAAACTTAGAATTTACTGAAAAACCCGCATTAGACGAAATGCACAGTGTAGTACATAGTATATGAGTGAGTTGCACTGAAAAACTTAGAATTTAAGAAACGCACAGTGTAGTACATTGTATATGAGTGAGTTGCACTGAAAAACTTAGAATTTAAGAAACGCACAGTGTAGTACATAGTATATGAGTGAGTTGCACTGAAAAACTTAGAATATAAGAAACGCACAGTGTAGTACATAGTATATGAGTGAGTTGCACTCAAAAACTTAGAATATAAGAAACGCACAGTGTAGTACATAGTATATGAGTGAGTTGCACTGAAAAACTTAGAATTTAAGAAACGCACAGTGTAGTACATAGTATATGAGTGAGTTGCCCTGAAAAACTTAGAATATAAGAAACGCACAGTGTAGTACATAGTATATGAGTGAGTTGCACTGAAAAACTTAGAATTTAAGAAACGCACAGTGTAGTACATAGTATATGAGTGAGTTGCACTGAAAAACTTAGAATTTACTGAAAAAATTGCATTACACGAAATGCACAGTGTAGTACATCGTATATGAGTGAGTTGCACTGAAAAACTTAGAATATAAGAAACGCACAGTGTAGTACATAGTATATGAGTGAGTTGCACTGAAAAACTTAGAATATAAGAAACGCACAGTGTAGTACATAGTATATGAGTGAGTTGCACTGAAAAACTTAGAATATAAGAAACGCACAGTGTAGTACATAGTATATGAGTGAGTTGCACTGAAAAACTTAGAATTTACTGAAAAACCCGCATTACACGAAATGCACAGTGTAGTACATAGTATATGAGAGAGTTGCACTGAAAAACTTAGAATATAAGAAACGAACAGTGTAGTACATAGTATATGAGTGAGTTGCACTGAAAAACTTAGAATTTAAGAAACGCACAGTGTAGTACATAGTATATGAGTGAGTTGCACTGAAAAACTTAGAATATAAGAAACGCACAGTGTAGTACATAGTATATGAGCGAGTTGCACTGAAAAACTTAGAATATAAGAAACGCACAGTGTAGTACATAGTATATGAGTGAGTTGCACTGAAAAACTTAGAATATAAGAAACGCACAGTGTAGTACATAGTATATGAGTGAGTTGCCCTGAAAAACTTAGAATATAAGAAACGCACAGTGTAGTACATAGTATATGAGTGAGTTGCACTGAAAAACTTAGAATTTAAGAAACGCAAAGTGTAGTACATAGTATATGAGTGAGTTGCACTGAAAAACTTAGAATATAAGAAACGCACAGTGTAGTACATAGTATATGAGTGAATTGCACTGAAAAACTTAGAATTTACTGAAAAACCCGCATTAGACGAAATGCACAGTGTAGTACATTGTATATGAGTGAGTTGCACTGAAAAACTTAGAATTTACTGAAAAACCCGCATTAGACGAAATGCACAGTGTAGTACATTGTATATGAGTGAGTTGCACTGAAAAACTTAGAATTTACTGAAAAACCCGCATTAGACGAAATGCACAGTGTAGTATATTGTATATGAGTGAGTTGCACTGAAAAACTTAGAATTTACTGAAAAACCCGCATTAGACGAAATGCACAGTGTAGTACATTGTATATGAGTGAGTTGCACTGAAAAACTTAGAATTTACTGAAAAACCCGCATTAGACGAAATGCACAGTGTAGTACATTGTATGAGTGAGTTGCACTGAAAAACTTAGAATTTACTGAAAAACCCGCATTAGGCGAAATGCACAGTGTAGTACATTGTATATGAGTGAGTTGCACTGAAAAACTTAGAATTTACTAAAAAACCCGCATTAGAGGAAATGCACAGTGTAGTACATTGTATATGAGTGAGTTGCACTGAAAAACTTAGAATTTACTGAAAAACCCGCATTAGACGAAATGCACAGTGTAGTACATTGTATATGAGTGAGTTGCACTGAAAAACTTAGAATTTACTGAAAAACCCGCATTAGACGAAATGCACAGTGTAGTATATTGTATATGAGTGAGTTGCACTGAAAAACTTAGAATTTACTGAAAAACCCGCATTAGGCGAAATGCACAGTGTAGTACATAATATATGAGTGAGTTGCACTGAAAAACTTAGAATTTAAGAAACGCACAGTGTAGTACATTGTATATGAGTGAGTTGCACTGAAAAACTTAGAATTTAAGAAACGCACAGTGTAGTACATAGTATATGAGTGAGTTGCACTGAAAAACTTAGAATATAAGAAACGCACAGTGTAGTACATAGTATATGAGTGAGTTGCACTGAAAAACTTAGAATTTACTGAAAAACCCGCATTACACGAAATGCACAGTGTAGTACATAGTATATGAGAGAGTTGCACTGAAAAACTTAGAATATAAGAAACGAACAGTGTAGTACATAGTATATGAGTGAGTTGCACTGAAAAACTTAGAATTTAAGAAACGCACAGTGTAGTACATAGTATATGAGCGAGTTGCACTGAAAAACTTAGAATATAAGAAACGCACAGTGTAGTACATAGTATATGAGCGAGTTGCACTGAAAAACTTAGAATATAAGAAACGCACAGTGTAGTACATAGTATATGAGTGAGTTGCACTGAAAAACTTAGAATATAAGAAACGCACATTGTAGTACATAGTATATGAGTGAGTTGCCCTGAAAAACTTAGAATATAAGAAACGCACAGTGTAGTACATAGTATATGAGTGAGTTGCACTGAAAAACTTAGAATTTAAGAAACGCACAGTGTAGTACATAGTATATGAGTGAGTTGCACTGAAAAACTTAGAATATAAGAAACGCACAGTGTAGTACATAGTATATGAGTGAATTGCACTGAAAAACTTAGAATTTACTGAAAAACCCGCATTAGACGAAATGCACAGTGTAGTACATTGTATATGAGTGAGTTGCACTGAAAAACTTAGAATTTACTGAAAAACCCGCATTAGACGAAATGCACAGTGTAGTATATTGTATATGAGTGAGTTGCACTGAAAAACTTAGAATTTACTGAAAAACCCGCATTAGACGAAATGCACAGTGTAGTACATTGTATGAGTGAGTTGCACTGAAAAACTTAGAATTTACTGAAAAACCCCCATTAGGCGAAATGCACAGTGTAGTACATTGTATATGAGTGAGTTGCACTGAAAAACTGAGAATTTACTGAAAAACCCGCATTAGACAAAATGCACAGTGTAGTACATTGTATATGAGTGAGTTGCACTGAAAAACTTAGAATTTACTGAAAAACCCGCATTAGACGAAATGCACAGTGTAGTACATTGTATATGAGTGAGTTGCACTGAAAAACTTAGAATTTACTGAAAAACCCGCATTAGACGAAATGCACAGTGTAGTACATTGTATATGAGTGAGTTGCACTGAAAAACTTAGAATTTACTGAAAAACCCGCATTAGACGAAATGCACAGTGTAGTACATTGTATATGAGTGAGTTGCACTGAAAAACTTAGAATTTACTGAAAAACCTGCATTAGACGAAATGCACAGTGTAGTACATTGTATATGAGTAAGTTGCACTGAAAAACTTAGAATTTACTGAAATACCCGCATTAGACGAAATGCACAGTGTAGTACATAGTATATGAGTGAGTTGCACTGAAAAACTTAGAATTTAAGAAACGCACAGTGTAGTACATTGTATATGAGTGAGTTGCACTGAAAAACTTAGAATTTAAGAAACGCACAGTGTAGTACATAGTATATGAGTGAGTTGCACTGAAAAACTTAGAATATAAGAAACGCACAGTGTAGTACATAGTATATGAGTGAGTTGCACTCAAAAACTTAGAATATAAGAAACGCACAGTGTAGTACATAGTATATGAGTGAGTTGCACTGAAAAACTTAGAATTTAAGAAACGCACAGTGTAGTACATAGGATATGAGTGAGTTGCCCTGAAAAACTTAGAATATAAGAAACGCACAGTGTAGTACATAGTATATGAGTGAGTTGCACTGAAAAACTTAGAATTTAAGAAACGCACAGTGTAGTACATAGTATATGAGTGAGTTGCACTGAAAAACTTAGAATTTACTGAAAAAATTGCATTACACGAAATGCACAGTGTAGTACATCGTATATGAGTGAGTTGCACTGAAAAACTTAGAATATAAGAAACGCACAGTGTAGTACATAGTATATGAGTGAGTTGCACTGAAAAACTTAGAATATAAGAAACGCACAGTGTAGTACATAGTATATGAGTGAGTTGCACTGAAAAACTTAGAATATAAGAAACGCACAGTGTAGTACATAGTATATGAGTGAGTTGCACTGAAAAACTTAGAATTTACTGAAAAACCCGCATTACACGAAATGCACAGTGTAGTACATAGTATATGAGAGAGTTGCACTGAAAAACTTAGAATATAAGAAACGAACAGTGTAGTACATAGTATATGAGTGAGTTGCACTGAAAAACTTAGAATTTAAGAAACGCACAGTGTAGTACATAGTATATGAGTGAGTTGCACTGAAAAACTTAGAATATAAGAAACGCACAGTGTAGTACATAGTATATGAGCGAGTTGCAGTGAAAAACTTAGAATATAAGAAACGCACAGTGTAGTACATAGTATATGAGTGAGTTGCACTGAAAAACTTAGAATATAAGAAACGCACAGTGTAGTACATAGTATATGAGTGAGTTGCCCTGAAAAACTTAGAATATAAGAAACGCACAGTGTAGTACATAGTATATGAGTGAGTTGCACTGAAAAACTTAGAATTTAAGAAACGCACAGTGTAGTACATAGTATATGAGTGAGTTGCACTGAAAAACTTAGAATATAAGAAACGCACAGTGTAGTACATAGTATATGAGTGAATTGCACTGAAAAACTTAGAATTTACTGAAAAACCCGCATTAGACGAAATGCACAGTGTAGTACATTGTATATGAGTGAGTTGCACTGAAAAACTTAGAATTTACTGAAAAACCCGCATTAGACGAAATGCACAGTGTAGTACATTGTATATGAGTGAGTTGCACTGAAAAACTTAGAATTTACTGAAAAACCCGCATTAGACGAAATGCACAGTGTAGTATATTGTATATGAGTGAGTTGCACTGAAAAACTTAGAATTTACTGAAAAACCCGCATTAGACGAAATGCACAGTGTAGTACATTGTATATGAGTGAGTTGCACTGAAAAACTTAGAATTTACTGAAAAACCCGCATTAGACGAAATGCACAGTGTAGTACATTGTATGAGTGAGTTGCACTGAAAAACTTAGAATTTACTGAAAAACCCGCATTAGGCGAAATGCACAGTGTAGTACATTGTATATGAGTGAGTTGCACTGAAAAACTTAGAATTTACTGAAAAACCCGCATTAGAGGAAATGCACAGTGTAGTACATTGTATATGAGTGAGTTGCACTGAAAAACTTAGAATTTACTGAAAAACCCGCATTAGACGAAATGCACAGTGTAGTACATTGTATATGAGTGAGTTGCACTGAAAAACTTAGAATTTACTGAAAAACCCGCATTAGACGAAATGCACAGTGTAGTATATTGTATATGAGTGAGTTGCACTGAAAAACTTAGAATTTACTGAAAAACCCGCATTAGGCGAAATGCACAGTGTAGTACATAGTATATGAGTGAGTTGCACTGAAAAACTTAGAATTTAAGAAACGCACAGTGTAGTACATTGTATATGAGTGAGTTGCACTGAAAAACTTAGAATTTAAGAAACGCACAGTGTAGTACATAGTATATGAGTGAGTTGCACTGAAAAACTTAGAATATAAGAAACGCACAGTGTAGTACATAGTATATGAGTGAGTTGCACTGAAAAACTTAGAATATAAGAAACGCACAGTGTAGTACATAGTATATGAGTGAGTTGCACTGAAAAACTTAGAATTTAAGAAACGCACAGTGTAGTACATAGTATATGAGTGAGTTGCCCTGAAAAACTTAGAATATAAGAAACGCACAGTGTAGTACATAGTATATGAGTGAGTTGCACTGAAAAACTTAGAATTTAAGAAACGCACAGTGTAGTACATAGTATATGAGTGAGTTGCACTGAAAAACTTAGAATTTACTGAAAAAATTGCATTACACGAAATGCACAGTGTAGTACATCGTATATGAGTGAGTTGCACTGAAAAACTTAGAATATAAGAAACGCACAGTGTAGTACATAGTATATGAGTGAGTTGCACTGAAAAACTTAGAATATAAGAAACGCACAGTGTAGTACATAGTATATGAGTGAGTTGCACTGAAAAACTTAGAATATAAGAAACGCACAGTGTAGTACATAGTATATGAGTGAGTTGCACTGAAAAACTTAGAATTTACTGAAAAACCCGCATTACACGAAATGCACAGTGTAGTACATAGTATATGAGAGAGTTGCACTGAAAAACTTAGAATATAAGAAACGAACAGTGTAGTACATAGTATATGAGTGAGTTGCACTGAAAAACTTAGAATTTAAGAAACGCACAGTGTAGTACATAGTATATGAGTGAGTTGCACTGAAAAACTTAGAATTTACTGAAAAACCCGCATTAGACGAAATGCACAGTGTAGTACATTGTATATGAGTGAGTTGCACTGAAAAACTTAGAATTTACTGAAAAACCCGCATTAGACGAAATGCACAGTGTAGTATATTGTATATGAGTGAGTTGCACTGAAAAACTTAGAATTTACTGAAAAACCCGCATTAGGCGAAATGCACAGTGTAGTACATTGTATATGAGTGAGTTGCACTGAAAAACTTAGAATTTACTGAAAAACCCGCATTAGACGAAATGCACAGTGTAGTACATTGTATGAGTGAGTTGCACTGAAAAACTTAGAATTTACTGAAAAACCCCCATTAGGCGAAATGCACAGTGTAGTACATTGTATATGAGTGAGTTGCACTGAAAAACTGAGAATTTACTGAAAAACCCGCATTAGACAAAATGCACAGTGTAGTACATTGTATATGAGTGAGTTGCACTGAAAAACTTAGAATTTACTGAAAAACCCGCATTAGACGAAATGCACAGTGTAGTACATTGTATATGAGTGAGTTGCACTGAAAAACTTAGAATTTACTGAAAAACCCGCATTAGACGAAATGCACAGTGTAGTACATTGTATATGAGTGAGTTGCACTGAAAAACTTAGAATTTACTGAAAAACCCGCATTAGACGAAATGCACAGTGTAGTACATTGTATATGAGTGAGTTGCACTGAAAAACTTAGAATTTACTGAAAAACCTGCATTAGACGAAATGCACAGTGTAGTACATTGTATATGAGTAAGTTGCACTGAAAAACTTAGAATTTACTGAAAAACCCGCATTAGACGAAATGCACAGTGTAGTACATAGTATATGAGTGAGTTGCACTGAAAAACTTAGAATTTAAGAAACGCACAGTGTAGTACATTGTATATGAGTGAGTTGCACTGAAAAACTTAGAATTTAAGAAACGCACAGTGTAGTACATAGTATATGAGTGAGTTGCACTGAAAAACTTAGAATATAAGAAACGCACAGTGTAGTACATAGTATATGAGTGAGTTGCACTCAAAAACTTAGAATATAAGAAACGCACAGTGTAGTACATAGTATATGAGTGAGTTGCACTGAAAAACTTAGAATTTAAGAAACGCACAGTGTAGTACATAGTATATGAGTGAGTTGCCCTGAAAAACTTAGAATATAAGAAACGCACAGTGTAGTACATAGTATATGAGTGAGTTGCACTGAAAAACTTAGAATTTAAGAAACGCACAGTGTAGTACATAGTATATGAGTGAGTTGCACTGAAAAACTTAGAATTTACTGAAAAAATTGCATTACACGAAATGCACAGTGTAGTACATCGTATATGAGTGAGTTGCACTGAAAAACTTAGAATATAAGAAACGCACAGTGTAGTACATAGTATATGAGTGAATTGCACTGAAAAACTTAGAATTTACTGAAAAACCCGCATTAGACGAAATGCACAGTGTAGTACATTGTATATGAGTGAGTTGCACTGAAAAACTTAGAATATAAGAAACGCACAGTGTAGTACATAGTATATGAGTGAGTTGCACTGAAAAACTTAGAATATAAGAAACACACAGTGTAGTACATAGTATATGAGTGAGTTGCACTGAAAAACTTAGAATTTACTGAAAAACCCGCATTACACGAAATGCACAGTGTAGTACATAGTATATGAGAGAGTTGCACTGAAAAACTTAGAATATAAGAAACGAACAGTGTAGTACATAGTATATGAGTGAGTTGCACTGAAAAACTTAGAATTTAAGAAACGCACAGTGTAGTACATAGTATATGAGTGAGTTGCACTGAAAAATTTAGAATATAAGAAACGCACAGTGTAGTACATAGTATATGAGCGAGTTGCACTGAAAAACTTAGAATATAAGAAACGCACAGTGTAGTACATAGTATATGAGTGAGTTGCACTGAAAAACTTAGAATATAAGAAACGCACAGTGTAGTACATAGAATATGAGTGAGTTGCCCTGAAAAACTTAGAATATAAGAAACGCACAGTGTAGTACATAGTATATGAGTGAGTTGCACTGAAAAACTTAGAATTTAAGAAACGCACAGTGTAGTACATAGTATATGAGTGAGTTGCACTGAAAAACTTAGAATATAAGAAACGCACAGTGTAGTACATAGTATATGAGTGAATTGCACTGAAAAACTTAGAATTTACTGAAAAACCCGCATTAGACGAAATGCACAGTGTAGTACATTGTATATGAGTGAGTTGCACTGAAAAACTTAGAATTTACTGAAAAACCCGCATTAGACGAAATGCACAGTGTAGTATATTGTATATGAGTGAGTTGCACTGAAAAACTTAGAATTTACTGAAAAACCCGCATTAGGCGAAATGCACAGTGTAGTACATTGTATATGAGTGAGTTGCACTGAAAAACTTAGAATTTACTGAAAAACCCGCATTAGACGAAATGCACAGTGTAGTACATTGTATGAGTGAGTTGCACTGAAAAACTTAGAATTTACTGAAAAACCCCCATTAGGCGAAATGCACAGTGTAGTACATTGTATATGAGTGAGTTGCACTGAAAAACTGAGAATTTACTGAAAAACCCGCATTAGACAAAATGCACAGTGTAGTACATTGTATATGAGTGAGTTGCACTGAAAAACTTAGAATTTACTGAAAAAACCGCATTAGACGAAATGCACAGTGTAGTACATTGTATATGAGTGAGTTGCACTGAAAAACTTAGAATTTACTGAAAAACCCGCATTAGACGAAATGCACAGTGTAGTACATTGTATATGAGTGAGTTGCACTGAAAAACTTAGAATTTACTGAAAAACCCGCATTAGACGAAATGCACAGTGTAGTACATTGTATATGAGTGAGTTGCACTGAAAAACTTAGAATTTACTGAAAAACCTGCATTAGACGAAATGCACAGTGTAGTACATTGTATATGAGTAAGTTGCACTGAAAAACTTAGAATTTACTGAAAAACCCGCATTAGACGAAATGCACAGTGTAGTACATAGTATATGAGTGAGTTGCACTGAAAAACTTAGAATTTAAGAAACGCACAGTGTAGTACATTGTATATGAGTGAGTTGCACTGAAAAACTTAGAATTTAAGAAACGCACAGTGTAGTACATAGTATATGAGTGAGTTGCACTGAAATACTTAGAATATAAGAAACGCACAGTGTAGTACATAGTATATGAGTGAGTTGCACTCAAAAACTTAGAATATAAGAAACGCACAGTGTAGTACATAGTATATGAGTGAGTTGCACTGAAAAACTTAGAATTTAAGAAACGCACAGTGTAGTACATAGTATATGAGTGAGTTGCACTGAAAAACTTAGAATTTACTGAAAAACCCGCATTAGACGAAATGCACAGTGTAGTACATTGTATATGAGTGAGTTGCACTGAAAAACTTAGAATTTACTGAAAAACCCGCATTAGACGAAATGCACAGAGTAGTATATTGTATATGAGTGAGTTGCACTGAAAAACTTAGAATTTACTGAAAAACCCGCATTAGGCGAAATGCACAGTGTAGTACATTGTATATGAGTGAGTTGCACTGAAAAACTTAGAATTTACTGAAAAACCCGCATTAGACGAAATGCACAGTGTAGTACATTGTATGAGTGAGTTGCACTGAAAAACTTAGAATTTACTGAAAAACCCCCATTAGGCGAAATGCACAGTGTAGTACATTGTATATGAGTGAGTTGCACTGAAAAACTGAGAATTTACTGAAAAACCCGCATTAGACAAAATGCACAGTGTAGTACATTGTATATGAGTGAGTTGCACTGAAAAACTTAGAATTTACTGAAAAACCCGCATTAGACGAAATGCACAGTGTAGTACATTGTATATGAGTGAGTTGCACTGAAAAACTTAGAATTTACTGAAAAACCCGCATTAGACGAAATGCACAGTGTAGTACATTGTATATGAGTGAGTTGCACTGAAAAACTTAGAATTTACTGAAAAACCCGCATTAGACGAAATGCACAGTGTAGTACATTGTATATGAGTGAGTTGCACTGAAAAACTTAGAATTTACTGAAAAACTTGCATTAGACGAAATGCACAGTGTAGTACATTGTATATGAGTAAGTTGCACTGAAAAACTTAGAATTTACTGAAAAACCCGCATTAGACGAAATGCACAGTGTAGTACATAGTATATGAGTGAGTTGCACTGAAAAACTTAGAATTTAAGAAACGCACAGTGTAGTACATTGTATATGAGTGAGTTGCACTGAAAAACTTAGAATTTAAGAAACGCACAGTGTAGTACATAGTATATGAGTGAGTTGCACTGAAAAACTTAGAATATAAGAAACGCACAGTGTAGTACATAGTATATGAGTGAGTTGCACTCAAAAACTTAGAATATAAGAAACGCACAGTGTAGTACATAGTATATGAGTGAGTTGCACTGAAAAACTTAGAATTTAAGAAACGCACAGTGTAGTACATAGTATATGAGTGAGTTGCCCTGAAAAACTTAGAATATAAGAAACGCACAGTGTAGTACATAGTATATGAGTGAGTTGCACTGAAAAACTTAGAATTTAAGAAACGCACAGTGTAGTACATAGTATATGAGTGAGTTGCACTGAAAAACTTAGAATTTACTGAAAAAATTGCATTACACGAAATGCACAGTGTAGTACATCGTATATGAGTGAGTTGCACTGAAAAACTTAGAATATAAGAAACGCACAGTGTAGTACATAGTATATGAGTGAGTTGCACTGAAAAACTTAGAATATAAGAAACGCACAGTGTAGTACATAGTATATGAGTGAGTTGCACTGAAAAACTTAGAATATAAGAAACGCACAGTGTAGTACATAGTATATGAGTGAGTTGCACTGAAAAACTTAGAATTTACTGAAAAACCCGCATTACACGAAATGCACAGTGTAGTACATAGTATATGAGAGAGTTGCACTGAAAAACTTAGAATATAAGAAACGAACAGTGTAGTACATAGTATATGAGTGAGTTGCACTGAAAAACTTAGAATTTAAGAAACGCACAGTGTAGTACATAGTATATGAGTGAGTTGCACTGAAAAACTTAGAATATAAGAAACGCACAGTGTAGTACATAGTATATGAGCGAGTTGCACTGAAAAACTTAGAATATAAGAAACGCACAGTGTAGTACATAGTATATGAGTGAGTTGCACTGAAAAACTTAGAATATAAGAAACGCACAGTGTAGTACATAGTATATGAGTGAGTTGCCCTGAAAAACTTAGAATATAAGAAACGCACAGTGTAGTACATAGTATATGAGTGAGTTGCACTGAAAAACTTAGAATTTAAGAAACGCACAGTGTAGTACATAGTATATGAGTGAGTTGCACTGAAAAACTTAGAATATAAGAAACGCACAGTGTAGTACATAGTATATGAGTGAATTGCACTGAAAAACTTAGAATTTACTGAAAAACCCGCATTAGACGAAATGCACAGTGTAGTACATTGTATATGAGTGAGTTGCACTGAAAAACTTAGAATTTACTGAAAAACCCGCATTAGACGAAATGCACAGTGTAGTATATTGTATATGAGTGAGTTGCACTGAAAAACTTAGAATTTACTGAAAAACCCGCATTAGGCGAAATGCACAGTGTAGTACATTGTATATGAGTGAGTTGCACTGAAAAACTTAGAATTTACTGAAAAACCCGCATTAGACGAAATGCACAGTGTAGTACATTGTATGAGTGAGTTGCACTGAAAAACTTAGAATTTAAGAAACGCACAGTGTAGTACATTGTATATGAGTGAGTTGCACTGAAAAACTTAGAATTTAAGAAACGCACAGTGTAGTACATAGTATATGAGTGAGTTGCACTGAAAAACTTAGAATATAAGAAACGCACAGTGTAGTACATAGTATATGAGTGAGTTGCACTCAAAAACTTAGAATATAAGAAACGCACAGTGTAGTACATAGTATATGAGTGAGTTGCACTGAAAAACTTAGAATTTAAGAAACGCACAGTGTAGTACATAGTATATGAGTGAGTTGCCCTGAAAAACTTAGAATATAAGAAACGCACAGTGTAGTACATAGTATATGAGTGAGTTGCACTGAAAAACTTAGAATTTAAGAAACGCACAGTGTAGTAAATAGTATATGAGTGAGTTGCACTGAAAAACTTAGAATTTACTGAAAAAATTGCATTACACGAAATGCACAGTGTAGTACATCGTATATGAGTGAGTTGCACTGAAAAACTTAGAATATAAGAAACGCACAGTGTAGTACATAGTATATGAGTGAGTTGCACTGAAAAACTTAGAATTTACTGAAAAACCCGCATTACACGAAATGCACAGTGTAGTACATAGTATATGAGAGAGTTGCACTGAAAAACTTAGAATATAAGAAACGAACAGTGTAGTACATAGTATATGAGTGAGTTGCACTGAAAAACTTAGAATTTAAGAAACGCACAGTGTAGTACATAGTATATGAGTGAGTTGCACTGAAAAACTTAGAATATAAGAAACGCACAGTGTAGTACATAGTATATGAGCGAGTTGCACTGAAAAACTTAGAATATAAGAAACGCACAGTGTAGTACATAGTATATGAGTGAGTTGCACTGAAAAACTTAGAATATAAGAAACGCACAGTGTAGTACATAGTATATGAGTGAGTTGCCCTGAAAAACTTAGAATATAAGAAACGCACAGTGTAGTACATAGTATATGAGTGAGTTGCACTGAAAAACTTAGAATTTAAGAAACGCACAGTGTAGTACATAGTATATGAGTGAGTTGCACTGAAAAACTTAGAATATAAGAAACGCACAGTGTAGTACATAGTATATGAGTGAATTGCACTGAAAAACTTAGAATTTACTGAAAAACCCGCATTAGACGAAATGCACAGTGTAGTACATTGTATATGAGTGAGTTGCACTGAAAAACTTAGAATTTACTGAAAAACCCGCATTAGACGAAATGCACAGTGTAGTACATTGTATATGAGTGAGTTGCACTGAAAAACTTAGAATTTACTGAAAAACCCGCATTAGACGAAATGCACAGTGTAGTATATTGTATATGAGTGAGTTGCACTGAAAAACTTAGAATTTACTGAAAAACCCGCATTAGACGAAATGCACAGTGTAGTACATTGTATATGAGTGAGTTGCACTGAAAAACTTAGAATTTACTGAAAAACCCGCATTAGACGAAATGCACAGTGTAGTACATTGTATGAGTGAGTTGCACTGAAAAACTTAGAATTTACTGAAAAACCCGCATTAGGCGAAATGCACAGTGTAGTACATTGTATATGAGTGAGTTGCACTGAAAAACTTAGAATTTACTGAAAAACCCGCATTAGAGGAAATGCACAGTGTAGTACATTGTATATGAGTGAGTTGCACTGAAAAACTTAGAATTTACTGAAAAACCCGCATTAGACGAAATGCACAGTGTAGTACATTGTATATGAGTGAGTTGCACTGAAAAACTTAGAATTTACTGAAAAACCCGCATTAGACGAAATGCACAGTGTAGTATATTGTATATGAGTGAGTTGCACTGAAAAACTTAGAATTTACTGAAAAACCCGCATTAGGCGAAATGCACAGTGTAGTACATTGTATATGAGTGAGTTGCACTGAAAAACTTAGAATTTACTGAAAAACCCGCATTAGACGAAATGCACAGTGTAGTACATAGTATATGAGTGAGTTGCACTGAAAAACTTAGAATTTACTGAAAAACCCCCATTAGGCGAAATGCACAGTGTAGTACATTGTATATGAGTGAGTTGCACTGAAAAACTTAGAATTTACTGAAAAACCCGCATTAGACAAAATGCACAGTGTAGTACATTGTATATGAGTGAGTTGCACTGAAAAACTTAGAATTTACTGAAAAACCCGCATTAGACGAAATGCACAGTGTAGTACATTGTATATGAGTGAGTTGCACTGAAAAACTTAGAATTTACTGAAAAACCCGCATTAGACGAAATGCACAGTGTAGTACATTGTATATGAGTGAGTTGCACTGAAAAACTTAGAATTTACTGAAAAACCTGCATTAGACGAAATGCACAGTGTAGTACATTGTTATGAGTAAGTTGCACTGAAAAACTTAGAATTTACTGAAAAACCCGCATTAGACGAAATGCACAGTGTAGTACATAGTATATGAGTGAGTTGCACTGAAAAACTTAGAATTTAAGAAACGCACAGTGTAGTACATTGTATATGAGTGAGTTGCACTGAAAAACTTAGAATTTAAGAAACGCACAGTGTAGTACATAGTATATGAGTGAGTTGCACTGAAAAACTTAGAATATAAGAAACGCACAGTGTAGTACATAGTATATGAGTGAGTTGCACTCAAAAACTTAGAATATAAGAAACGCACAGTGTAGTACATAGTATATGAGTGAGTTGCACTGAAAAACTTAGAATTTAAGAAACGCACAGTGTAGTACATAGTATATGAGTGAGTTGCCCTGAAAAACTTAGAATATAAGAAACGCACAGTGTAGTACATAGTATATGAGTGAGTTGCACTGAAAAACTTAGAATTTAAGAAACGCACAGTGTAGTACATAGTATATGATTGAGTTGCACTGAAAAACTTAGAATTTACTGAAAAAATTGCATTACACGAAATGCACAGTGTAGTACATCGTATATGAGTGAGTTGCACTGAAAAACTTAGAATATAAGAAACGCACAGTGTTGTACATAGTATATGAGTGAGTTGCACTGAAAAACTTAGAATATAAGAAACGCACAGTGTAGTACATAGTATATGAGTGAGTTGCACTGAAAAACTTAGAATATAAGAAACGCACAGTGTAGTACATAGTATATGAGTGAGTTGCACTGAAAAACTTAGAATTTACTGAAAAACCCGCATTAGACGAAATGCACAGTGTATTACATAGTATATGAGAGAGTTGCACTGAAAAACTTAGAATATAAGAAACGAACAGTGTAGTACATAGTATATGAGTGAGTTGCACTGAAAAACTTAGAATTTAAGAAACGCACAGTGTAGTACATAGTATATGAGTGAGTTGCACTGAAAAACTTAGAATATAAGAAACGCACAGTGTAGTACATAGTATATGAGCGAGTTGCACTGAAAAACTTAGAATATAAGAAACGCACAGTGTAGTACATAGTATATGAGTGAGTTGCACTGAAAAACTTAGAATATAAGAAACGCACAGTGTAGTACATAGTATATGAGTGAGATGCCCTGAAAAACTTAGAATATAAGAAACGCACAGTGTAGTACATAGTATATGAGTGAGTTGCACTGAAAAACTTAGAATTTAAGAAACGCACAGTGTAGTACATAGTATATGAGTGAGTTGCACTGAAAAACTTAGAATATAAGAAACGCACAGTGTAGTACATAGTATATGAGTGAATTGCACTGAAAAACTTAGAATTTACTGAAAAACCCGCATTAGACGAAATGCACAGTGTAGTACATTGTATATGAGTGAGTTGCACTGAAAAACTTAGAATTTACTGAAAAACCCGCATTAGACGAAATGCACAGTGTAGTACATTGTATATGAGTGAGTTGCACTGAAAAACTTAGAATTTACTGAAAAACCCGCATTAGACGAAATGCACAGTGTAGTATATTGTATATGAGTGAGTTGCACTGAAAAACTTAGAATTTACTGAAAAACCCGCATTAGACCAAATGCACAGTGTAGTACATTGTATATGAGTGAGTTGCACTGAAAAACTTAGAATTTACTGAAAAACCCGCATTAGACGAAATGCACAGTGTAGTACATTGTATGAGTGAGTTGCACTGAAAAACTTAGAATTTACTGAAAAACCCGCATTAGGCGAAATGCACAGTGTAGTACATTGTATATGAGTGAGTTGCACTGAAAAACTTAGAATTTACTGAAAAACCCGCATTAGAGGAAATGCACAGTGTAGTACATTGTATATGAGTGAGTTGCACTGAAAAACTTAGAATTTACTGAAAATCCCGCATTAGACGAAATGCACAGTGTAGTACATTGTATATGAGTGAGTTGCACTGAAAAACTTAGAATTTACTGAAAAACCCGCATTAGACGAAATGCACAGTGTAGTATATTGTATATGAGTGAGTTGCACTGAAAAACTTAGAATTTACTGAAAAACCCGCATTAGGCGAAATGCACAGTGTAGTACATTGTATATGAGTGAGTTGCACTGAAAAACTTAGAATTTACTGAAAAACCCGCATTAGACGAAATGCACAGTGTAGTACATTGTATGAGTGAGTTGCACTGAAAAACTTAGAATTTACTGAAAAACCCCCATTAGGCGAAATGCACAGTGTAGTACATTGTATATGAGTGAGTTGCACTGAAAAACTTAGAATTTACTGAAAAACCCGCATTAGACAAAATGCACAGTGTAGTACATTGTATTTGAGTGAGTTGCACTGAAAAACTTAGAATTTACTGAAAAACCCGCATTAGACGAAATGCACAGTGTAGTACATTGTATATGAGTGAGTTGCACTGAAAAACTTAGAATTTACTGAAAAACCCGCATTAGACGAAATGCACAGTGTAGTACATTGTATATGAGTGAGTTGCACTGAAAAACTTAGAATTTACTGAAAAACCCGCATTAGACGAAATGCACAGTGTAGTACATTGTATATGAGTGAGTTGCACTGAAAAACTTAGAATTTACTGAAAAACCTGCATTAGACGAAATGCACAGTGTAGTACATTGTATATGAGTAAGTTGCACTGAAAAACTTAGAATTTACTGAAAAACCCGCATTAGACGAAATGCACAGTGTAGTACATAGTATATGAGTGAGTTGCACTGAAAAACTTAGAATTTAAGAAACGCACAGTGTAGTACATTGTATATGAATGAGTTGCACTGAAAAACTTAGAATTTAAGAAACGCACAGTGTAGTACATAGTATATGAGTGAGTTGCATTGAAAAACTTAGAATATAAGAAACGCACAGTATAGTACATAGTATATGAGTGAGTTGCACTCAAAAACTTAGAATATAAGAAACGCACAGTGTAGTACATAGTATATGAGTGAGTTGCACTGAAAAACTTAGAATTTAAGAAACGCACAGTGTAGTACATAGTATATGAGTGAGTTGCCCTGAAAAACTTAGAATATAAGAAACGCACAGTGTAGTACATAGTATATGAGTGAGTTGCACTGAAAAACTTAGAATTTAAGAAACGCACAGTGTAGTACATAGTATATGAGTGAGTTGCACTGAAAAACTTAGAATTTACTGAAAAAATTGCATTACACGAAATGCACAGTGTAGTACATCGTATATGAGTGAGTTGCACTGAAAAACTTAGAATATAAGAAACGCACAGTGTAGTACATAGTATATGAGTGAGTTGCACTGAAAAACTTAGAATATAAGAAACGCACAGTGTAGTACATAGTATATGAGTGAGTTGCACTGAAAAACTTAGAATATAAGAAACGCACAGTGTAGTACATAGTATATGAGTGAGTTGCACTGAAAAACTTAGAATATAAGAAACGCACAGTGTAGTACATAGTATATGAGTGAGTTGCACTGAAAAACTTAGAATTTACTGAAAAACCCGCATTACACGAAATGCACAGTGTAGTACATAGTATATGAGAGAGTTGCACTGAAAAACTTAGAATGTAAGAAACGAACAGTGTAGTACATAGTATATGAGTGAGTTGCACTGAAAAACTTAGAATTTAAGAAACGCACAGTGTAGTACATAGTATATGAGTGAGTTGCACTGAAAAACTTAGAATATAAGAAACGCACAGTGTAGTACATAGTATATGAGCGAGTTGCACTGAAAAACTTAGAATATAAGAAACGCACAGTGTAGTACATAGTATATGAGTGAGTTGCACTGAAAAACTTAGAATATAAGAAACGCACAGTGTAGTACATAGTATATGAGTGAGTTGCCCTGAAAAACTTAGAATACAAGAAACGCACAGTGTAGTACATAGTATATGTGTGAGTTGCACTGAAAAACTTAGAATTTACTGAAAAACCCGCATTACACGAAATGCACAGTGTAGTACATAGTATATGAGAGAGTTGCACTGAAAAACTTAGAATATAAGAAACGCACAGTGTAGTACATAGTATATGAGTGAGTTGCACTGAAAAACTTAGAATATAAGAAACGCACAGTGTAGTACATAGTATATGAGTGAGTTGCCCTGAAAAACTTAGAATATAAGAAACGCACAGTGTAGTACATAGTATATGAGTGAGTTGCACTGAAAAACTTAGAATTTAAGAAACGCACAGTGTAGTACATAGTATATGAGTGAGTTGCACTGAAAAACTTAGAATTTACTGAAAAACCCGCATTAGACGAAATGCCCAGTGTAGTACATTGTATATGAGTGAGTTGCACTGAAAAACTTAGAATTTACTGAAAAACCCGCATTAGACGAAATGCACAGTGTAGTATATTGTATAAGAGTGAGTTGCACTGAAAAACTTAGAATTTACTGAAAAACCCGCATTAGACGAAATGCACAGTGTAGTACATTGTATATGAGTGAGTTGCACTGAAAAACTTAGAATTTACTGAAAAACCCGCATTAGACGAAATGCACAGTGTAGTACATTGTATGAGTGAGTTGCACTGAAAAACTTAGAATTTACTGAAAAACCCGCATTAGGCGAAATGCACAGTGTAGTACATTGTATATGAGTGAGTTGCACTGAAAAACTTAGAATTTACTGAAAATCCCGCATTAGAGGAAATGCACAGTGTAGTACATTGTATATGAGTGAGTTGCACTGAAAAACTTAGAATTTACTGAAAAACCCGCATTAGACGAAATGCACAGTGTAGTACATTGTATATGAGTGAGTTGCACTGAAAAACTTAGAATTTCCTGAAAAACCCGCATTAGACGAAATGCACAGTGTAGTATATTGTATATGAGTGAGTTGCACTGAAAAACTTAGAATTTACTGAAAAACCCGCATTAGGCGAAATGCACAGTGTAGTACATTGTATATGAGTGAGTTGCACTGAAAAACTTAGAATTTACTGAAAAACCCGCATTAGACGAAATGCACAGTGTAGTACATTGTATGAGTGAGTTGCACTGAAAAACTTAGAATTTACTGAAAAACCCGCATTAGGCGAAATGCACAGTGTAGTACATTGTATATGAGTGAGTTGCACTGAAAAACTTAGAATTTACTGAAAAACCCGCATTAGACAAAATGCACAGTGTAGTACATTGTATATGAGTGAGTTGCACTGAAAAACTTAGAATTTACTGAAAAAACCGCATTAGACGAAATGCACAGTGTAGTACATTGTATATGAGTGAGTTGCACTGAAAAACTTAGAATTTACTGAAAAACCCGCATTAGACGAAATGCACAGTGTAGTACATTGTATATGAGTGAGTTGCACTGAAAAACTTAGAATTTAAGAAACGCACAGTGTAGTACATTGTATATGAGTGAGTTGCACTGAAAAACTTAGAATTTAAGAAACGCACAGTGTAGTACATAGTATATGAGTGAGTTGCACTGAAAAACTTAGAATATAAGAAACGCACAGTGTAGTACATAGTATATGAGTGAGTTGCACTCAAAAACTTAGAATATAAGAAACGCACAGTGTAGTACATAGTATATGAGTGAGTTGCACTGAAAAACTTAGAATTTAAGAAACGCACAGTGTAGTACATAGTATATGAGTGAGTTGCCCTGAAAAACTTAGAATATAAGAAACGCACAGTGTAGTACATAGTATATGAGTGAGTTGCACTGAAAAACTTAGAATTTAAGAAACGCACAGTGTAGTACATAGTATATGAGTGAGTTGCACTGAAAAACTTAGAATTTACTGAAAAAATTGCATTACACGAAATGCACAGTGTAGTACATCGTATATGAGTGAGTTGCACTGAAAAACTTAGAATATAAGAAACGCACAGTGTAGTACATAGTATATGAGTGAGTTGCACTGAAAAACTTAGAATATAAGAAACGCACAGTGTAGTACATAGTATATGAGTGAGTTGCACTGAAAAACTTAGAATTTACTGAAAAACCCGCATTACACGAAATGCACAGTGTAGTACATAGTATATGAGAGAGTTGCACTGAAAAACTTAGAATATAAGAAACGAACAGTGTAGTACATAGTATATGAGTGAGTTGCACTGAAAAACTTAGAATTTAAGAAACGCACAGTGTAGTACATAGTATATGAGTGAGTTGCACTGAAAAACTTAGAATATAAGAAACGCACAGTGTAGTACATAGTATATGAGCGAGTTGCACTGAAAAACTTAGAATATAAGAAACGCACAGTGTAGTACATAGTATATGAGTGAGTTGCACTGAAAAACTTAGAATATAAGAAACGCACAGTGTAGTACATAGTATATGAGTGAGTTGCCCTGAAAAACTTAGAATATAAGAAACGCACAGTGTAGTACATAGTATATGAGTGAGTTGCACTGAAAAACTTAAAATTTAAGAAACGCACAGTGTAGTACATAGTATATGAGTGAGTTGCACTGAAAAACTTAGAATATAAGAAACGCACAGTGTAGTACATAGTATATGAGTGAATTGCACTGAAAAACTTAGAATTTACTGAAAAACCCGCATTAGACGAAATGCACAGTGTAGTACATTGTATATGAGTGAGTTGCACTGAAAAACTTAGAATTTACTGAAAAACCCGCATTAGACGAAATGCACAGTGTAGTACATTGTATATGAGTGAGTTGCACTGAAAAACTTAGAATTTACTGAAAAACCCGCATTAGACGAAATGCACAGTGTAGTACATTGTATATGAGTGAGTTGCACTGAAAAACTTAGAATTTACTGAAAAACCTGCATTAGACGAAATGCACAGTGTAGTACATTGTATATGAGTAAGTTGCACTGAAAAACTTAGAATTTACTGAAAAACCCGCATTAGACGAAATGCACAGTGTAGTACATAGTATATGAGTGAGTTGCACTGAAAAACTTAGAATTTAAGAAACGCACAGTGTAGTACATTGTATATGAGTGAATTGCACTGAAAAACTTAGAATTTAAGAAACGCACAGTGTAGTACATAGTATATGAGTGAGTTGCACTGAAAAACTTAGAATATAAGAAACGCACAGTGTAGTACATAGTATATGAGTGAGTTGCACTGAAAAACTTAGAATTTAAGAAACGCACAGTGTAGTACATAGTATATGAGTGAGTTGCACTGAAAAACTTAGAATTTACTGAAAAACCCGCATTAGACGAAATGCCCAGTGTAGTACATTGTATATGAGTGAGTTGCACTGAAAAACTTAGAATTTACTGAAAAACCCGCATTAGACGAAATGCACAGTGTAGTATATTGTATAAGAGTGAGTTGCACTGAAAAACTTAGAATTTACTGAAAAACCCGCATTAGACGAAATGCACAGTGTAGTACATTGTATATGAGTGAGTTGCACTGAAAAACTTAGAATTTACTGAAAAACCCGCATTAGACGAAATGCACAGTGTAGTACATTGTATGAGTGAGTTGCACTGAAAAACTTAGAATTTACTGAAAAACCCGCATTAGGCGAAATGCACAGTGTAGTACATTGTATATGAGTGAGTTGCACTGAAAAACTTAGAATTTACTGAAAATCCCGCATTAGAGGAAATGCACAGTGTAGTACATTGTATATGAGTGAGTTGCACTGAAAAACTTAGAATTTACTGAAAAACCCGCATTAGACGAAATGCACAGTGTAGTACATTGTATATGAGTGAGTTGCACTGAAAAACTTAGAATTTCCTGAAAAACCCGCATTAGACGAAATGCACAGTGTAGTATATTGTATATGAGTGAGTTGCACTGAAAAACTTAGAATTTACTGAAAAACCCGCATTAGGCGAAATGCACAGTGTAGTACATTGTATATGAGTGAGTTGCACTGAAAAACTTAGAATTTACTGAAAAACCCGCATTAGACGAAATGCACAGTGTAGTACATTGTATGAGTGAGTTGCACTGAAAAACTTAGAATTTACTGAAAAACCCGCATTAGGCGAAATGCACAGTGTAGTACATTGTATATGAGTGAGTTGCACTGAAAAACTTAGAATTTACTGAAAAACCCGCATTAGACAAAATGCACAGTGTAGTACATTGTATATGAGTGAGTTGCACTGAAAAACTTAGAATTTACTGAAAAAACCGCATTAGACGAAATGCACAGTGTAGTACATTGTATATGAGTGAGTTGCACTGAAAAACTTAGAATTTACTGAAAAACCCGCATTAGACGAAATGCACAGTGTAGTACATTGTATATGAGTGAGTTGCACTGAAAAACTTAGAATTTAAGAAACGCACAGTGTAGTACATTGTATATGAGTGAGTTGCACTGAAAAACTTAGAATTTAAGAAACGCACAGTGTAGTACATAGTATATGAGTGAGTTGCACTGAAAAACTTAGAATATAAGAAACGCACAGTGTAGTACATAGTATATGAGTGAGTTGCACTCAAAAACTTAGAATATAAGAAACGCACAGTGTAGTACATAGTATATGAGTGAGTTGCACTGAAAAACTTAGAATTTAAGAAACGCACAGTGTAGTACATAGTATATGAGTGAGTTGCCCTGAAAAACTTAGAATATAAGAAACGCACAGTGTAGTACATAGTATATGAGTGAGTTGCACTGAAAAACTTAGAATTTAAGAAACGCACAGTGTAGTACATAGTATATGAGTGAGTTGCACTGAAAAACTTAGAATTTACTGAAAAAATTGCATTACACGAAATGCACAGTGTAGTACATCGTATATGAGTGAGTTGCACTGAAAAACTTAGAATATAAGAAACGCACAGTGTAGTACATAGTATATGAGTGAGTTGCACTGAAAAACTTAGAATATAAGAAACGCACAGTGTAGTACATAGTATATGAGTGAGTTGCACTGAAAAACTTAGAATTTACTGAAAAACCCGCATTACACGAAATGCACAGTGTAGTACATAGTATATGAGAGAGTTGCACTGAAAAACTTAGAATATAAGAAACGAACAGTGTAGTACATAGTATATGAGTGAGTTGCACTGAAAAACTTAGAATTTAAGAAACGCACAGTGTAGTACATAGTATATGAGTGAGTTGCACTGAAAAACTTAGAATATAAGAAACGCACAGTGTAGTACATAGTATATGAGCGAGTTGCACTGAAAAACTTAGAATATAAGAAACGCACAGTGTAGTACATAGTATATGAGTGAGTTGCACTGAAAAACTTAGAATATAAGAAACGCACAGTGTAGTACATAGTATATGAGTGAGTTGCCCTGAAAAACTTAGAATATAAGAAACGCACAGTGTAGTACATAGTATATGAGTGAGTTGCACTGAAAAACTTAAAATTTAAGAAACGCACAGTGTAGTACATAGTATATGAGTGAGTTGCACTGAAAAACTTAGAATATAAGAAACGCACAGTGTAGTACATAGTATATGAGTGAATTGCACTGAAAAACTTAGAATTTACTGAAAAACCCGCATTAGACGAAATGCACAGTGTAGTACATTGTATATGAGTGAGTTGCACTGAAAAACTTAGAATTTACTGAAAAACCCGCATTAGACGAAATGCACAGTGTAGTACATTGTATATGAGTGAGTTGCACTGAAAAACTTAGAATTTACTGAAAAACCCGCATTAGACGAAATGCACAGTGTAGTACATTGTATATGAGTGAGTTGCACTGAAAAACTTAGAATTTACTGAAAAACCTGCATTAGACGAAATGCACAGTGTAGTACATTGTATATGAGTAAGTTGCACTGAAAAACTTAGAATTTACTGAAAAACCCGCATTAGACGAAATGCACAGTGTAGTACATAGTATATGAGTGAGTTGCACTGAAAAACTTAGAATTTAAGAAACGCACAGTGTAGTACATTGTATATGAGTGAATTGCACTGAAAAACTTAGAATTTAAGAAACGCACAGTGTAGTACATAGTATATGAGTGAGTTGCACTGAAAAACTTAGAATATAAGAAACGCACAGTGTAGTACATAGTATATGAGTGAGTTGCACTCAAAAACTTAGAATATAAGAAACGCACAGTGTAGTACATAGTATATGATTGAGTTGCACTGAAAAACTTAGAATTTAAGAAACGCACAGTGTAGTACATAGTATATGAGTGAGTTGCCCTGAAAAACTTAGAATATAAGAAACGCACAGTGTAGTACATAGTATATGAGTGAGTTGCACTGAAAAACTTAGAATTTAAGAAACGCACAGTGTAGTACATAGTGTATGAGTGAGTTGCACTGAAAAACTTAGAATTTACTGAAAAAATTGCATTACACGAAATGCACAGTGTAGTACATCGTATATGAGTGAGTTGCACTGAAAAACTTAGAATATAAGAAACGCACAGTGTAGTACATAGTATATGAGTGAGTTGCACTGAAAAACTTAGAATATAAGAAACGCACAGTGTAGTACATAGTATATGAGTGAGTTGCCCTGAAAAACTTAGAATATAAGAAACGCACAGTGTAGTACATAGTATATGAGTGAGTTGCACTGAAAAACTTAGAATTTACTGAAAAACCCGCATTACACGAAATGCACAGTGTAGTACATAGTATATGAGAGAGTTGCACTGAAAAACTTAGAATATAAGAAACGAACAGTGTAGTACATAGTATATGAGTGAGTTGCACTGAAAAACTTAGAATTTAAGAAACGCACAGTGTAGTACATAGTATATGAGTGAGTTGCACTGAAAAACTTAGAATATAAGAAACGCACAGTGTAGTACATAGTATATGAGCGAGTTGCACTGAAAAACTTAGAATATAAGAAACGCACAGTGTAGTACATAGTATATGAGTGAGTTGCACTGAAAAACTTAGAATATAAGAAACGCACAGTGTAGTACATAGTATATGAGTGAGTTGCCCTGAAAAACTTAGAATATAAGAAACGCACAGTGTAGTACATAGTATATGAGTGAGTTGCACTGAAAAACTTAGAATTTAAGAAACGCACAGTGTAGTACATAGTATATGAGTGAGTTGCACTGAAAAACTTAGAATATAAGAAACGCACAGTGTAGTACATAGTATATGAGTGAATTGCACTGAAAAACTTAGAATTTACTGAAAAACCCGCATTAGACGAAATGCACAGTGTAGTACATTGTATATGAGTGAGTTGCACTGAAAAACTTAGAATTTACTGAAAAACCCGCATTAGACGAAATGCACAGTGTAGTACATTGTATATGAGTGAGTTGCACTGAAAAACTTAGAATTTACTGAAAAACCCGCATTAGACGAAATGCACAGTGTAGTATATTGTATATGAGTGAGTTGCACTGAAAAACTTAGAATTTACTGAAAAACCCGCATTAGACGAAATGCACAGTGTAGTACATTGTATATGAGTGAGTTGCACTGAAAAACTTAGAATTTACTGAAAAACCCGCATTAGACGAAATGCACAGTGTAGTACATTGTATGAGTGAGTTGCACTGAAAAACTTAGAATTTACTGAAAAACCCGCATTAGGCGAAATGCACAGTGTAGTACATTGTATATGAGTGAGTTGCACTGAAAAACTTAGAATTTACGGAAAAACCCGCATTAGAGGAAATGCACAGTGTAGTACATTGTATATGAGTGAGTTGCACTGAAAAACTTAGAATTTACTGAAAAACCCGCATTAGACGAAATGCACAGTGTAGTACATTGTATATGAGTGAGTTGCACTGAAAAACTTAGAATTTAAGAAACGCACAGTGTAGTACATAGTATATGAGTGAGTTGCACTGAAAAACTTAGAATATAAGAAACGCACAGTGTAGTACATAGTATATGAGTGAGTTGCACTCAAAAACTTAGAATATAAGAAACGCACAGTGTAGTACATAGTATATGAGTGAGTTGCACTGAAAAACTTAGAATTTAAGAAACGCACAGTGTAGTACATAGTATATGAGTGAGTTGCCCTGAAAAACTTAGAATATAAGAAACGCACAGTGTAGTACATAGTATATGAGTGAGTTGCACTGAAAAACTTAGAATTTAAGAAACGCACAGTGTAGTACA
The DNA here is from genome assembly GCF_978045245.1 of Mus caroli. Classification (NCBI taxonomy): domain Eukaryota; kingdom Metazoa; phylum Chordata; class Mammalia; order Rodentia; family Muridae; genus Mus; species Mus caroli. Next base: position 4,513,997 of record NW_028227280.1, read on the forward strand.
TAGTATATGAGTGAGTTGCACTGAAAAACTTAGAATTTACTGAAAAAATTGCATTACACGAAATGCACAGTGTAGTACATCGTATATGAGTGAGTTGCACTGAAAAACTTAGAATATAAGAAACGCACAGTGTAGTACATAGTATATGAGTGAGTTGCACTGAAAAACTTAGAATATAAGAAACGCACAGTGTAGTACATAGTATATGAGTGAGTTGCACTGAAAAACTTAGAATTTACTGAAAAACCCGCATTACACGAAATGCACAGTGTAGTACATAGTATATGAGAGAGTTGCACTGAAAAACTTAGAATATAAGAAACGAACAGTGTAGTACATAGTATATGAGTGAGTTGCACTGAAAAACTTAGAATTTAAGAAACGCACAGTGTAGTACATAGTATATGAGTGAGTTGCACTGAAAAACTTAGAATATAAGAAACGCACAGTGTAGTACATAGTATATGAGCGAGTTGCACTGAAAAACTTAGAATATAAGAAACGCACAGTGTAGTACATAGTATATGAGTGAGTTGCACTGAAAAACTTAGAATATAAGAAACGCACAGTGTAGTACATAGTATATGAGTGAGTTGCCCTGAAAAACTTAGAATATAAGAAACGCACAGTGTAGTACATAGTATATGAGTGAGTTGCACTGAAAAACTTAAAATTTAAGAAACGCACAGTGTAGTACATAGTATATGAGTGAGTTGCACTGAAAAACTTAGAATATAAGAAACGCACAGTGTAGTACATAGTATATGAGTGAATTGCACTGAAAAACTTAGAATTTACTGAAAAACCCGCATTAGACGAAATGCACAGTGTAGTACATTGTATATGAGTGAGTTGCACTGAAAAACTTAGAATTTACTGAAAAACCCGCATTAGACGAAATGCACAGTGTAGTACATTGTATATGAGTGAGTTGCACTGAAAAACTTAGAATTTACTGAAAAACCCGCATTAGACGAAATGCACAGTGTAGTACATTGTATATGAGTGAGTTGCACTGAAAAACTTAGAATTTACTGAAAAACCTGCATTAGACGAAATGCACAGTGTAGTACATTGTATATGAGTAAGTTGCACTGAAAAACTTAGAATTTACTGAAAAACCCGCATTAGACGAAATGCACAGTGTAGTACATAGTATATGAGTGAGTTGCACTGAAAAACTTAGAATTTAAGAAACGCACAGTGTAGTACATTGTATATGAGTGAATTGCACTGAAAAACTTAGAATTTAAGAAACGCACAGTGTAGTACATAGTATATGAGTGAGTTGCACTGAAAAACTTAGAATATAAGAAACGCACAGTGTAGTACATAGTATATGAGTGAGTTGCACTCAAAAACTTAGAATATAAGAAACGCACAGTGTAGTACATAGTATATGATTGAGTTGCACTGAAAAACTTAGAATTTAAGAAACGCACAGTGTAGTACATAGTATATGAGTGAGTTGCCCTGAAAAACTTAGAATATAAGAAACGCACAGTGTAGTACATAGTATATGAGTGAGTTGCACTGAAAAACTTAGAATTTAAGAAACGCACAGTGTAGTACATAGTGTATGAGTGAGTTGCACTGAAAAACTTAGAATTTACTGAAAAAATTGCATTACACGAAATGCACAGTGTAGTACATCGTATATGAGTGAGTTGCACTGAAAAACTTAGAATATAAGAAACGCACAGTGTAGTACATAGTATATGAGTGAGTTGCACTGAAAAACTTAGAATATAAGAAACGCACAGTGTAGTACATAGTATATGAGTGAGTTGCCCTGAAAAACTTAGAATATAAGAAACGCACAGTGTAGTACATAGTATATGAGTGAGTTGCACTGAAAAACTTAGAATTTACTGAAAAACCCGCATTACACGAAATGCACAGTGTAGTACATAGTATATGAGAGAGTTGCACTGAAAAACTTAGAATATAAGAAACGAACAGTGTAGTACATAGTATATGAGTGAGTTGCACTGAAAAACTTAGAATTTAAGAAACGCACAGTGTAGTACATAGTATATGAGTGAGTTGCACTGAAAAACTTAGAATATAAGAAACGCACAGTGTAGTACATAGTATATGAGCGAGTTGCACTGAAAAACTTAGAATATAAGAAACGCACAGTGTAGTACATAGTATATGAGTGAGTTGCACTGAAAAACTTAGAATATAAGAAACGCACAGTGTAGTACATAGTATATGAGTGAGTTGCCCTGAAAAACTTAGAATATAAGAAACGCACAGTGTAGTACATAGTATATGAGTGAGTTGCACTGAAAAACTTAGAATTTAAGAAACGCACAGTGTAGTACATAGTATATGAGTGAGTTGCACTGAAAAACTTAGAATATAAGAAACGCACAGTGTAGTACATAGTATATGAGTGAATTGCACTGAAAAACTTAGAATTTACTGAAAAACCCGCATTAGACGAAATGCACAGTGTAGTACATTGTATATGAGTGAGTTGCACTGAAAAACTTAGAATTTACTGAAAAACCCGCATTAGACGAAATGCACAGTGTAGTACATTGTATATGAGTGAGTTGCACTGAAAAACTTAGAATTTACTGAAAAACCCGCATTAGACGAAATGCACAGTGTAGTATATTGTATATGAGTGAGTTGCACTGAAAAACTTAGAATTTACTGAAAAACCCGCATTAGACGAAATGCACAGTGTAGTACATTGTATATGAGTGAGTTGCACTGAAAAACTTAGAATTTACTGAAAAACCCGCATTAGACGAAATGCACAGTGTAGTACATTGTATGAGTGAGTTGCACTGAAAAACTTAGAATTTACTGAAAAACCCGCATTAGGCGAAATGCACAGTGTAGTACATTGTATATGAGTGAGTTGCACTGAAAAACTTAGAATTTACGGAAAAACCCGCATTAGAGGAAATGCACAGTGTAGTACATTGTATATGAGTGAGTTGCACTGAAAAACTTAGAATTTACTGAAAAACCCGCATTAGACGAAATGCACAGTGTAGTACATTGTATATGAGTGAGTTGCACTGAAAAACTTAGAATTTACTGAAAAACCCGCATTAGACGAAATGCACAGTGTAGTATATTGTATATGAGTGAGTTGCACTGAAAAACTTAGAATTTACTGAAAAACCCGCATTAGGCGAAATGCACAGTGTAGTACATTGTATATGAGTGAGTTGCACTGAAAAACTTAGAATTTACTGAAAAACCCGCATTAGACGAAATGCACAGTGTAGTACATTGTATGAGTGAGTTGCACTGAAAAACTTAGAATTTACTGAAAAACCCCCATTAGGCGAAATGCACAGTGTAGTACATTGTATATGAGTGAGTTGCACTGAAAAACTTAGAATTTACTGAAAAACCCGCATTAGACAAAATGCACAGTGTAGTACATTGTATATGAGTGAGTTGCACTGAAAAACTTAGAATTTACTGAAAAACCCGCATTAGACGAAATGCACAGTGTAGTACATTGTATATGAGTGAGTTGCACTGAAAAACTTAGAATTTACTGAAAAACCCGCATTAGACGAAATGCACAGTGTAGTACATTGTATATGAGTGAGTTGCACTGAAAAACTTAGAATTTACTGAAAAACCCGCATTAGACGAAATGCACAGTGTAGTACATTGTATATGAGTGAGTTGCACTGAAAAACTTAGAATTTACTGAAAAACCGGCATTAGACGAAATGCACAGTGTAGTACATTGTATATGAGTAAGTTGCACTGAAAAACTTAGAATTTACTGAAAAACCCGCATTAGACGAAATGCACAGTGTAGTACATAGTATATGAGTGAGTTGCACTGAAAAACTTAGAATTTAAGAAACGCACAGTGTAGTACATTGTATATGAGTGAGTTGCACTGAAAAACTTAGAATTTAAGAAACGCACAGTGTAGTACATAGTATATGAGTGAGTTGCACTGAAAAACTTAGAATATAAGAAACGCACAGTGTAGTACATAGTATATGAGTGAGTTGCACTCAAAAACTTAGAATTTAAGAAACGCACAGTGTAGTACATAGTATATGAGTGAGTTGCACTGAAAAACTTAGAATTTAAGAAACGCACAGTGTAGTACATAGTATATGAGTGAGTTGCCCTGAAAAACTTAGAATATAAGAAACGCACAGTGTAGTACATAGTATATGAGTGAGTTGCACTGAAAAACTTAGAATTTAAGAAACGCACAGTGTAGTACATAGTATATGAGTGAGTTGCACTGAAAAACTTAGAATTTACTGAAAAAATTGCATTACACGAAATGCACAGTGTAGTACATCGTATATGAGTGAGTTGCACTGAAAAACTTAGAATATAAGAAACGCACAGTATAGTACATAGTATATGAGTGAGTTGCACTGAAAAACTTAGAATATAAGAAACGCACAGTGTAGTACATAGTATATGAGTGAGTTGCACTGAAAAACTTAGAATATAAGAAACGCACAGTGTAGTACATAGTATATGAGTGAGTTGCACTGAAAAACTTAGAATATAAGAAACGCACAGTGTAGTACATAGTATATGAGTGAGTTGCACTGAAAAACTTAGAATTTACTGAAAAACCCGCATTACACGAAATGCACAGTGTAGTACATAGTATATGAGAGAGTTGCACTGAAAAACTTAGAATATAAGAAACGAACAGTGTAGTACATAGTATATGAGTGAGTTGCACTGAAAAACTTAGAATTTAAGAAACGCACAGTGTAGTACATAGTATATGAGTGAGTTGCACTGAAAAACTTAGAATATAAGAAACGCACAGTGTAGTACATAGTATATGAGCGAGTTGCACTGAAAAACTTAGAATATAAGAAACGCACAGTGTAGTACATAGTATATGAGTGAGTTGCACTGAAAAACTTAGAATATAAGAAACGCACAGTGTAGTACATAGTATATGAGTGAGTTGCCCTGAAAAACTTAGAATATAAGAAACGCACAGTGTAGTACATAGTATATGTGTGAGTTGCACTGAAAAACTTAGAATTTACTGAAAAACCCGCATTACACGAAATGCACAGTGTAGTACATAGTATATGAGAGAGTTGCACTGAAAAACTTAGAATATAAGAAACGCACAGTGTAGTACATAGTATATGAGTGAGTTGCACTGAAAAACTTAGAATATAAGAAACGCACAGTGTAGTACATAGTATATGAGTGAGTTGCCCTGAAAAACTTAGAATATAAGAAACGCACAGTGTAGTACATAGTATATGAGTGAGTTGCACTGAAAAACTTAGAATTTAAGAAACGCACAGTGTAGTACATAGTATATGAGTGAGTTGCACTGAAAAACTTAGAATTTACTGAAAAACCCGCATTAGACGAAATGCCCAGTGTAGTACATTGTATATGAGTGAGTTGCACTGAAAAACTTAGAATTTACTGAAAAACCCGCATTAGACGAAATGCACAGTGTAGTATATTGTATAAGAGTGAGTTGCACTGAAAAACTTAGAATTTACTGAAAAACCCGCATTAGACGAAATGCACAGTGTAGTACATTGTATATGAGTGAGTTGCACTGAAAAACTTAGAATTTACTGAAAAACCCGCATTAGACGAAATGCACAGTGTAGTACATTGTATGAGTGAGTTGCACTGAAAAACTTAGAATTTACTGAAAAACCCGCATTAGGCGAAATGCACAGTGTAGTACATTGTATATGAGTGAGTTGCACTGAAAAACTTAGAATTTACTGAAAATCCCGCATTAGAGGAAATGCACAGTGTAGTACATTGTATATGAGTGAGTTGCACTGAAAAACTTAGAATTTACTGAAAAACCCGCATTAGACGAAATGCACAGTGTAGTACATTGTATATGAGTGAGTTGCACTGAAAAACTTAGAATTTCCTGAAAAACCCGCATTAGACGAAATGCACAGTGTAGTATATTGTATATGAGTGAGTTGCACTGAAAAACTTAGAATTTACTGAAAAACCCGCATTAGGCGAAATGCACAGTGTAGTACATTGTATATGAGTGAGTTGCACTGAAAAACTTAGAATTTACTGAAAAACCCGCATTAGACGAAATGCACAGTGTAGTACATTGTATGAGTGAGTTGCACTGAAAAACTTAGAATTTACTGAAAAACCCGCATTAGGCGAAATGCACAGTGTAGTACATTGTATATGAGTGAGTTGCACTGAAAAACTTAGAATTTACTGAAAAACCCGCATTAGACAAAATGCACAGTGTAGTACATTGTATATGAGTGAGTTGCACTGAAAAACTTAGAATTTACTGAAAAAACCGCATTAGACGAAATGCACAGTGTAGTACATTGTATATGAGTGAGTTGCACTGAAAAACTTAGAATTTACTGAAAAACCCGCATTAGACGAAATGCACAGTGTAGTACATTGTATATGAGTGAGTTGCACTGAAAAACTTAGAATTTAAGAAACGCACAGTGTAGTACATTGTATATGAGTGAGTTGCACTGAAAAACTTAGAATTTAAGAAACGCACAGTGTAGTACATAGTATATGAGTGAGTTGCACTGAAAAACTTAGAATATAAGAAACGCACAGTGTAGTACATAGTATATGAGTGAGTTGCACTCAAAAACTTAGAATATAAGAAACGCACAGTGTAGTACATAGTATATGAGTGAGTTGCACTGAAAAACTTAGAATTTAAGAAACGCACAGTGTAGTACATAGTATATGAGTGAGTTGCCCTGAAAAACTTAGAATATAAGAAACGCACAGTGTAGTACATAGTATATGAGTGAGTTGCACTGAAAAACTTAGAATTTATTGAAAAAATTGCATTACACGAAATGCACAGTGTAGTACATCGTATATGAGTGAGTTGCACTGAAAAACTTAGAATATAAGAAACGCACAGTGTAGTACATAGTATATGAGTGAGTTGCACTGAAAAACTTAGAATATAAGAAACGCACAGTGTAGTACATAGTATATGAGTGAGTTGCACTGAAAAACTTAGAATATAAGAAACGCACAGTGTAGTACATAGTATATGAGTGAGTTGCACTGAAAAACTTAGAATTTACTGAAAAACCCGCATTACACGAAATGCACAGTGTAGTACATAGTATATGAGAGAGTTGCACTGAAAAACTTAGAATATAAGAAACGAACAGTGTAGTACATAGTATATGAGTGAGTTGCACTGAAAAACTTAGAATTTAAGAAACGCACAGTGTAGTACATAGTATATGAGTGAGTTGCACTGAAAAACTTAGAATATAAGAAACGCACAGTGTAGTACATAGTATATGAGCGAGTTGCACTGAAAAACTTAGAATATAAGAAACGCACAGTGTAGTACATAGTATATGAGTGAGTTGCACTGAAAAACTTAGAATATAAGAAACGCACAGTGTAGTACATAGTATATGAGTGAGTTGCCCTGAAAAACTTAGAATATAAGAAACGCACAGTGTAGTACATAGTATATGAGTGAGTTGCACTGAAAAACTTAGAATTTAAGAAACGCACAGTGTAGTACATAGTATATGAGTGAGTTGCACTGAAAAACTTAGAATATAAGAAACGCACAGTGTAGTACATAGTATATGAGTGAATTGCACTGAAAAACTTAGAATTTACTGAAAAACCCGCATTAGACGAAATGCACAGTGTAGTACATTGTATATGAGTGAGTTGCACTGAAAAACTTAGAATTTACTGAAAAACCCGCATTAGACGAAATGCACAGTGTAGTACATTGTATGAGTGAGTTGCACTGAAAAACTTAGAATTTACTGAAAAACCCGCATTAGGCGAAATGCACAGTGTAGTACATTGTATATGAGTGAGTTGCACTGAAAAACTTAGAATTTACTGAAAAACCCGCATTAGAGGAAATGCACAGTGTAGTACATTGTATATGAGTGAGTTGCACTGAAAAACTTAGAATTTACTGAAAAACCCGCATTAGACGAAATGCACAGTGTAGTACATTGTATATGAGTGAGTTGCACTGAAAAACTTAGAATTTACTGAAAAACCCGCATTAGGCGAAATGCACAGTGTAGTACATTGTATATGAGTGAGTTGCACTGAAAAACTTAGAATTTACTGAAAAACCCGCATTAGACGAAATGCACAGTGTAGTACATTGTATGAGTGAGTTGCACTGAAAAACTTAGAATTTACTGAAAAACCCCCATTAGGCGAAATGCACAGTGTAGTACATTGTATATGAGTGAGTTGCACTGAAAAACTTAGAATTTACTGAAAAACCCGCATTAGACAAAATGCACAGTGTAGTACATTGTATATGAGTGAGTTGCACTGAAAAACTTAGAATTTACTGAAAAACCCGCATTAGACGAAATGCACAGTGTAGTACATTGTATATGAGTGAGTTGCACTGAAAAACTTAGAATTTACTGAAAAACCCGCATTAGACGAAATGCACAGTGTAGTACATTGTATATGAGTGAGTTGCACTGAAAAACTTAGAATTTACTGAAAAACCCGCATTAGACGAAATGCACAGTGTAGTACATTGTATATGAGTGAGTTGCACTGAAAAACTTAGAATTTACTGAAAAACCCGCATTAGACGAAATGCACAGTGTAGTACATTGTATATGAGTGAGTTGCACTGAAAAACTTAGAATTTACTGAAAAACCCGCATTAGACGAAATGCACAGTGTAGTACATTGTATATGAGTGAGTTGCACTGAAAAACTTAGAATTTACTAAAAAACCCGCATTAGACGAAATGCACAGTGTAGTACATTGTATATGAGTAAGTTGCACTGAAAAACTTAGAATTTACTGAAAAACCCGCATTAGACGAAATGCACAGTGTAGTACATAGTATATGAGTGAGTTGCACTGAAAAACTTAGAATTTAAGAAACGCACAGTGTAGTACATTGTATATGAGTGAGTTGCACTGAAAAACTTAGAATTTAAGAAACGCACAGTGTAGTACATAGTATATGAGTGAGTTGCACTGAAAAACTTAGAATATAAGAAACGCACAGTGTAGTACATAGTATATGAGTGAGTTGCACTCAAAAACTTAGAATATAAGAAACGCACAGTGTAGTACATAGTATATGAGTGAGTTGCACTGAAAAACTTAGAATTTACTGAAAAAATTGCATTACACGAAATGCACAGTGTAGTACATCGTATATGAGTGAGTTGCACTGAAAAACTTAGAATATAAGAAACGCACAGTGTAGTACATAGTATATGAGTGAGTTGCACTGAAAAACTTAGAATATAAGAAACGCACAGTGTAGTACATAGTATATGAGTGAGTTGCACTGAAAAACTTAGAATATAAGAAACGCACAGTGTAGTACATAGTATATGAGTGAGTTGCACTGAAAAACTTAGAATTTACTGAAAAACCCGCATTACACGAAATGCACAGTGTAGTACATAGTATATGAGAGAGTTGCACTGAAAAACTTAGAATATAAGAAACGAACAGTGTAGTACATAGTATATGAGTGAGTTGCACTGAAAAACTTAGAATTTAAGAAACGCACAGTGTAGTACATAGTATATGAGTGAGTTGCACTGAAAAACTTAGAATATAAGAAACGCACAGTGTAGTACATAGTATATGAGCGAGTTGCACTGAAAAACTTAGAATATAAGAAACGCACAGTGTAGTACATAGTATATGAGTGAGTTGCACTGAAAAACTTAGAATATAAGAAACGCACAGTGTAGTACATAGTATATGAGTGAGTTGCCCTGAAAAACTTAGAATATAAGAAACGCACAGTGTAGTACATAGTATATGAGTGAGTTGCACTGAAAAACTTAGAATTTAAGAAACGCACAGTGTAGTACATAGTATATGAGTGAGTTGCACTGAAAAACTTAGAATATAAGAAACGCACAGTGTAGTACATAGTATATGAGTGAATTGCACTGAAAAACTTAGAATTTACTGAAAAACCCGCATTAGACGAAATGCACAGTGTAGTACATTGTATATGAGTGAGTTGCACTGAAAAACTTAGAATTTACTGAAAAACCCGCATTAGACGAAATGCACAGTGTAGTACATTGTATATGAGTGAGTTGCACTGAAAAACTTAGAATTTACTGAAAAACCCGCATTAGACGAAATGCACAGTGTAGTATATTGTATATGAGTGAGTTGCACTGAAAAACTTAGAATTTACTGAAAAACCCGCATTAGACGAAATGCACAGTGTAGTATATTGTATAAGAGTGAGTTGCACTGAAAAACTTAGAATTTACTGAAAAACCCGCATTAGACGAAATGCACAGTGTAGTACATTGTATATGAGTGAGTTGCACTGAAAAACTTAGAATTTACTGAAAAACCCGCATTAGACGAAATGCACAGTGTAGTACATTGTATGAGTGAGTTGCACTGAAAAACTTAGAATTTACTGAAAAACCCGCATTAGGCGAAATGCACAGTGTAGTACATTGTATATGAGTGAGTTGCACTGAAAAACTTAGAATTTACTGAAAATCCCGCATTAGAGGAAATGCACAGTGTAGTACATTGTATATGAGTGAGTTGCACTGAAAAACTTAGAATTTACTGAAAAACCCGCATTAGACGAAATGCACAGTGTAGTACATTGTATATGAGTGAGTTGCACTGAAAAACTTAGAATTTCCTGAAAAACCCGCATTAGACGAAATGCACAGTGTAGTATATTGTATATGAGTGAGTTGAACTGAAAAACTTAGAATTTACTGAAAAACCCGCATTAGGCGAAATGCACAGTGTAGTACATTGTATATGAGTGAGTTGCACTGAAAAACTTAGAATTTACTGAAAAACCCGCATTAGACGAAATGCACAGTGTAGTACATTGTATGAGTGAGTTGCACTGAAAAACTTAGAATTTACTGAAAAACCCGCATTAGGCGAAATGCACAGTGTAGTACATTGTATATGAGTGAGTTGCACTGAAAAACTTAGAATTTACTGAAAAACCCGCATTAGACAAAATGCACAGTGTAGTACATTGTATATGAGTGAGTTGCACTGAAAAACTTAGAATTTACTGAAAAAAACCGCATTAGACGAAATGCACAGTGTAGTACATTGTATATGAGTGAGTTGCACTGAAAAACTTAGAATTTACTGAAAAACCCGCATTAGACGAAATGCACAGTGTAGTACATTGTATATGAGTGAGTTGCACTGAAAAACTTAGAATTTAAGTAACGCACCGTGTAGTACATTGTATATTAGTGAGTTGCACTGAAAAACTTAGAATTTAAGAAACGCACAGTGTAGTACATAGTATATGAGTGAGTTGCACTGAAAAACTTAGAATATAAGAAACGCACAGTGTAGTACATAGTATATGAGTGAGTTGCACTCAAAAACTTAGAATATAAGAAACGCACAGTGTAGTACATAGTATATGAGTGAGTTGCACTGAAAAACTTAGAATTTAAGAAACGCACAGTGTAGTACATAGTATATGAGTGAGTTGCCCTGAAAAACTTAGAATATAAGAAACGCACAGTGTAGTACATAGTATATGAGTGAGTTGCACTGAAAAACTTAGAATTTAAGAAACGCATAGTGTAGTACATAGTATATGAGTGAGTTGCACTGAAAAACTTAGAATTTATTGAAAAAATTGCATTACACGAAATGCACAGTGTAGTACATCGTATATGAGTGAGTTGCACTGAAAAACTTAGAATATAAGAAACGCACAGTGTAGTACATAGTATATGAGTGAGTTGCACTGAAAAACTTAGAATATAAGAAACGCACAGTGTAGTACATAGTATATGAGTGAGTTGCACTGAAAAACTTAGAATATAAGAAACGCACAGTGTAGTACATAGTATATGAGTGAGTTGCACTGAAAAACTTAGAATTTACTGAAAAACCCGCATTACACGAAATACACAGTGTAGTACATAGTATATGAGAGAGTTGCACTGAAAAACTTAGAATATAAGAAACGAACAGTGTAGTACATAGTATATGAGTGAGTTGCACTGAAAAACTTAGAATTTAAGAAACGCACAGTGTAGTACATAGTATATGAGTGAGTTGCACTGAAAAACTTAGAATATAAGAAACGCACAGTGTAGTACATAGTATATGAGCGAGTTGCACTGAAAAACTTAGAATATAAGAAACGCACAGTGTAGTACATAGTATATGAGTGAGTTGCACTGAAAAACTTAGAATATAAGAAACGCACAGTGTAGTACATAGTATATGAGTGAGTTGCCCTGAAAAACTTAGAATATAAGAAACGCACAGTGTAGTACATAGTATATGAGTGAGTTGCACTGAAAAACTTAGAATTTAAGAAACGCACAGTGTAGTACATAGTATATGAGTGAGTTGCACTGAAAAACTTAGAATATAAGAAACGCACAGTGTAGTACATAGTATATGAGTGAATTGCACTGAAAAACTTAGAATTTACTGAAAAACCCGCATTAGACGAAATGCACAGTGTAGTACATTGTATATGAGTGAGTTGCACTGAAAAACTTAGAATTTACTGAAAAACCCGCATTAGACGAAATGCACAGTGTAGTATATTGTATATGAGTGAGTTGTACTGAAAAACTTAGAATTTACTGAAAAACCCGCATTAGACGAAATGCACAGTGTAGTACATTGTATATGAGTGAGTTGCACTGAAAAACTTAGAATTTACTGAAAAACCCGCATTAGACGAAATGCACAGTGTAGTACATTGTATGAGTGAGTTGCACTGAAAAACTTAGAATTTACTGAAAAACCCGCATTAGGCGAAATGCACAGTGTAGTACATTGTATATGAGTGAGTTGCACTGAAAAACTTAGAATTTACTGAAAAACCCGCATTAGAGGAAATGCACAGTGTAGTACAATGTATATGAGTGAGTTGCACTGAAAAACTTAGAATTTACTGAAAAACCCGCATTAGACGAAATGCACAGTGTAGTACATTGTATATGAGTGAGTTGCACTGAAAAACTTAGAATTTACTGAAAAACCCGCATTAGGCGAAATGCACAGTGTAGTACATTGTATATGAGTGAGTTGCACTGAAAAACTTAGAATTTACTGAAAAACCCGCATTAGACGAAATGCACAGTGTAGTACATTGTATGAGTGAGTTGCACTGAAAAACTTAGAATTTACTGAAAAACCCGCATTAGGCGAAATGCACAGTGTAGTACATTGTATATGAGTGAGTTGCACTGAAAAACTTAGAATTTACTGAAAATCCCGCATTAGAGGAAATGCACAGTGTAGTACATTGTATATGAGTGAGTTGCACTGAAAAACTTAGAATTTACTGAAAAACCCGCATTAGACGAAATGCACAGTGTAGTACATTGTATATGAGTGAGTTGCACTGAAAAACTTAGAATTTCCTGAAAAACCCGCATTAGACGAAATGCACAGTGTAGTATATTGTATATGAGTGAGTTGAACTGAAAAACTTAGAATTTACTGAAAAACCCGCATTAGGCGAAATGCACAGTGTAGTACATTGTATATGAGTGAGTTGCACTGAAAAACTTAGAATTTACTGAAAAACCCGCATTAGACGAAATGCACAGTGTAGTACATTGTATGAGTGAGTTGCACTGAAAAACTTAGAATTTACTGAAAAACCCGCATTAGGCGAAATGCACAGTGTAGTACATTGTATATGAGTGAGTTGCACTGAAAAACTTAGAATTTACTGAAAAACCCGCATTAGACAAAATGCACAGTGTAGTACATTGTATATGAGTGAGTTGCACTGAAAAACTTAGAATTTACTGAAAAAACCGCATTAGACGAAATGCACAGTGTAGTACATTGTATATGAGTGAGTTGCACTGAAAAACTTAGAATTTACTGAAAAACCCGCATTAGACGAAATGCACAGTGTAGTACATTGTATATGAGTGAGTTGCACTGAAAAACTTAGAATTTAAGTAACGCACCGTGTAGTACATTGTATATTAGTGAGTTGCACTGAAAAACTTAGAATTTAAGAAACGCACAGTGTAGTACATAGTATATGAGTGAGTTGCACTGAAAAACTTAGAATATAAGAAACGCACAGTGTAGTACATAGTATATGAGTGAGTTGCACTCAAAAACTTAGAATATAAGAAACGCACAGTGTAGTACATAGTATATGAGTGAGTTGCACTGAAAAACTTAGAATTTAAGAAACGCACAGTGTAGTACATAGTATATGAGTGAGTTGCCCTGAAAAACTTAGAATATAAGAAACGCACAGTGTAGTACATAGTATATGAGTGAGTTGCACTGAAAAACTTAGAATTTAAGAAACGCATAGTGTAGTACATAGTATATGAGTGAGTTGCACTGAAAAACTTAGAATTTATTGAAAAAATTGCATTACACGAAATGCACAGTGTAGTACATCGTATATGAGTGAGTTGCACTGAAAAACTTAGAATATAAGAAACGCACAGTGTAGTACATAGTATATGAGTGAGTTGCACTGAAAAACTTAGAATATAAGAAACGCACAGTGTAGTACATAGTATATGAGTGAGTTGCACTGAAAAACTTAGAATATAAGAAACGCACAGTGTAGTACATAGTATATGAGTGAGTTGCACTGAAAAACTTAGAATTTACTGAAAAACCCGCATTACACGAAATGCACAGTGTAGTACATAGTATATGAGAGAGTTGCACTGAAAAACTTAGAATATAAGAAACGAACAGTGTAGTACATAGTATATGAGTGAGTTGCACTGAAAAACTTAGAATTTAAGAAACGCACAGTGTAGTACATAGTATATGAGTGAGTTGCACTGAAAAACTTAGAATATAAGAAACGCACAGTGTAGTACATAGTATATGAGCGAGTTGCACTGAAAAACTTAGAATATAAGAAACGCACAGTGTAGTACATAGTATATGAGTGAGTTGCACTGAAAAACTTAGAATATAAGAAGCGCACAGTGTAGTACATAGTATATGAGTGAGTTGCCCTGAAAAACTTAGAATATAAGAAACGCACAGTGTAGTACATAGTATATGAGTGAGTTGCACTGAAAAACTTAGAATTTAAGAAACGCACAGTGTAGTACATAGTATATGAGTGAGTTGCACTGAAAAACTTAGAATATAAGAAACGCACAGTGTAGTACATAGTATATGAGTGAATTGCACTGAAAAACTTAGAATTTACTGAAAAACCCGCATTAGACGAAATGCACAGTGTAGTACATTGTATATGAGTGAGTTGCACTGAAAAACTTAGAATTTACTGAAAAACCCGCATTAGACGAAATGCACAGTGTAGTATATTGTATATGAGTGAGTTGCACTGAAAAACTTAGAATTTACTGAAAAACCCGCATTAGACGAAATGCACAGTGTAGTACATTGTATATGAGTGAGTTGCACTGAAAAACTTAGAATTTACTGAAAAACCCGCATTAGACGAAATGCACAGTGTAGTACATTGTATGAGTGAGTTGCACTGAAAAACTTAGAATTTACTGAAAAACCCGCATTAGGCGAAATGCACAGTGTAGTACATTGTATATGAGTGAGTTGCACTGAAAAACTTAGAATTTACTGAAAAACCCGCATTAGAGGAAATGCACAGTGTAGTACAATGTATATGAGTGAGTTGCACTGAAAAACTTAGAATTTACTGAAAAACCCGCATTAGACGAAATGCACAGTGTAGTACATTGTATATGAGTGAGTTGCACTGAAAAACTTAGAATTTACTGAAAAACCCGCATTAGGCGAAATGCACAGTGTAGTACATTGTATATGAGTGAGTTGCACTGAAAAACTTAGAATTTACTGAAAAACCCGCATTAGACGAAATGCACAGTGTAGTACATTGTATGAGTGAGTTGCACTGAAAAACTTAGAATTTACTGAAAAACCCCCATTAGGCGAAATGCACAGTGTAGTACATTGTATATGAGTGAGTTGCACTGAAAAACTTAGAATTTACTGAAAAACCCGCATTAGACAAAATGCACAGTGTAGTACATTGTATATGAGTGAGTTGCACTGAAAAACTTAGAATTTACTGAAAAACCCGCATTAGACGAAATGCACAGTGTAGTACATTGTATATGAGTGAGTTGCACTGAAAAACTTAGAATTTACTGAAAAACCCGCATTAGACGAAATGCACAGTGTAGTACATTGTATATGAGTGAGTTGCACTGAAAAACTTAGAATTTACTGAAAAACCCGCATTAGACGAAATGCACAGTGTAGTACATTGTATATGAGTGAGTTGCACTGAAAAACTTAGAATTTACTGAAAAACCCGCATTAGACGAAATGCACAGTGTAGTATATTGTATATGAGTGAGTTGCACTGAAAAACTTAGAATTTACTGAAAAACCCGCATTAGACGAAATGCACAGTGTAGTACATAGTATATGAGTGAGTTGCACTGAAAAACTTAGAATTTAAGAAACACACAGTGTAGTACATTGTATATGAGTGAGTTGCACTGAAAAACTTAGAATTTAAGAAACGCACAGTGTAGTACATAGTATATGAGTGAGTTGCACTGAAAAACTTAGAATATAAGAAACGCACAGTGTAGTACATAGTATATGAGTGAGTTGCACTCAAAAACTTAGAATATAAGAAACGCACAGTGTAGTACATAGTATATGAGTGAGTTGCACTGAAAAACTTAGAATTTACTGAAAAAATTGCATTACACGAAATGCACAGTGTAGTACATCGTATATGAGTGAGTTGCACTGAAAAACTTAGAATATAAGAAACGCACAGTGTAGTACATAGTATATGAGTGAGTTGCACTGAAAAACTTAGAATATAAGAAACGCACAGTGTAGTACATAGTATATGAGTGAGTTGCACTGAAAAACTTAGAATATAAGAAACGCACAGTGTAGTACATAGTATATGAGTGAGTTGCACTGAAAAACTTAGAATTTACTGAAAAACCCGCATTACACGAAATGCACAGTGTAGTACATAGTATATGAGAGAGTTGCACTGAAAAACTTAGAATATAAGAAACGAACAGTGTAGTACATAGTATATGAGTGAGTTGCACTGAAAAAATTAGAATTTAAGAAACGCACAGTGTAGTACATAGTATATGAGTGAGTTGCACTGAAAAACTTAGAATATAAGAAACGCACAGTGTAGTACATAGTATATGAGCGAGTTGCACTGAAAAACTTAGAATATAAGAAACGCACAGTGTAGTACATAGTATATGAGTGAGTTGCACTGAAAAACTTAGAATATAAGAAACGCACAGTGTAGTACATAGTATATGAGTGAGTTGCCCTGAAAAACTTAGAATATAAGAAACGCACAGTGTAGTACATAGTATATGAGTGAGTTGCACTGAAAAACTTAGAATTTAAGAAACGCACAGTGTAGTACATAGTATATGAGTGAGTTGCACTGAAAAACTTAGAATATAAGAAACGCACAGTGTAGTACATAGTATATGAGTGAATTGCACTGAAAAACTTAGAATTTACTGAAAAACCCGCATTAGACGAAATGCACAGTGTAGTACATTGTATATGAGTGAGTTGCACTGAAAAACTTAGAATTTACTGAAAAACCCGCATTAGACGAAATGCACAGTGTAGTACATTGTATATGAGTGAGTTGCACTGAAAAACTTAGAATTTACTGAAAAACCCGCATTAGACGAAATGCACAGTGTAGTATATTGTATATGAGTGAGTTGCACTGAAAAACTTAGAATTTACTGAAAAACCCGCATTAGACGAAATGCACAGTGTAGTACATTGTATATGAGTGAGTTGCACTGAAAAACTTAGAATTTACTGAAAAACCCGCATTAGACGAAATGCACAGTGTAGTACATTGTATGAGTGAGTTGCACTGAAAAACTTAGAATTTACTGAAAAACCCGCATTAGGCGAAATGCACAGTGTAGTACATTGTATATGAGTGAGTTGCACTGAAAAACTTAGAATTTACTGAAAAACCCGCATTAGAGGAAATGCACAGTGTAGTACATTGTATATGAGTGAGTTGCACTGAAAAACTTAGAATTTACTGAAAAACCCGCATTAGACGAAATGCACAGTGTAGTACATTGTATATGAGTGAGTTGCACTGAAAAACTTAGAATTTACTGAAAAACCCGCATTAGACGAAATGCACAGTGTAGTATATTGTATATGAGTGAGTTGCACTGAAAAACTTAGAATTTACTGAAAAACCCGCATTAGGCGAAATGCACAGTGTAGTACATTGTATATGAGTGAGTTGCACTGAAAAACTTAGAATTTACTGAAAAAACCGCATTAGACGAAATGCACAGTGTAGTACATTGTATGAGTGAGTTGCACTGAAAAACTTAGAATTTACTGAAAAACCCCCATTAGGCGAAATGCACAGTGTAGTACATTGTATATGAGTGAGTTGCACTGAAAAACTTAGAATTTACTGAAAAACCCGCATTAGACAAAATGCACAGTGTAGTACATTGTATATGAGTGAGTTGCACTGAAAAACTTAGAATTTACTGAAAAACCCGCATTAGAAGAAATGCACAGTGTAGTACATTGTATATGAGTGAGTTGCACTGAAAAACTTAGAATTTACTGAAAAACCCGCATTAGACGAAATGCACAGTGTAGTACATTGTATATGAGTGAGTTGCACTGAAAAACTTAGAATTTACTGAAAAACCCGCATTAGACGAAATGCACAGTGTAGTACATTGTATATGAGTGAGTTGCACTGAAAAACTTAGAATTTACTGAAAAACCTGCATTAGACGAAATGCACAGTGTAGTACATTGTATATGAGTAAGTTGCACTGAAAAACTTAGAATTTACTGAAAAACCCGCATTAGACGAAATGCACAGTGTAGTACATAGTATATGAGTGAGTTGCACTGAAAAACTTAGAATTTAAGAAACGCACAGTGTAGTACATTGTATATGAGTGAGTTGCACTGAAAAACTTAGAATTTAAGAAACGCACAGTGTAGTACATAGTATATGAGTGAGTTGCACTGAAAAACTTAGAATATAAGAAACGCACAGTGTAGTACATAGTATATGAGTGAGTTGCACTCAAAAACTTAGAATATAAGAAACGCACAGTGTAGTACATAGTATATGAGTGAGTTGCACTGAAAAACTTAGAATTTAAGAAACGCACAGTGTAGTACATAGTATATGAGTGAGTTGCCCTGAAAAACTTAGAATATAAGAAACGCACAGTGTAGTACATAGAATATGAGTGAGTTGCACTGAAAAACTTAGAATTTAAGAAACGCACAGTGTAGTACATAGTATATGAGTGAGTTGCACTGAAAAACTTAGAATTTACTGAAAAATTGCATTACACGAAATGCACAGTGTAGTACATCGTATATGAGTGAGTTGCACTGAAAAACTTAGAATATAAGAAACGCACAGTGTAGTACATAGTATATGAGTGAGTTGCACTGAAAAACTTAGAATATAAGAAACGCACAGTGTAGTACATAGTATATGAGTGAGTTGCACTGAAAAACTTAGAATATAAGAAACGCACAGTGTAGTACATAGTATATGAGTGAGTTGCACTGAAAAACTTAGAATATAAGAAACGCACAGTGTAGTACATAGTATATGAGTGAGTTGCACTGAAAAACTTAGAATTTACTGAAAAACCCGCATTACACGAAATGCACAGTGTAGTACATAGTATATGAGAGAGTTGCACTGAAAAACTTAGAATATAAGAAACGAACAGTGTAGTACATAGTATATGAGTGAGTTGCACTGAAAAACTTAGAATTTAAGAAACGCACAGTGTAGTACATAGTATATGAGTGAGTTGCACTGAAAAACTTAGAATATAAGAAACGCACAGTGTAGTACATAGTATATGAGCGAGTTGCACTGAAAAACTTAGAATATAAGAAACGCACAGTGTAGTACATAGTATATGAGTGAGTTGCACTGAAAAACTTAGAATATAAGAAACGCACAGTGTAGTACATAGTATATGAGTGAGTTGCCCTGAAAAACTTAGAATATAAGAAACGCACAGTGTAGTACATAGTATATGTGTGAGTTGCACTGAAAAACTTAGAATTTACTGAAAAACCCGCATTACACGAAATGCACAGTGTAGTACATAGTATATGAGAGAGTTGCACTGAAAAACTTAGAATATAAGAAACGCACAGTGTAGTACATAGTATATGAGTGAGTTGCACTGAAAAACTTAGAATATAAGAAACGCACAGTGTAGTACATAGTATATGAGTGAGTTGCCCTGAAAAACTTAGAATATAAGAAACGCACAGTGTAGTACATAGTATATGAGTGAGTTGCACTGAAAAACTTAGAATTTAAGAAACGCACAGTGTAGTACATAGTATATGAGTGAGTTGCACTGAAAAACTTAGAATTTACTGAAAAACCCGCATTAGACGAAATGCCCAGTGTAGTACATTGTATATAAGTGAGTTGCACTGAAAAACTTAGAATTTACTGAAAAAACCGCATTAGACGAAATGCACAGTGTAGTATATTGTATAAGAGTGAGTTGCACTGAAAAACTTAGAATTTACTGAAAAACCCGCATTAGACGAAATGCACAGTGTAGTACATTGTATATGAGTGAGTTGCACTGAAAAACTTAGAATTTACTGAAAAACCCGCATTAGACGAAATGCACAGTGTAGTACATTGTATGAGTGAGTTGCACTGAAAAACTTAGAATTT